>NC_143437.1:40297500-40606538 GCF_987193195.1 Phasianus colchicus | reverse complement strand
AAACTGGCTTTCAGTTTCTCTTTTTCCCCTCATGAAGTACATCACTGCAATTCAGAAAACATTAGCGTTTTGCTTTATGTAAGTAGATGAAAGGAGGCTTCCTAAACCTGAGCTGACCAGCAGTGTTTTCCCATAGCAGAAAAAAAACGTTTTTGGAAGGCCAAGCCTTAACTCTGCCCAGGAGGAGATGTGTGAGCAATGTGTGGCTTTAGGCCTATCTGTCAGTAACTGGTGGAATTCAGTTCTGAAAATCAGTGCTTTCCCAGATGAAGCAAAGCATGTGGTTCCGTGAGGATGAAGGTCTAAAGCTGCGTGTGTAGGAGGGCTTAGTTCTGGAGGCGGCTGCTCATGTGCAGTGGGTGCTCATCAGGGGCATCCAGGGGGCTGTAAGGTATTGTAGAAAGAGGTTACTTTATATAAGGTGCATGGGTGTGTGCGTGCGTATGAGTGTTCTCACATATATTTGTATGTGGGTGTTTCTTATCTAACATACCAGCTGATAGGTATGCTTTTGTTTAAATGTTGTTCTCAAGATATTACTTCTTTTCTTTTCAGGTTCTGTTTAGTGTGTTAGATTTGCAACACGTTTTCTCTGGAGCTGATGTTTTCCTGACGTTTTCAGCTTGGCTAAAAAGCTGCTTTGCTGGAATGCTTTAGAGAGTCAAAAACCCTTTCGGTTTTAAATTAATTTAAATTAATTGAAGGAAGTATTTCTGGCCTCACCAAAGAATAACCGGAATCATGGATCAGAACAACAGCTTGCCACCCTACGCTCAAGGCTTAGCCTCCCCTCAGGTAAAAAGGAATGATGTAATATGCAACTGCAGTCTGAATTTCTTTGTGAAAGTGTTTTCTGTTTCTTTGTAATTTCTTGTGTAATTTCTTCGTGTCTTTTTTGTTTGTATGTTTGCAGATATGAAAAATAGAATAATTAGTAAAAAGCAGAGTTGAAAAACCATTGATTTATATGTCTAGAGGTTTAAGAAATATACTGAAATATTTATGGTTTTCTTGAAGCTGAAATATAACTGATATGTGGGAGATAAGAAGGGGAGACCTTATTGCAGCCTTCCAGCACTCGAAGGGAACTTGCGAGCAGGAGGGGGACTGACTTTTTAACATGGTCTAATAGCAACAGGACAAGGGGGAATGGCTTTAAACTAAAAGACGGAAATTTAAATCGGATGTTAGGAGAAAATTCGTTACTCAGAGGGTGGTCAGGCACAGGCTGGCCTGAGAAGCTGTGGATGCGCCATCCCTGGAGGCACACAGGGCCAGGTTGGAAGGGGCCCTGGGCTGCTGGAGCTGCTGGGTGGTAGCCCTGCCCATGGCAAGGGGTAGGATTGGGTGGGCATTCCCTTCCAACTCAAGCCATTCTATCGTTTTAACTTTGTTCATTGCTTTTGGAATCCTTTAAATTGGCTTATACATAATGGACTACAGTTGTGCTGCGAATGCATTTGCGTTCTAATGATTGCAAGTAGAAATTGTGGGTCAAAGTTGAGTTGAGTGCTTTTCAGATATTGTAGGAAACATACCAGCATCACTGACTGTCAATTCCAACACTGCTTGGCAACAGATTGATTGAGGTTGTGATTCCTGTTGTGAAAGAACTGAATCTTCCAAAGGTTTTCTGTTTTTAGCAGATTACTAATATGCCACAGGTTTGATGTGACCAACTAAGATGATTTATTCTTAGACAGCTAGCTTTTTCTCTTTAAAATGAAATTAAGTCAAAGGAACTGTGGTTCCTTTTTCATACTTTCTTCTGCAGGGTGCAATGACTCCTGGAATTCCAATTTTTAGCCCAATGATGCCGTATGGCACGGGACTGACACCACAGCCTGTCCAGAGCACCAACAGTCTGTCCATCCTTGAGGAACAGCAGCGGCAGCAGCAGCAGCAGCAGCAGCAACAGGCAGCACAGCAGTCTACATCACAGCAAGCGACACAGGGAACATCTGGTCAAACTCCCCAGCTCTTCCACTCACAGACTCTTACCACAGCCCCTTTACCGGGAACCACACCTCTGTACCCCTCCCCAATGACTCCGATGACTCCTATAACTCCTGCAACACCAGCATCTGAGAGCTCTGGGATAGTGCCACAGCTACAGTGAGTGTGTTGTGTGCTAGTATAGCATGACCTCTCTCAGGATGTGCTTTAATTTGAAATACCCAAGAGCAAAGCCACGTAAGGAATTGGGTACTACATTTTGATAGGAAGGGTGGTCTTGAATATTTATTTGTATGATTAGTGCAGAATGTTATCATTGTAAATGACTGTTTACAAGGGTGGATAGTGATAGGACAAGGGGAAACTAAGACAGAGCAGGTTTAGGTTAAATAGTAGGAGGAAGTTTTTCATACAGAGGGTGGTGATGCACTGGAACAGGTTGCCCAAGGAGGTTGTGGATGCCCCATCCCTGGAGGCATTCAAGGCCAGGCTGGATGTGGCTCTAGGCAGCCTGGTCTGGTGGCTGGTGATCCTGCACATAGCAGGGAGGTTGAAACTAGATGATCATTGCGGTCCTTTTCAACCCAGACCATTCTATGATTCTGTGATCATGTTGTCATTTAGCAGTACAGTGCTAAAGCTCTGTGCTGTAAGAGTTTGTCTTGCTTTACTTATGAAGCTGTCTGAGTTGATGATCTGGTATTTCAAAATACACGTGCCTTGAAACGCTCATTTGTAACTTGCACCAAAAAGTGAGTAGATCCACCTCACTGTGCAGAGAATTTTAGTAGTGAGAGCTTAAAGCAGACCACAGGAACTATAACATCTGTAATGGAATTGGAAGGGTTGAGAGGAAGATACTGGCTGATAGTCTAGAACCTAGTACTGAGTAGTCTTTAATATTTCATGCTCCATTTTCTAGTCAATTAATGCAACATAGAGCTTCTTGAGTTTCAGGTATGAAAGTATTTTCACTGAACTGTAGCTTTATAGAGACTTACAACAATGTATGGAAGGCCCAAAGAGAAATAGGTGTTAAACAAAGTGAATTTTGCACCAAAAGAATAGTCTCCAGTATTAATATTTTTTTAAAACCTATGGAAGACCTTTAGATTTCAGTGTTTTCTAAGTAAACAAGTGTTACTAAATGAAAAATTTCCTTGGATTGCTCTTAAACTTTCTGGAGATCGTTTTCTCCTAACACCTAGCAATGGTTTTATCTGTGAGGGCATTCTCACTTAGTCCCGCATCACGTTCTTCCTCCTTGAAGGACATCCCAAGGACAGTATCATTGCTACTGCATTTTTGCCCATTCACAGCAGCTTCCTGGATTGTGGTGAGTGCTCACAGCACAACCTCAAAAATTTTTTCCTGCCAAACTGAAATATTTTTCTCAAGGGATGCTTTTCATAATAGTTGGCAGAAAAGGAGGAATCAGCAGTCGTGCCTTAGGAGGTACTGCCCTAAGAGAGGAGTTTCCTGTCAGTATGAGAGATGTCATTGAAGCTTGCTTGGTTAAACAAATAAGAAAAATGAAACTAATAAGCATGCTATTATGGATAAGATGCATTAGTTCTTTAATTTACTTTTAAAAATGTATTTCTCTGAATTATTTTCAGGAATATTGTGTCCACAGTGAATCTTGGTTGCAAACTTGACCTAAAAACCATTGCACTTCGTGCCCGAAATGCTGAATATAATCCCAAGGTAAGAGAAGTATGTTAGAATGCATCCAATAACAGGTATGTACCAGCAGAACAGGTTTGGAGTGTACTTTGCTGTAGTAGCTAGATTGAAAAACCTTTATTCAGAAACAGTTTTATGGTAGAGTTAATAGAATTATTTAAGTTCATTAAAGATTTCTTTTCGGAATGAGTAAAAAGCATTCTTATACTGATATAGCTGTGTTTTATGTGAATATGGGATTTGGGAGCATTAGAAAGAACAGTGTGACTAATTAGTGTAATATGCTGGGGAAGTTTTTTTGTTGTTGTAGAGCTGTCCTGAGTTACTGTTTATATGGCACCCTCGTTGCTTTTGCTCAGAAAGTTCTGTTTTTGTGTTATTGCAAAATGTCTGATGCTCAAGTCTTGTTCTCTATCTTCTAACAAGAAGAAAGGAAGGGAGAATTCAATTTCTGGCCTCTGCAAGAGCCATGGTTGTTCTGTGTGTGCCAGAGTTTCTTCCTTCTGGCTACTGCCCTGGAATTCCTGTGGCAGCAGCGTAGTTATGGGGTTTTTGTGGCCTCGCTCCCCCTCTAAGCTCTGTTTTTTCACATTTTCCCCCAGTACTGACTGTTACTGTCAGTTATAACAGTGATGCTGTTAACAACTGCATGTGAGTAAGATGCTCGTGCAGCTCACATTTGAGCAGGCGATGGTAGCTCTTGGTAGGGTAGGTGGCTGTGTAAAACTTGTAGGCTAGAACGATCAATATGAAATGCTGTTTTTCCACAGCAAAGAAAAGAAGGGTTATGTAACACACTCCTGACTTTTAGTCAGTACATCCTTTTATGAAACAAAGACATTGCTTGGCTGTTATTTAAGCCATAGTTTGACAAATGTGTTGTTGGGTAACTCATGCTACTACCTTCGTTACGTCAGCAGAATAGTACATGAGACCGTATATGTGAGCTATATAGCACAAAAAAGGGATTTTGCATGTGATGCCCAGAACAGTTTGCAGTTGCTTCAGAGAGCTTAAGAATGTTTATAAATGCAGGTGTATTCTACTATGGTAGTTGAGGTGACTTCAGTTTATATGGAATATGGCTTCTGACTTTCCAGCAGTTCTGTTTGACAATTTTCTAATGCTACCCGAATGCTTAAGGTACAGAGCCAAAGTAGACCATAAAATATTTGCTTAACCTTCCATCCTTCTTATAACAGATTGAATTTCAAGATGTGGAGGAAAATTTGGTATTAAGATCGTCGCTATCATTGTGTTGCAAATGTTACTAGTATTTGTTATGCACATGGTAGTCAGAGATGAGCTTAGTAAAAGAGGAGTGCAGTACTAAAAATCCTTCCTGTTCGACTCTACCTCTAAGTGTGTTTGAAACTAATTAAAGCTTACTTGAAATGCCTGAATGAAGAGCGTTCTGTAAGTATATTTGAATCTAGTTATTTCTTTGCAATGGCTACTTAGATTATGCAAACTTGGTTTTATTGTAGTTGTTACATCTGTGTATCACTAATAATTTCAATGCTACGTTTCAGCGTTTTGCTGCTGTTATTATGAGAATAAGAGAACCACGTACTACTGCGCTTATATTCAGCTCTGGAAAAATGGTGTGCACAGGAGCAAAAAGGTATGTTCAGCTGTTATGAGCAAACTAAGCAAGATCATCTTTTCTTTTGAAACCACGATGCTTGAGAAATACTGTTTCTTTTATACAGTGTTTATATATATGTTGTATATGTGCACGCACATAGGAATGGCTATGCACTGAAACTGTTTAAACTGTAGGGGCAGCAGCAGGATAAGAGCAATTTGGTATTTGAGTTGTTTCATTCATCGCGGGCCAAGAGCTCCAAGTCTCCAGTCCCTGTAGTCTGATCTGTTCATAACGGGATCATCGAGGCATGAGAATTGAAAACTGAACATGAGCTTTACTACAGTGAGCAGGAGAGAAATTCTGCTCTGAAGAAGTCCTTTAGGAATCCAGAAAGAATAAGTTAATGAGCAGAGATCATAGAATAATTTGGGCTGGAAGTGGACCTTGAAGATCATCCTGTTCCAATGGCCTGCTATAAGCAGGGACACCTCCCTCTAGTCCAGGTTGCTCAAAGCCCCATCCAGCCTGGCCTTGAATGCCTCCAGGGAGGGAGCATCCACAGCCTCTCTGGGCAACCTGTTCCAGTGTTTCACCACCCTCACAGTAAAGAATTTCTTCCTAATATCTAATCTAAAACTCTTCCATTTCTCCTTATCCTGTCACTACATACCCATACAAAAAGTCCCTCCCCAGCTTTCCTGTAGGCCCCCTTCAGGTACTGAAAGGCTGCTGTAAGGTCTCCTTGGAGCCTTCTCCAGGCTGAAGAACCCCAGTTCTCCCAGCCTGTCCTTGTAGGGGAGGTGCTTCAGTCCTCTGATCATCACTGATGAATAAAGATGCACAGGATACACTCTGTCTGCCTGGTGATGTTCGCAATTCAAGTTGTCTTACTCTGCCTCAGGAGGAACCAGATCTTCAGCTGTTTACAAAACTGAAGCAAATTGCGTTCTGTAATAGCAAGTAAGGCTGTGTAGTTCTGTTAAACCCAGGTCTGAGTACCTGGGCCACATCAAGCGGAAGATTTTGGTAGTTTACAGGCTCCTATAGGAGTTTGTAGATTCTAGCAGTGGTGAGATTGAAAACCTAAGTAACAATTTTAATGTTTTACAGAGGGAGTCATGTACGTATTTGAAGGGTGTTGAAATACATGGAGTTACAGAGTAGAGTCTTCTGCTTCATAAACAGCAAATACAGTGTTAAAGTATTCAGGACTTTAGTACCCCAACTAAGTGTGCAAACCACTAATAGTTGTTAATTTTGGATGTAAGCATTTTGCAACTCTCCTCTCCTGCAACACATACAGCGTTTCTTTCCCAGTTAAATATTTGTGGCTTGGTGCAGTTTGCTTGAAGTAGTGCTTAACAGGGGAAATAAGCTGGCTATCCTTTTCTCCCTTCAGCGAAGAACAGTCCAGACTGGCAGCAAGGAAGTATGCAAGAGTTGTTCAGAAACTGGGTTTTCCTGCAAAATTTTTGGATTTTAAAATTCAGAACATGGTGGGCAGCTGTGATGTGAAATTTCCTATCAGATTAGAAGGATTGGTACTCACACACCAGCAGTTCAGCAGGTAAATGAATGTTTGCTTACCTTTCATTCTTGCTATGTAGTGACAAGCTTAGAGAGTGGTGTCTGTTCAGATTGTTTCCTTATACCAGAGAGGAGCCAGCATCTTCGTTCCTATCCTAGCTCTGCCTCTGGGGTAATTGATGTAATTTTCATGGGTTGATATTGGGCAACAATTCTTTGCTACTCTTCCCAGATTGTCTACATCTGCACTGTCTGTTTCTGCAGTTCTGCAGATGAAGGGCTAAGGACATCTGTCTGTTGGCACATTGAAACACTATGACTCTTCTCTTACAGCTATGAGCCGGAATTGTTTCCTGGCTTAATCTACAGAATGATCAAGCCAAGAATTGTTCTGCTTATTTTTGTTTCTGGAAAAGTGGTTTTAACTGGTAAGTCAAGTATTTTATTCCAGTAGGCTAGATTTAGACTGCATTAGAAACAATGGTCCAAGAAGTATGCAATTTATTAGTTGCTCTTCTTTAGAAATGACAGTACTGGGAAAGAACAGACAGTACAGTGTTTTGCGGACAAGAGCCCACAAAGCAAACCACATGTATTTGGTAAAATGTTATAAGCAGCAATCTTGAATCCTAATGAAGAATGGCAGGTGCCCAAAAAGAGCTCAGGTAATGTTCCCAGCAAAATCTGAAAGTCTGCTTTTGTGCACTAGGTGCGTGTGACTGAGCTCACTGCATTGTAACAGCTTGATGGGAGGCTGCTGCCATTTTCCTTTGATGCAGCAGCCAAAGAAGGGGGAAGATCGAAGCTCTGGGGCTTCCTTAACCTTGGGCACTCCACCTACACCCTTCCTTTTCCCCTCTGTTAAACCTTACTGCATTGGGAAAAAATAAATAAATAAATAATAATTCACAGATGAAAGAAGGAATGTCTACCTTCACTATGGCCTCTGCTGGCCTCTGTTTCAGTCGCTGTTTCCTTGCTTTCCCAGATGTTTGCACTCTTGAATAGAACTCTACTGTTCAGGCCCTTCTGCAGAAACATCCTATGGGGCTGTGCTTTGCAGTTGAGTGTACTGAAAAAGTATGTTTGGAAAATCTCATTTGCAAGTATGGCATAAGCATGAAGATGGTAATGAAACAAACTCTCAGGACTTTATTTGCCTTCTGTTAATCCTGATAATGTATGTTTTATAGGAAATGTCTATTTAAAGGAAGAAATAGAGGTGGATGTATGTAAAGCTGCATTCAAATAAACATTCTAAAAATTAAAATGAACTACTTGGCTCTGGAGAGAGAGGGAATTAAGTCAGTTTCTCTCTTACTGCAGGTGCTAAAGTTCGAGCAGAAATCTACGAAGCATTTGAAAACATCTATCCTATTTTAAAGGGTTTCCGGAAGACAACGTAACAGTTTCTACATATTTCAGAGGAATTGGGGGTACATTTTAAAAGGCATTGCATATGGCACAGCAGTAACGAGATGGACTTCAGTGAAACTGCAACACCAGACTTGGACTATTTCCCAGTTAGTGCCTATTTCCCTGATGCTCAAGGGGAATTGTTTTATCGATGATTATGTCTACTGAGTTACTGTGAGTTGCTTTGTTGGGCTGCTCTTGGAGCAGTCCCTCCGAGTTTTATTTATATTCTAGCTTTTAAATAGTTTTAATGCCAGTT
Organism: Phasianus colchicus; assembly: GCF_987193195.1. Classification (NCBI taxonomy): domain Eukaryota; kingdom Metazoa; phylum Chordata; class Aves; order Galliformes; family Phasianidae; genus Phasianus; species Phasianus colchicus. The sequence goes on along the minus strand of NC_143437.1, from coordinate 40,598,103 downwards.
CTGTTAATAGAAAATTCATAAATTGGTTTAAAAGATGAATGCGACCGTGTCACTCAGTGTATAAACCACTTAAGTTGCCATGTATATATGTTTTAATTTCCTTCCATTAAGACCGTGGTTTTTATAATTTTGAAAGTTAAGCTTTTAAATTTCTTCAGTTTTAAATTTCTTTGGTGCCAGACACATTCCCTCTTTCCAGTATTAAGCAAGGCAGAATAAATTTATTAATGAAAACAGCTCACTGTACATATATATATAATATATATATTCCTCCTCTTTTCTCCTTCAGCTCCACATGTACAATAAACCCTGTTTATACAATTATGGGAACTGTCTTAATGAGTTTTAAAATTACACAGCTGGTAAAGTGAAATATATTGAGAAGTTCTTTTTAATTTAATCTGGATTTTTGAATAGCACATGCACTACTGTAAATGACTTGTCATTTGGAGAAAATCTTAACAATGCTCTGGCTTGCTTACCAACAGTCATATCCTTGGCAACATCCAGCCTGATTACTTCCAGTACACTAACAGGAAAGAGAAGACTGGCTATAGGAGTTTGTGTTCAAGTATGTGTTGCCTCCCATTCAACAGATGGGATTTATGCAAGTCTTACATAGCTACACTTGAGTGAACTGGAACAAAAAGATTTTTTGCTTAGCTTCTAATATTTCTTATAAATCACTTTTGTATTTTACCAACTATGACAGTCTCACTATATTAGTGTTCCTATAAAATGTCAAAGCCCTTCCAGCTAGAGTCAGCATGTACATAATCTCCCCTTTGAAGTGTGATTGAAGCTTAATGGGCTGAGAACTAAAAATAAACTTTTTTCTCCAGTACATTTCCAGTAATAACCTTTCTATGACTTGCACATTCTTTCAAACAGCTTTTATCTAAAACTAACCCACATGTAACCATGGTCTCTTAATTAAAATGATGTTTCATTCCAGATAAGTAGTTATGGCTGGCTTTGCTACCATACCATTTGCAAATTGTGAGTGAAATTAATTCTTAATCTTTGCTATAGTGTGCACCACTATAAACAGGTCTTTCGATAATTGGTTTCACTGATCTTAGCAGGAAGTTGATATACTACTGGGCAGAGCTACATAATTAAATGAGATGCAGCACACAGCGGCTGTAGTATTTGGGTAAGCTGGTCCAATGTTCAGCTGTATTGCCATCTGTGCTTTTGTAGCATCTGCAGAACTGCTAAATATGGCAGGAAAACTTTGAGCCATATATCATATGGTTTTTCACTCAAATCAGCCAAGTTGTGCTGTAGTGACTTAAGATGGTGTGTGCTATTCCAGGAAATGATCCTTTTAGAAGTGTGGTGATGAGTAAATAGCTTTACACTTAAGGTGTTCTTTGCCTGCTCAGTTGAGGATTCCCAGCATCTAAGCTGCACAGAAGCAGTGGCTTCTAGTGTTTTCATAAAATTGCCTGTGGAATCACTGGTAAGCAGACGTGGAGGGCTCAAGCTGGAGAAGGGAATAAGTAAGTTAAGTAAATTCTGTATTGTAGGTAGAAACAATCCACCTCCTCTCTTTTACTGCAAATGCAGTTTTATCCACAGGAGTAGTTAAGCAACCATCCCAGTTACTTAAGCATTACAGTTATGTTTTCGCTCTTCCCTCAGTTATACAGCAGACAAATACCAGAACAATCTCCACAAGAAGGCACCTGTTTTTAAACTTCACTGAAGATGGATAGCAGAGTTAACAGTTCAGATTGAAAGTCTGCTCTTATGAACAGTAAACAACAGATGATAAACATCTTCTGCCAGGGCAGGCTTTGTTTAAACTGCTTCTACAATAGTCTAATGCAAAAATATTTTAACTCAGTTTATGGTTTTAAGTCAAACAGAACAATTACTTGTTCATTTTATCCTGAATTACCATTAATCACAACACTTAACAACTGCCTCTCACGATCCAGTGTACCTTTTGGAAGAGCGAAGTGTAATTAAGTTGCCTGTTTAAAGGCTATGCAGCTACATCGAAGTTATGACTGCTGTAACCTGCTGAGCATCAGCACGCAAGTGAGCTTAGAGCAGTCTGCTTTTTCTCTGTGAATTATTGTCAATTTTTTAAAGCAGAAGTTCTGATAGGCAATCATCTAGATTCTCAAATTCAGTTGCAAAAAAAGATACTTTCACCAGTCCAAAACCACTTAATCTTTATTTAAATAAACATTCAGAGTTGAGATTTGAAGTGAAATTCAATGAAGAATTGTATCTGGCTTTATTACCAATTTCAAGAGCATAAGAATGAAGTTGCCTAGGGCTCCTAGGCAACTGCTAGGCAATCTCCCTACCAACAAGACAACTGATGTTAGTTCAGTTTCCTGCAGATGCGTTGAAAAACGAGATAAGCGTGATATATAGATGATTCAACTTAGGAACTTAATGGAAGTTCAGTAGAGTCTATAGAGAAGTCTTGTTTCCATATGAACTCCTCAGCATACTTGTTTTCTGCACCGCAGTTCTCAGCACACGTGTACACCACCAGTGTTCCCCAGTCAATGCTCTCCCCAAGGCTGTCAACCTTAAGGTGGTTCAGGAGCTGTGGCATTATCTTCAGGGAAAAACACAGGTTACAACTACTAAGTAACAGTTTACACTTCCTGAAACTGTACTAGATGCAAAGGGAAGCAAAGGCATGCCCCTACTGAAGTCTAATACAAATTCTGTACATGAGCATTGTTAAATTTAGCAGCTACTCTCCATTTCAAATTATTATCCCCATGATTACATTGCTCATCTTTGCATCACATGACGTGTATTCAACATACGCATGCCTTAGCATGCAGAACTGTACAGCTGAATGCTTACAGCTCAGTTGACTTCTAATTCACATCTCAAATACTTCTATAAGGTGTATTTTTGAACAAACAATACCAGATGCCTATGACTTAAGAGTCGGTTCCATATTCACAACTGCCCCATTTTACACATGGTGCAAATTAACAGGATGGGGATCTATCTTATGTATGTGAAAGAAGTCCTATAGGGAAAAGCACCTGAAAGAATAAACATGGGTTCTGTACAAGTCAGCACTGTTATTCTGTAGCAATTTCAACTACTTTGCTTTAAGTGTACGCCCCTACAATTAGATTCCATTAAATCTGTACTGTATTAATGGTATTATCTTTAAATTAATTTACATACCTGGAATTCAAATACCCTTTTGGCACCACATAAGCAATTTGGGATATCTTTTTCTTCAGGTATATTTTCACCTGATACCCAGATTGGGCCCTCTCCTCCTCTGCAGTATCTAATTATCTAAAATAAAGCAGAAATGAAGCAGTTTAAGTTAACGCTGTCTTTCATTGTGTTATAAAACTGGTAGTTGGTAGTTACTGACGTAGACACAGCTTTAAGATGGCTGGAGAAAAAGGTCTGTTCCTTTAAGTCATATTCATGGAAAAGTTTATCCTCCCAGGACTGTTTAGATAGATAGCCAACATTTTATATGAGCTGAAATCTATGGGAAATTAAGCTTAATTGAGATGCATAGAGGATGATGAGGCATTCCCATCACCATTTCTAATTGTATGAATGAAATGAAAGGATTGAAAGTGAAACATTTTACAGGAGGACAACACTGTGCAAGTTCTAAGGCTGCTTCATCTTCTGACCTGCTCTGGCTCAACAGCTATTCGATCTTTAAATGTTTGGAAGATCTTGTCTTCTTTAGTCTCGTGTTTTGCCATTGCTTCCAATGTATCTTCATCTAATGCATCACCTAAGCAGGAAAACAAACAAACACACGAGGATTACAAGTTAACACAAGAAAGCAAAAATTAAAAATAATACTGCATCCCTAAGAGCATTTGGCTCTCAGTCCCAGTGTACATCACTCTTAAGACATTATTTTTCCTTTTTGTGGCACACTAAGATTCCGGCATGCACCCATTTATTAGACTTAGTAGCATTTTAGTCATAGATGCCAGTAGTGGAACAATAGAAAGGGAAGGAGGTAATTACCAAAATCTAGGGCTTCCAGAAGGTATTGTTAAATGCCTTGAACCTGCAGAGTGTGACAATGGGAAAAGGCCACCCACACTGCACAGGGACCAGACTTCAGTTTCAATCACTAAGAGTTACACCCCTGCCACAGCCCTCCCACGTTCACATCAATGTGTAGCATGGAGAATCCCTAGCAAGCTTTACACCATAAAGGACAGCTGGGAACCCACTTGCTTTCCCCTTTAACGCTATAAACTCTCCACTCGGGGTGTGTACAAAGCCTGTGAGGTGACTACAAATAATGACTTTGGGGAGAAGGGGCCTGTGCTTCAATTATTTTTTTAATTCAACCGGAATTACTCCAGAACAATTTTATTCTGGCACAGACAAAGAGATTTATTAAATATGATGGCAGATGCTCGGGGCTCTTCTTATCTCACTCAAGTCTCTTCTTTCTTAAGGGAAGCACAGCAGGTACAGCATACTCCCTAACATCCAATGCTTCACTGCAGCAACAGCTGCTCCAGCAGCTCCTGTGGCCGGAGCTCAGCCCCTCCCACAAAAGCAACTTCTATTATGGGATGTATACTAAAAGGCACCATGAACAACTGTAGCTGTAACTTTTGGTCACTGGTAGCTTAAAAAGAACACTTAAGAATTGCAGCATTCAACGTTTTAAAGACGTAACACAGGCTTCACTACTAATATATTTCTTACTTGTAGTGCTTGTGACTCTGCTTTCCTCTTGTTTTTCCAGTTTCTTTGATGCATCCACAGCACCTTTCTCATCGTCAGGATCCACAGTGCTGTCAGCAGGAAACTCTGGTTCCTCGGGTTCTATCAAAATTTCATATTCTGGAAAAAGGAATTCGTTATGGTCTGGCTCTGCATCCTCAGTGGCATCTATAAAACAAAAAACAGATACAACTTCACAATGTCATCTCATGTTTCACACTCTTCTTCCCAGAAGCAGCTGCTACAGTGTGCTATGAAGCAAAAATACAGCCCAAACGTTGCAAAGGCAGATTCAACCTACACCGCTGCTAGACCAAACATCAATACTAATGACACGCTGTACCATTTTTCATCCGTTGTGTACTACGAGTAGAAAAGCTGCCACGAACGCATCTGATACGCCTTCTACAACGATGGTATTAATTACGGGCTGTTACTTCTCACTGTTTCTGTTAGACGTTTCAAAAGCGTGACCCGCTGACTGGCACAGATCAGCTCGTTACCAACGGCCGCCCCTCAGTTAAGGCTGCTGCCAACTTTACGCGCACCCCCGGCCCCACCTGCGTCCCCGTCCTTCCCGCAGGAGCGGCGATGCCCGCGCCGCCAGTCCAACGCCTGGTGCTCGGGGCCGCAGTAGGCAGCGCGGCGGCAGCGCCCGCAGGCGCGGGGTCCCAGGCAGCCGCACACGCGGCACAGAGCGGCGCCGCTGCGGAGCCGCCGCGGGACCGGCTCGGGGAGCGGCGGGGGCTCTTCCGAGGGCGGCTCCTCGGAGTAGGTGGCGTTGCGGCGCGGCAGCTGGCTCCGGAACGCTGCGGGGAAGAAGCGGCGGGTGAGCGCGGCGGCGGCGAGCGGAGCGGGCGCTCCTCCCCGCCTGCGGCCCCCGGCTCACCGCAGAGCGGCCCCCCGGGGCCCGGCAGGCGGTAGCAGGCGGCACCGCGGCAGGCGAAGACGAAGAGAGTGCGGTGGAAGGCGTCGGGGCGGCCGGGCAGCGGAGCGTACAGCTGCAGCAGGAAGGCGCGGGGCCGCAGGCATCGGCCGCAACGCAGCGCGTCGGAACCCGGCAGTCCGGCCTCGCCCAGCCACGCCGGCCGCCCCCCGACCTTGCTGGGGAAGTGGGCGCTGCGCAGCCGCCAGGCGCCTCCCGGGCCCACCGCCTCCGCGAAGCCCAGCTCCACGCCGCCCGCCATGCCGCCGCCGCCGGAAGCGAGGCGCGCCGCCCTACGGCCGCGAACGGCGATGCGGTGCCGGGCGCTTAAAAACGCAGCGTCTGTTCCGCGCAGCCACACGGCGACAGTACTTGTGTGAACGTTAGTTTTAATGTTAACGCCTTCAGTCCCCCGTTACAGTCCGCAATCAATCACGTTCCTTGTTACAAGTCTAGAAAACGGATTCGAGTCTCCGTTACCGTGCACTTCTCTTTAAATACGTATCCCTCCCAAAAAAATAAACCAACCAAACAAAAAAAACCAACCCAAAAAACATTTAATCAATTTAAAAAACAACAAAACACGGTGAGTATAGAAATCAACTGCAACCCTCAGCGGCACCGTCTCTCAGTGGCAGCAGGAAGCAGCTCCGCTGAAGCACGCACACACACACGCACACACACACACGCACTCCCTACAGCCCGCCCCACGCTCCTGTCGGGATTCTGGGTGCGCTGAGAGGACGCGGTCTCGGTCGGTGCGGCATTAGCGGGCGGGTGGAGCTTCTGTATTCAGAGCCGTGCAGCCATGGGCTTCTGTACAGGTGTCCTGGCATCTGGCAAGGAAAGCAGAAAGGCAACGCTTAGCACAAAAAGCTATAATAAACTATTTGTTGGTGTATTTTCTTTGGACATTGGCTTGTGTGATGTTTCAGATAGAGAAGATTGGATGTTAGGAGTTCAGTCCTTCAGTCCAGGAAGAGCAAAGGGCTGCCCAAGGAGCTGCTGGAGTCACCATCCCTGGAGGTGCTCAAAAACCACGTGGATGTGGCACTGAGTGACACCGTTAGTTGGCGTGGTGGGGTTGGGCCAATGGTTACACTTGATGATATCAAGGGTCTTTTCCAACCTTAATGGTTTTTAGTACCTTAATGAGTCTGTAAGTCTAACAGATGTTCAAAGCTGCATAGTTAGTAGTATTGCAAAAAAAACAAAACAAAACAAAACAAAACAAAACAAAACAAAAAACACCAAACCCCCAAAATACCGTATTCCTCTATGGATTAACTTGACAAATTATTAGGAAAAATAGTTAAGAAACAGCTGGAAATATTCCTAGGTCTAGTATATGCTCATTGTCCAAATTCATGTACAAGTCAAGCAGCTTTCCAAACAAATCAGACATCACTTACCAAACACATTCAGGATTTTATGGATAGCCTCTTGATTTACACTGTAAGAGAATCCATTGGACCTGTGGTTCAAAAACAAAACCATGCAATGCTTTTTCAATGATTATTTCTCATTTGTTAGAAATTACTAAAATAATCATAAATTAATCATATTTTTCATCCTGCCAGCAAACATTAATTTTTAGGGCATGGTAGACTTTTAAACAAATTGTGCTCAAGGATTGTTATGTTGTTTTTTTTTAATTCTTCTTCATGCTTACACTCCCTATGTCTCTCTTCCCATTTTCATTAAGGATAACTGCAGTAGAAGAACATTTGCTTGTTTGTTTTTATTAATACTATTTTCAAGACTCTATCTCTGAAATCATATATCTGAAATCTTCAGCTGGTCTCAAAATCTGTTGCACTCAATTTGTTTCATTTATTTAAAAGGGGAAGAAAGGGAATCCAGCTGTAAATATCCATTTAGCACAGTGACATTGCAGGGGACTTACAGCAGCACTTTGTGTGCTTACGATGAACACTACAAGCCTTAAACAATTAATTTCCTCAACAGACACACAAGAAAATGCCTCAGGGTCTTCAGTGGCCAACAGTGTTCTGTGCAAACAGCCAAGGCCAAGCAAGGACTCATAGCAGGGACTCCTATGGTTATACTTTTTAATAGAAGTAGTACCACCACAATGCTAATTGATTTGGTAACATGAAATGCATGTCACTATGTTCCTGTGTAACTAGAGCTGCTTTTTAACTTTAGAACTGTACACTGTGAACTGCATTAAATAACCTTAATAACTAAGTTTTCAGTTAAATTGATTTGAGATGTCAGTGCCAAAATATTTGAAAAGTATTAGTGTTTCCAATTATTGCTTGCATTGCCTGATGAGTCTTATTATAAAACACAGAATAACAATTCCTTCATTAAAAATAAGCAGGATTGTTCTATTTGCACATCAAAACCTGACAGAAACTTTGAAAACCAAAAAGCACAGAAAGGAGAGTCAGAAGAAGCCCACTAGTGGGTTACTGAATTCTGTTGCTGGAGCCCATGGAGCATTTTCACCCTGAGGGATGGCATCCCGCTTCCACAACCTGCACAGAAAGGAAGAAGTACCTAGGCCTTCACTGCAACTCAGGTACACCCAAATCATGCTTCAGTTGGCTGCTGTTCAAGAAATTGTATTGCTCTTATTCTACTTAATACTAATAGCTCAGTCATTAAGAATTTCCAGAAAGGCCACACTTTGTCTTTTATATACCAGAGAGCCAATTTGACTCACATTTTCTTCTTCTTCACTGCACCCAGTTGCACAAGAGCTGCTAAGGCATTTTTCTGCATGTCAGAAGACAGCGCCTCATAACACTGTGTAGCCCCTACAAAAAAAGCAGAAACACAATTAAAAGTTTTATCACTGCCATTAACAGGTCACACTTGTAAAATAAAATTGCATTACAGCTGTACGTACCCTTCTCAAGGAGTTGAAAAACAAAGTTGCGAACTCCAGGTACAAACTGCTTCTCAGTAAAGGCTTCTTTTGTTTCCTTTGATAGATATCTGAAAATTAACTAACATTTAAAGAAAAAAAAAATTAGCACTTCCTTGTGATTGTCGATTTGTTTTTAAGTACAAACAAACGTCCTTACAAAGTAGTAATATTATTACACTTTGAAAAGTTAGCAGAGGAACTTACAAGGTATTATTAAATAGCATATCTGAAAATTTTATTACTGTTTAACAAGCATGAGGTATTAAAATAAGATTCAATATTACTGTAATTGTTACCTTGGACATTAATTTAACGTTTCTGTTCTTGCAATCTAAGCCTGTATAATTTTATTAGAGCATTATCTGTTTTACAGATGGGAAAAACCACACAAGTCAGTACCAATCAACCTAAGTCAGAGACAGCAGATCAGTAACAGTTCCCTCATCTACTAAGTTCATACGTCTGCATTCCTCTCAGCATTATGCTGATATAAATATATCAGAGATTTTAGTCTCCTCTTCCTTATGTATACATTACTTGTCACAGGAATGTAAGTATTTAGCTATATTAAAATCTTAGGGAAAAGAATTTAAAGAGATAAGAACCTGTCACATACAAACTCATTTCTGAACCAAGCAGGACAGTCCAAAAAAGGAATGAAGTGAAAACTCCCAGTAAGAAAGAGCAATGGAGCCTGCCAGCAGCACACTCCCTGTGAGGTTTGTAGCTTATTAGATTACAAGATAGTTTATTGTTTTATTCATTTTGAAAATCCTCAGCCAAACTTGTAATCAGGCTTCTGAAGAATGGTCAGGTTACTACTATTTTTCCATTCTTCCACTCCCCAGCCATTTAATGCGCAAGTATCACTGTACTTGTAGTTTTCCTACAAAACACAGGATAAAAAAAAAAAAAAAAAACACAATTTCTGAAAAACATCATACCTGATAGCCTTCCACAAATGGTCTGAACATAGCTGACAAGAAAGATACTACAACACTTCCTTTGTCAGTAGGGTAGATTTCCTGTTGAGTTGTTTGAATCGCATCGCATTTTGTGAGAAGAAAACACCCTTCCTCAAAATCCTGGAAGAGGGAAGCACAACTGAATTGCTAGCATCTAAACAAGTGCAGAGAGCTTTATCCAAAAACAAACCAACCAACCAACCCACCATAACAAAAACAACAGCAAGACACATTTATAGTGAGTTGCATCACTAAATGGAATTTTATCAGTTACTGGTAGGGTTCTGCAAGGCTCTGTTTTAGGGACAGTCCTCTTCAGTGCTTTCATCAATGCAGGACTTGAAGGTTCATTAAGGAAGCTTAAAAACAATACTAAATTGGGAGGAGCTGTCGACTCCTTCAAGGGTAGAGAGGCCTTACAGAGAGATCTACAAATTGGAGGGCTGGCAATCACCAACCATATGAAGTTTAACAAGGGCAAGCACTGGGTTCTACAATTGAGATGGGCAACCCTGCAAATACGTATGGAGCTGGGAGAATGAACACTTAGACAGCAGCCCTGCTGAAAGGGATCTGGGGGCTCTAGCTGACAGCAAATAAAACACAAACCAGCAGTGTTCCCTGGAAGCCCAAAAGGCCAACTGTAGCCTGGGGTGCACCAGGCCCAGCTGTCATGGTTTTGTGATTTTTGTTGGTGGTATTCCACATCATAACATCATGTAAAGCAGTGGAACTTAAAGAGTTAATGTTCTGGTTCTGTGGACTGTGTTTTTTGGGGGATTTTGGTTCTTGGAGGGGAGGAGTGGCAACCTGGTGGATTCAGACAATAATTTGCAACTAACCAAATGAATACCTCCACTCTGACCTTCTTTTAAGTTCTTCCTCTCACAGATCAAGCAATTATCTCTGCAGGTATTTCTCATAAAGCACACATTAAGGTGAGATCCAAAATCAGATGCTATTTTAGTTGGCTGTACTACTATCATTATTTTTGTATAAGGGATGTTTTTACCTTCAATGAAATACCAGGAAAGAAGATGAACTCATCAGAGAAGATATCCCTCAAGAAGCTGAAGCTGCTGTAGACTTCCTCTGAAAAAAAAAAATACACTGTTATTTAAAAAGGTAATTAAAAACATGCCATTGAAAAGTCATTTAAACCTTATTTTAGAGGGAATATCCACTTTAGATAGAATTTGGACTGGTCATTCAGAGCACTACGTATATATACAACTGAAAGCATCACAGTGGAACAGCAAGTACTCAATTCAGTTGTTACTAAAAGGAAATAACAGGGAACTGTAGATTCCCAGAACATGCATTAAATACCATATAATCAGATGCTGCACAAAGTCAAGGCATATGTTTTGAAATATAACTTAATGAGACAAGTTCTAGAAAACAGCGAAACACTTCAGATACAGTTCTGAGAAGAAAGATTGAGAACTGGCTGCATGATACATGAACTTGTAACCTAAAAAGCAGGCCTGCTGAACATCAACAAAACAAGCAAATAAACCACTGTATTACCACCATGAAAAGAAGCCTTGCTGTAAAAGCAGGAGAGACTTCCAAACAAAGCTCTACTTCAATAGGTGAAGTATGAAGGTTGATAGTATTTTTGGGGCCATTTTACCCTATGGGAGTTTCAGAATGCATACTGCAAGGGAAGGAACCCAAGCACTCCCAGACATTTAACTTCTAAACTCAATTGCTTCTGGATTGCAGAATAGTGTAAACAAGAATGACGATCATCTCATCATAACTCTGCTCTCTCAGCTGAATATGCCTACTTTCAAAAGTATCAGGAGGTAAACAAACAAGAAAGTCAAGCAAAATACCACTGTTCCCCCAACACATTCACCTTATGCCATGAGACCTTATTCAGAATCCTGGCATAACTTTCTCAAGAACCTCCCCCTATCAGCTACGGGAACCTCCTGCCCCTCTTGCTGATGGCAGAGCAGGGAGCGAAGGCACTGGGCTCTCCATGCTACCCAAACGTACCTTTCCTGAAGCTGCGTGTCATTTGCAAGGCAAGTGCCACCAGAGATGGACGTACAAACACATTCAGTAGCTGGTTTCTGTAGGTACTACACATGAGGATGACCAAAGCCCGCTTAAAGACTATTTCCCCTACGGCTCCATCTTCTATTCCTTTGTCATTGAGGACCACATGGCCATCGACGAGGCGCGCAATGTTGGAGTGCAGGGTGAGGCCCGACATAACTGCTTTTTTGGCACACAGATTATCTATCAGGAAAACACAATAGGGAACATACCTCTGTTCAAACTGCCTAAAATGCACCAGTATTTCATTAAGCTTTATCACAGAGGAGAACCATGACATCATTCAGTTAGAAAAACACTCGGCCTAGGCACTGTATGCAATGGAGAGAATAAATTTCAGATAGTTCTGCAATTAGAACTCTTTAAATTCTTCCACTTTCTAGCAATAAAATGAAATTCCTTTGTCTCTGGAACAAAGATTCTGAGCCCCCAACTAGAAGGCTAGAACTGTCTGATGGATACATTTATCCTTAGAGAAATACTTTTGATTAGGCATTTCTAGCACCGTAAGTTTTCAATCAGATGAACAAGTCTTCATCAAGTTTTTCCACAGCTTTCTTATGCAAAGCATTCCTCATACCAAATTAAGTTCAAAAAATCCTAAAAGAAATGTCATTACATAATAAACTTGCTCAAAGAGAAAAGTTTGCACTTAAACCCAAGTTCTGTTAAAATTCTTTTAAAATGCCTTAAGCAAAGAACTCTATGGATTTTGTGGTTTTCTCGTTTCTTTTTAAGAAATTTCTTCAAAGGCAGATATGAGCCTTGCAATACTTTGGTAAGACTTCCTTTTGTCAGAGTAACACATCACAAACAGACAGAGAACAGCATCTCAAGTCTTGAAATACACTTCTGTTTTTAAACTATCTTTAGCTTTAAGCATGACTTCCATGGAATGCGAAGCATTTGGAAAGCAGAGAAACAATAAAAACTGCTAAATGAACACAAAAATACAGTTTACATGATCACAGCAATACAGGCATATCAAATCAATGAAGTCTTTCACAAAAATATGTATTTCAAATTCTTTCCCACTGGCTTTCATGTAGAACCCTCCTTGCACCTTATTTGTTCCTTTGGCTAGTGTGTTCCAGTTTTCCCATCATTTTCTCAAGCCTCTCAGCATAATAAGAACCAGAGGCGTGATCGAGTTATTTTGCAGCTCCCATTTTTAATATATTGTAACATATAAAGAAATATTCTGCCTGTAACAACCAGCCAGCATGATACGAGGAGAAACAGCTGGTTGTCTGGAGATAGAAGAATAGATGAGGTGCATGTACTTGCTTGTCTTAGTGATGCCTTCAAATTAACCTTTTAAAACATTTATTCTTTCAAATTATTGCCAAAGAAAAGCCAACCCACACACACACAGCAAATCTTGTTTTGACACAAATGAATACCTACTGCATGGCCAGCACACTCAAACAAAATCTTCACAATTGTTGTCTGTATTTCAAATGCCCTGCCCATTTTCCATTCCCTGACTACACCACAACTCTACTAAAGCAAAAGCTTATTCATTGTTGCTAATAAAATAAGCACACATGAAAGCAGCATGTTTTTGCTTTACCGTGCAATCAGATTCTAAACAATGTTTTAACATCACCATGAAATTCTTCCTTTTACAGTCTGGAAGGAGCAGACTTTGTTTGCATTCACTACAATGAAGATCCCTGAAAAGAGAAGTGCTATTTTTCCAGAAATGTCAGAGTTCTGTTATTACTGTGGTCTGCTCTTATTTCTCTATCATAACACTGAGAGGAATCCTTGATTATGACTACAAAGCAAAGATCCATAGTTTAAATATACTGACAGTGGAAAAGGTGAATGTATTTGCATCACATACTACTTTTCTTTGCTGACTTTGTCACTTATGTCCTGAGGCTCCACATCATCTGCATCACATCTCAGCTCACTGAGAGATGTTTAAAACAATTGTTCAGAAAAGGAAGGAGAAAGTTTGGATTTTATTTATCTCCCACATTTGTTCGGGCTAGTTCCTTATCACAGTAACAACTCAGTGTCATACCACAAACGTAGCATTTTACTCAGTTACCCTTGCAGAATGGGTAACTGTGTGAAATTGTGTAGGGTTCAGAATTGTAACCCTGTGAAATATATAGGGTTCAGAAAGATACTAGGCAAATCTTGGTGCTTAATATAAACAGCTTACAATTTCCCCCTCATTCCACAGTTACAGAAATCACAGTAAAATACCTCCCCTGCATCAGTCTAACTGTCTTTCAAGGTAGCATATTCTACAGCCTAAGACAAACCCCCTTCTACATTAGTGTCATTTTTGGCTTATGCTAAAATCCATTCGTGACTCAGCACCTATGAAAACAATCTGTAAAGTTGTCACCATACACTGCTTTCAGGAAAATATTATGTATCCTTCACAAACAACAAAAGGAATAGAAATAACACTTTCAATGCATACCTGGCCATTCAATGAATCCTCCAAAAGTCTGAGTTAAGCCTTTGAGCCACACAGTCTTTTCTATTAGAAGTTCAAAATCAATGGCAGGCAAATTCTGGAGCAGAACAGCAGCAACTAGCACCCATGGGCTCAAAACCATGTTTTCTATTTGCAGGAGTTCCATTTTATAAGCTACATCACTGACAAATTCTTGAATATCTTCAGTTGGCTTTTGTGGAAGATGCCTTAAAACAAACAAACAAACAAACAAAAAAAAAACAGTGCAGTTCAAGGTTAAAAAGCTTCAACATCTGGAATATAAATCACACTCTTCCTTATTTCTTTTATGTATCGCTCCCAGATCCTAACATCTGCAGGGGAGTTCTTTGCACTATATAGTACAGATCAAAACATCAGTAAATTCACAACAACATTTGAATCTGAACTTTGTATTGATGTTGTACACTTGCTACTTGCTATCCTCAAAATAGACAAATAAACTAGATTTTATATATCAAATTACACAATCACCACATCCAGCCATAGCTCCATCTTCCTTACTTCACGATCACATAACTGCTTGCAGTAATAAGCAAGAAAGGGAAGAAAGGGGAGTTTCTATGTGACAGAGCTACTGAATTCTCAGAAAATAGAGCTTTGCCTAGGGCATACATCACAATAAACTTTTAAATAAGATATCCTCCCCCTTAGAACAAAGCAATGGAATTAACAACTTGTAACAGAAACAACCAGTCAGAAGCATGATAACCCTGCGCTCAGACAGAACATCTTCACTGAAGATGATGGGGAGGCGAGAGAAAGTGAAACAGAAGTAAAACAGAGAGTTATTAATTATTTCAATATTTTTGAGAATTAAACAAGTGCTTTCCTGTATAAACCATAACAATATTTGGTACCTGGGAACTAAATTATATGGGCATAGATTGATTCTCCCGGAAGCCAATGTTCTAAGTGACACCGGCTGGCCAACATAGATGTGTATGGTACCAAAATTGTCACTGAGGATTCTTCTGGCCTTTAACAACCCCTAAGGAAATGGAAAGAGTAAAAAACAAATTTTAGAGCTACATGATGCATATACAACCACTTATGTTCTGTTCTTAAGGAATTTACATACAGATGTAGATTCTTTGGGCTTTGGGACTCCTAGGAGTTCATATGCATAAAGAGATTCTTCTAATATCCTCTCATAGCTGATGCTGATGGGAACAAGGTACGTGTCAAAGACTTCACGTTTAAAAAATGGTTCCATCACAATGCTGAGAAGACCTGCAAATTAGATTAAAAAGAAAAGAAAAAAGAAAAAAAAAGAAAAAAAGTGAGTCCCTTGCCTTTTTCAAGGAAGGAAGAGCAACCGCAATTTAACTTCGAAAAAGATAGATTTACATTTTAGAAACTACTAATAGGTGTGCATCATTTTTGTCCTCTTGGAGCAAGCAGATGCAGAAGACACTGTTCAAGCTTTAAAACAGAAGGTGAATGTAAGCAATACATTTGCACAGCTATTTGTGCTCTTTTCAGAAGTACTGCTCTGTTCTTGTACATGTCTTTCTAAAGATTCCCTATGACTTTTACAAAGAGTTAATCTATGATTTTTCTGAGGTGGTAAGGGAATGCCTGTTTTCCAGAAAGAAAAGAGGAAAGAATTATGCAATTAAGTACACAATTGAAGAGAAAACAGAATGCAAGAGACATGTATTGATCTTCTTAATATAGCTTTGGAACTTTAACTGTAGTATTCTCCACTGCTCACAGACCTCACCAGTTTCCCACCACTTCAACACCTCTTCCTGTCCGAAGAATTTAGGAAGAACATAGCCACTAATGAAAACACTGATCACCATAAAAGGTTGCAAATTTTTAAGAAACTTACCAAACTTTGGAGTCAGAGTCTTAGCAGTGCGGCTTCTAGTTCCTTCAAGAAAAAACTCAATTGGGGCATAGCCATTCTTCAAAAGTAAAACAAACAAAAAGCTGGTCAGAAAAACAAAAATATTTCTTCCTTACTGCCTACAAATAATTCAAAGTACTTAAAACATAAGCAGATTTTTTTTCATGGAAGCCATGCCACTCCAACCTCAGTCATTTCAAATCTGTATTCATCTATTGTATTTGTCAAACTATGTAGTTTAATTAACAGAAACATTTTCTCTGTCATGTGATATGGGTACACAATCCAAAGCAACTGATAAGCAGCAATTTGTTAACTGCCCACTGCTGAAATGCAGTAACAGCACATGCATGCTCCTCACCAGCATTAACTCTGAGGTAAAATGCATTTGCTCCATCAGTGAAGACTTTAATTTTATGCCCACGATGTCACACTTATTTTAAGTGAATCATTGCAATAGAGTATTTCTTAAGCATACATTTTGAGAGCTCAATAATGTATTTACCCTTAACATAGTTTTTACATATTCAGCAAAAACTGCCCAATAGAGTCTGTTGCCACCGAAGGAACGTCGCATAAAAAAGGCACCTGCCCTTCGTAGCAGTTCACCAACTATCTTCATTCCTAGGAAATCTGAAATACAATCAAACAGAAATTAAATCCACACACAGAGAATTTAATAATATCTGCCAGCAGAACCAACTACGTTCTGTAATAAACTGATTTAATTACCAGAATAAAAGAGATCTCTCTCAAGGATTGTGTTGTTGCTTGCAATGCTTGCAAGACATGACTGGTATGTTATATATATATATATATATATATATATATAGTTGAAAGCATTATCATATGTGTGTGTATATAAGGAAATAGCACTCATATCAATTTCTTTTCTTTTTATAATTCAGACATCCAGATTTCAGCCATAATGAGGATTATTTTTTTTTCAAGTACTTTGTCTCACTCATCTCCAGAAAGATCAGTTACCACTGAAAGCATCTCGGAAGACACAAATTAACCCCAGCAAGAAACTAACCAATTACATTATGTTATATTATATAAGAGTCCAACTCATCAATTTGGGAATGGTAGCATAAGCCAGACAAAATTTTTGATAATTTTCTGGTTTCAAGCAATCCCTCAATGCTTAGATTGTTAAAAGCAGGAAGTGCTCAGTAGTAACAAATATTCTGGGGAGGTATTTAAGATGAGTCCACATAGCAACTGGCCATTTGCTGCTTCAGCTTTCCTGTTATCTCAATCAGTAAAACATTTGAGAACAGATATTCAGTCACTAGATATGAAGAAAAAAGATAAAAGGAAATTAGCTACAGGACTCTGGGCAACAACAGCTGCTGTAAGAGCTTTGACTCTTGTAAGGGTCCTACTACCCTCCCTCTCTCACCACAGAACAGACTCTATCCTCTCCTTTACCTCCATCCTCCTACTTCCCAAACAATCCCTCAGCCAGGATGCAGCTGCCATGACCACACTTCTCCCCAGTGCACACTGCCACACCAGGAACTGGGATTCAAAAGCACCTTTCATGTGCCTCATGCCCACACTATTTCTCTAGCTCTGCACTCTGCTAAAGAGTCTGTCTCCTCTTTTATAGCCCCTTTTTAGATATTGAAAGGCCACTCTCAGGTCTCCTGGAGCCTTCTCTTCTCCAGGATGAACATCCCCAGGTCTCTCAGTCTGTCCTTGTAGGAGAGGTGTTTTATCCCTTGGATCATTTTTGTAGCCCTCCTCTGAAGGTGCTCTAACAGGTCTATGTCTCTCCTGTACCAAAGAGTCCACATCTGGACACAGTACTCCAGTGGAAGCCTCACCAGCACAGAGTAGAGGGAGCTGGATCATCTCATTTGATCTGCTGACTATGCTTCTTCTGATGCAGCCTAGGATACAGTTGGCTTTCTGGGCTGCCAGGGCACATTGCTGGCTCATATTCAGTTTGCCATCCACCACTGCCAAGTTGTTTTTGGCAGGGCTGTACTCTACTCTAACATCCCCCAGCTTGTATTGATAGCAAAGGTTACCATGACCCGGGTGACAGACATTGCACTTGGATTTGTTGAACCTCAGGAGGTTCACCTGGGCCCATTGGTATTGCCTGTCTGTCTAGGTCTCTCTGGACGGCTTCCCATCCTTCAGACGTGTTGACCGCACCACACAGGTTGATGTCATCTGCAAATGTGCTGAGGGTGCACTCAGTCCCACTGCTGATATCACTGATGAAGATGTTAAAAAGCACTAGTTCCAGTACTGACCCCTGATGGACACCACTTGTCACTGATCTCCATCTGGACATTCAGAAACTGACCACTACTCTCTGGATATGATCTGATAACGAGTTCTCCAACCACCAAACAGCCCACCCATCAAATCCATATATTTCTAATTTGGAGAGAAGGATGTTATGGGGGGATCATGTCTAAGGCCTTGCTGAAGTCCTGACAGATGACATCATCAGCTCTTCCCTCGTGCACTGATGCAGCTACACTATCATAAAACACAACATGGTTGGTCAGGCAGGACCTTCCCTTGGTGAAGCCATGCTGGTTATCCCTCTCTTCCCTGTGCCTCAGCATAGCTTCTAGAAGGATCTGTTCCGTGATCTTCCCCAGCACAGAGATGAGGCTGACAGATTGGTAGTTCCCTCTGTCATTATTTCTACCCATCTTAAAAATGAATGTGACATGGCCTTTCCTCCAGTCACCAGTGACTTCACCTGATCGCCATGACTTTTCAAACATCATTGAGAGTGGCTTGGCAACTATGTCAGCTAATTCCCTCAGGACTCTGGGATGCATCTCATCAGGACCCATAGACTTATGGATGTCCAGGTTCTTCACGTGGTCATAAACCTGACCTTCTCTTATGGTTGGAGAGGCATGACACTCCCAGTTCCCACCTTCTGAACCATCCACTCAACAGCTGTGTGCAGAACAGTATCAAGCAAAGACTGAAGCAAAAAAAGTTTTGAGTACCTCAATCTTATCCTTGCCTGTTGTTACAAGCCTGTCTGTATTGCTCACAAGAAGGTGTACACCCTCCTGAACTTTCCTTTTCTGGTTGACGTACCCATAGAAGTCTTTCTTATTCTTCTTTGTGCCCCTTGCCAAATCCAATTTCAGTTGGGCCTTGGCTGTCCTGACCCCATTCCTACACAGCCTAGCAGCACCACTAAACTCCTCTCAGGTTACCTATCCTTGATTCCATTGTGCATTTTCTTCTTGCACTCCAGTTTGACCAGCAGGTCCTGGTTCAGCCATGCCAGTCTTTTGCTTTCCTTTCCAGACTTCCTCCACCTTGAGGAGAGCTCTTGTGCCCTAAGAAAAGCTTCCTGAAAGATCTGCCAGCTCTGTTCTGTTCCCTTGTCCCTGAGGACAGATTTCCAGGGGCTTTTGTTGACTAACTCATGAAGAGCTGAAAGCTGGCTTTCCTAAAATTAAGCTTCCTGATTTTATTCTCTGCCTGTCCAATATCCCTCAAGAGTGAACTCCATCATTGCAAGGTCACTACAGCTCAGGCAGCCTCCAATCCCGATGTCACCAATCAGTTTCAAGGAATCAGTCACACCACCAACCAGCAAGAGGTAATTGGCACTTCATATCAGGCTACTGTGACGGTACTTAAAGCTGTATCAAGTGTCACAAAAGGCTCTGTGTACACAGTAACTCTTGGCCAAGCTTTTGTCTGTTTCCAGGCAAAGAAAGCAATAGAGAAGTCTGCTTCACAACACCTGTCTTTTCCCAGCCTTGGGTCTACAGGTGAGGTACTTCTGGTTGAACTTGCTATGAAAAATAATCACTTTTGATTGGACTCAGCACAGAGGAGGGGCATGACCATGCAAACATCTAATTCAAAGACATTTTAACAAAGAGTATTTGCAACAGAAATTAAATAACTGTTTATAGCAGCAGCTACCTGATCCCTTGCTACTGGTTCTCTGAATCCTGAAAACACCATTAAAAGAACATACTTGCCTATTCCTGCAGCAATGACAGGCAAAGCCAAGTCATAAGTATATAGCAAATAAGACAGCATCAAGAAGTCTACATAGCTTCGGTGACTGGGCAGCAGTACAACTGGGTGCTCTTGAATGGCACGTTGCAACTGAAAAAAGAAACAAGAATAAACAATATTGTTCCAGTAATTGCAGAATTGCTGTTGAAACTTGCAGATACAGATCTTCACACAGCTTAAGAAGAATAGAAGCTCATTCGTTGAGTACAGTTTCTTTGTTCACTTCATATCTTTTTCAGCATGGAACCACAGGAAATTTGGAGCAATGTTTCCAGAATAGAACCCTATTGCTTAAAGGTACCACAGGACTGAAAAGACAGGGCCACCTCAGTACATGAGGGATGTTCTTTCTCAGCATCAAAACACATAGCATGAATAATATGTATTTTAAAACCTTAGAAATATTAATCCTTACTGCCAAATACATCTCAAGTGAAGGCCTACATAATCTGCAAAAGATGCAAGAAGCTTTATCTAAAATGTCTCCTTACCATCAGAAGAATTTGAAAAATTTTTCTGTTTGCCTCAAATACACATCATCTGACTTTTCTCCTCTTTACTAAGAAAAGCAGCAGTAAACACAAATGCAGTCTTTTTTAAAGAAGCGTATCTTTTGTATTTTTTCCTAGTAGTGAAGATTGGAGCCTCTGCCTAAGTATCAGTAGGAAAATATTACAGTTTTTTGTTTTTCTTGAACAGTACTCACTCTCTGCATTCCTTCTTCATTCACACAAACTCTCTGGAATAGCTGTTTAAATATTTTGCTCAGAGTAAAGGCAAAAAATCTGACAGTTCCTAATTGCATACTGTGACCCATCTCATCCAGGATTTCCATGGCTTCTTCTTGAATAATATCAGGCGATTCTCCCATTTCTTTTGCTAACTAAAGAGAAATAAAGCAAACAAAAGAACAGTCAGATGTTGCACCCTTCTCCTTGCCCACACACACTATTCAGTGTGCCACAACAGTTACAGCAGCAGTAATTCTAGAGTTTTATCTGGTAGGCATACATTTAATCTTACAGAATCTGTTCAGTGTCAAACAGAATGAGAAAGCCATGTTAAAGCTGAGCTGTCAACAGGGGCTGAGTAGTAACTTTTCTTCCTCGAAAACATACTATCTGGATATTTTAGCCTGTAGCACCTTCAGAGGAGGTTTAAACTCTAAGAATATTTCCTAGATTATTGGTCTGAAGAAGTTGTGTGCAGTTTTCTTTAATTAGTAAAATGAAACTTAAGCTTGCAGAAATATTCTAGTAGATCTCAAAAGTGCATTTGGGTTGGATTTTAAGACTTAACCAAAGAACTTCATTTATTACTCTGGCAATGGCTAGCTGAAATGCAAACAAAGCTCTGTCTCTACCAGCTTTGCATATCAATGTGTTGGGTTTTTTTTCTGTTCTTATGCACATTCCATTTTGAAGTGGTTTTTTTTTTAAACAGACTTAATAATCATCTATTTATATAAGAGAAGTTTACATTCTCTTTTAAATAGAGAAATATTTAACTGAAAAGTTCATCTTTTGCTGTTATGAAATGAGGAACATGCTTTTTACTGAACATCCAACAGGAAGAAAGAGGAAGAACGACAGAATAAAAAGCTTCCTAAATAGCATGGCTCAGTTCAGAGGCCAGCAATACTTGCAGTAATCTCTAGCTTGCAGCTGAGAAGCAGACTGCAATGGCAAGACTACGAACCTCCTTCAACCACTTCACACTCATCTGAAAAATTTCTATCAAAATCATTTTCCATCAGAAAAACAGCACTTAAGAAGAAAACATGACACAAGCATCTACCTGACAAATGCTATGTAAAATATTTTCTTTCAGATAATGCTTTAATGTTTCCAAATTGAAAATTAAATATTACTTAGCAATTCCTGATGGCAGTAAGACTGAAACATGTCGATCATGCTTCAGTGTGTAACCTCATAGCAAGCTTTGATGTATCATACCTGACACCAACCATTTCAAAATAAAAATATCATGGCAGCCACTCACTCCAAACTAACCGAAATATCTTATGCATACATCTGCTACCCTGGAATTTATTTATTTTTTTAATGCTGAAAATAGGTACTTCTGCTAAGTAATTCCCTTATTCCAGCCATTTCAAAATATGAGTCAGTTGAATATAAAATATTTTATTCAATACAACGTAGCAGCTGCCCTTCATCTTAAAACAATAATGTGGACACATCTTAGTATTTCTACTTCAAAGAATTGTGTGAAATAGAACTTTCATTTTTGGGACTGTAGTGCTTATGATTCCATCATAAACACATTGCTAGCCTATAAAATTGCTGCAAGACATCCTCAAGGTACAAAAGTGTCTACTAAGCAGAGTGTGTCTTTCATAATGCTGCTCTGTGTCAAGGACAGTGGAGAAGGGCACAAAAAAAGTCAAGCACGCTGGTTAAATTGGATATTGAAGTGTCATATAAGCAAAATCAAAACACTGCAATATAAATCAGATACCTAACAGCTTTACTGGCAACCCTGTGGTAAAACAGTACTTGTCTTTCCTGCCAGAAGAGAATGGCTCTCAAGTTACTGATGTAATGGAACGCCTACCAAACTATACCTATGGTGTTTGACAAGGCCAGCAATATTTCCTTTTTCCTATTGCCACACAAAGTTTGGCTGTGTTCAATTTAGTTTGTTTAACAGCTCAGCGTTCAGACTCACCTGCTTGATAACATATTGAACCTGCTCTGATTGGAGAACAACACTTTTAATAGCATTTGGCTTGCAAGGTGAAAGTCCTTTATAGATCACAGGTGTATAACATTTCATTGCATATCTTAAGTCACTGGACAATCGTCTTTCCTCCAAGATATCTTCAAACTCATCTCTTTTCTTTGATGTGAGCTCTTTCTGCTAGGAACATACAAATAAAGAATGAGGCACCATTTCGGGTGCTGGGATTTACTTTTCTGTTTCCAATGCATAATACTTAATCAGAGATCTTTTGAAATCAGAAGAATCCATTGGCCATAGAATTCTAAGTGTTGGAAAAGGCCACTAAGACAGCCTAGTTCAACCACCAACCCACGCCCACCATGCCCACTAACCATGTAAGTGTAGTCTGACAGGTAATGATTGTGCCAGAGGAGGTTCAGGTCAGATATTAGGAAAATTTTCCACTCAGGGAGAGCAGTGAGGCATTGGAAGGGGCTACCCAGGGAGGTGGTAGAGTCACCATCCTTAGAGGTACTGAAGAAACGTGTGGCTGTGGCACTGAGGGACATGCTTGGATGCAGTAGTAATGTATTAGATGCAAAACTTTTGCAGTGTTTGGTTGCTTTACTTTTTTTTTTTTCTTCTTTTCATATTTCTGTAGTGTCTGCATTCCACACTCTGAGTGCATGCACAATGCACTGCTTGGAACAATGCTGCAATTAGAAACTTAAAAAAAATAAATAATTGAACCAAAACAAAAGCAACAAACGTTTCCAACTGCAAAAGTTTCCAGATCACCCTATGTCACATTGCTTAATTCTGCCCAACAGGAAGAGATTTAGGGAACACCTCTGCTTTAAAGCTAAAATGCCTTGCCTCTAGTCTCTTCATGATTAATAGGTATTAGCAGCTTTGATCTCTACTCTTACAGCTGCATGAAAACAATAACAGGAACAACATTATATGAACACAGTCATCAACAAAAGAAAGTAGTATCCCTGCTGCTTTAAGCTGCACCTCCGACCTTGGTGATCTGTTCTGGCTTTTACCAAGCTTGGATACAAAGGTACAGAAAGCACAGCCAGGTAGGAACAAAACAAAAAGCAAACTACCAGCCATGTGAAGATCAGAATGCAACACAGTGCACAGTACAGTTATAAAGAGAGCACAGCCTCTGAGTAACCAGTGTCACAGTTAAGAAAGAAAGCTAACAGTGCATCTAGAACTAGTTGCGGATCCATCCCACTGCAGAAATCTCTTTCACAAAACTCTTCTCCCCAAGACAGCAGGCATAGTCTGTGTTAGAGAGGGATGTCTCCTTTTATCTTCTGTAACAGCACAGCCTATGTGAATGACCCTTCAGTCTTTCTAGAACTCAAATTGTATCCTTCCAAACTTCTAAATAGCAGCAATACTCACCAGACAAGCAAGACTCAGTGAAACATAAATATAAAGGTAACAGTTATGATTAAGAGTATTTATTAGAAAAAGATGCTAAAGAAAAAAAAAAAAAAAGAAAAAAAAAACTGGGGGAAAAAAGTGAAGGATGAAAGGCATTGTTTCCCAGGCTGTTACAGCAACCTTCCCTGACCCCAAGACAAAGGCCTGGCCAGCAAACATCCACCAGAAACAGATAAGCAAAACACTCAGCAGCAGCAGCTAGGTTTTCAGCCCTGGGAGAGGGAGTCAGCTTTCGCTGTGTGCTCAGTGTAGCTGTATCAGCAACACTGTCAAAAGCAGCTGACATTTGGAGTGAGCACTGTGCACCATTTAGCTCCCGACTATTTGTCACTACAAGACAGTTCGGAAAAACAAAACAAAATACCATGAATCAGGAACATCTCCACTTAAGAACCACAAAAAAAAAAAAAAAAAAGCCCTTCAAAACCCCAAGTGAATCAAGAGCCAATTTCATTTTATCAGAGAACACAAACCTCTACTATAACGCCTGACATTGTTATATTTTCCCCCATACGCTACAGCCAGGTTTTGGTACCATCCTTTACTGCACCAGTGCTTGGTAGTTCACCTCACTTTTCTCTCCAGTATCGTAGTTCAGAGAGCTGTCCCACAGTAATTGCACAACCACTCTCTACACAGGCTTTTTTAAAAATTAATAGGTTTAAGCTCATACATGCTATATTAAATGTAGGCCCACATCCATTTATAAGCTTTATTATCTTTTTTTCCTACGTAGTTTAGTATTAAAGTTTTCAATCTTTCTTCTTCCACAGCATTCACCTAGCTGATGTCACACAAGTGCCAGGGAAGCCATAAGCTGACAAGGAGTCCAGAGATAGTTTGTGTCCATCATCTGTGGCCTTGATACCTTCTAGCAACCTTTCTGTATACAAATAACACAGAAAAAAATAAACCACTTTTGGAAGAAAAGAGAAGAGAAAGGGAGAGGAAAAGGACCCAGAACTCAGCTCTGGTAGCATCAGCCACACCAGCAGCAGCTGTGCTTCTGCAGCCATTAACATGAGAGCACGTCGTGGATGACAGAGGCTGTACAAAGCCACAGCCGATGGAGAAGTCACCTGTCTACTACTTCCATTGACTTCACATTTCCAGATTTCATGTCCCAGCCTAACGTGGCACGGAGAGAGCCGAAAGAACCGCACAGACAAACTGCTGCTTGGATTCACCTGCAGCCTGGCAGAGACACACTTAGAGGATACGCAGCTGAGAACCCTGGCACCAGAGAGCTCACTTCTGTACGTGGTTACTGCCACACGGCTGAAGCGCGGAGCGGGGATGCCGCAGCTCTCCACGATCCTCAGAACACAACAACGGGAGCGCGCTCGTGTGCGCCTGGGACAGCGGCACAGCGCCAGGGAGATACAGCAGTGCCGCTCAGGAACCCGAGCTGGAACTACGAGCCATATCCCTCTTTTCCAACCCTTCGCCCCAATCCTAGCGAGAGGACGGGTTTAACAGCCCACATCTCAATCTCTTCAGGGAAAAACGGGGACACAACACGGGGCGGCCCGCTCTGTCAAACCCGTCTATGTGACAGCTCTCTAACAGCCGCTTCAGCCGAGAACACGCCAACAGCAGCACACTGCTGCCCAAACAGCCGAACTCCGACAGCCGAACCCGGGGACAGCCGCAGGCCTTCCCTCCCATCCTGCCCGGCACCTGCCGCCCGCCCGCAGGCCCCGCCCGAGCCCCGCTTCAGAGCGAACGCGGCCCGTGCAGGCGGCGGCCCCTCTCCCCGCGCCGCCTACCGAGAACATGGGCGTCCCTCGCCGCGCCCGCCCGGCCGCCGTCGCCACCGCCGCCGCCATGGCTCTGCGAGCGCCGCCGCGCCCCGCTCGGCCGCCCTACCCCTTCGCTGCGGCGCCCATGGCCCCGCGCCGCCCCGGCCCGGCTGCCCGGCGCGCTGAGGCGGGCGCGGGGGAGGGCGGGGGCACCGCGCCGTGGGCGGCGCCATCTTAGGGGCGACGGGAGCCGCCCGGGCTCAAGCGGCCTTCCGCTCTGCGCGCCATGGGGTCGCGGGAGCCCTGCCGGCGGCTGGAGGCGGTGCTCGGCGCTCTCTACGACCTGGGTGGGTGAGCGGGGCCGAAAGGAGGCTTGCGGGAGAGAGGGCGGGCTGCGGGAGGGAGGGCCGCTCGCTGCGAAGCGTGGTTGACCCGCGCACGTGTTCTGCCGCGCAGGTGACGAGCCCGGCGTCCGTGGCGCGGCGGGGGACGGCGATGCTGGCGAGGCGGAGGAAGAGGAGGAGAGCCGGGAAGCGCAGCCGGCAGCCCCGAGCGATGCCGGCGGGGCGGAGGGAGGGCGGCGCGGCGCCCGCGGCTTCTTCGGAGAGCTGCGGGAGGAGATGTGCCGCACCGCCCCCCCGCCGCCGCCTCACGCCGCGCCGCACCCCGCCCAGGTGGAGGTGGTGGTGTTCCGCGCGAGGAAGAGGAAGGCGCGGCCCGACCCCGCTCCGGCGGCGCCCGGCGGCGGCACCCAGGTAGGGCCGGGACGGGGGCACCTCTGGGCTGGGAGCTCCGTCCCAGAACTGCCCTCCTCTGTTGGTGCTGCTGTAAAACGAGAAAGCCTCAGCTATCGACAAAAATGTGCCGCTCTCCGTTAAACGAGAGTGGGTGGTGGAAGTTCTTTAAAGCATGGATTTTTATTTTTTTATTTTTTTTTCCCCCTCCCCCTAAAGCCACGCCAGAGGCTTAACACTGAGGGACTGGGATGTGCCTTTCTGGGTGCAGCAAAGGGCAAGCAAGATCCGTAGGTGCTTGCCTGGTTTTGTTGTCTCTTCCCTCTACCAACCATAATGCAGTAACTCCTGCTCCAAGCATCTCCCCTCCACCACTACAGGTGCCTACAAGTCCCAGATCCCTCCCTGGATGCCCAGCTAATGACAGTCAGCCCTGCTGGCAGGTTGAAACAGGGGTAGGTGTAGTCTGACAGGTAATGATTGTACCAGAGGAGGTTCAGGTCAGATATTAGGAAAATTTTCCACTTAGGGAGAGCAGTGAGGCACTAGAAGGGGCTACCCAGGGAGGTGGTAGAGTCACCATCCTTAGAGGTACTGAAGAAATGTGTGGCTGTGGCACTGAGGGACATGGTTAGTGGGCATGGTGGACATGGGTTGGTGGTTGGACTAGACTGCCTTAGTGGCCTTTTCCAACATTTACAATTCTATGACCAGTGGCTTTTTCTTCTGATTTCAAAAGATCTCTGATGAAGTATTATGCATTGGAAACAGAAGAGTAAATCCCAGCAACATAAATAAACCCATCCATGTGGCTGCCAATACAGTATGAAACATAAACACCCAGCTTGCCAGTTCACCAGCTTGCCAGTGGCCATGATTTTACATAAATATGTTTATTACTTCAAGCTAAAGGCAAGGCTTAGCCTCTAGCAGTGTCCTACAAATAAAACAGGCAGAAAAGCCTCTTAATTGTTCCTCTGCCTCAGTGTTTCATGTATTGCCCTCACCTCGAGGACAGATGAGTGTGAGGGGCCTGCAGGCCACTGACAAGCAAGAAGCACCTTGGGGGGGCTCACACTGGGTATCTTATAGAGGGAGTGTCTTGTAGGCATTAGGTCTCAGGCTCCTGGTTGGTTTGTGGGCACCCAGTGTCCTCATGCAACCAAAAGCCAGGGCATGAAGAGAAAGGTGATCTTGAAGGTTTTTTCCAATCTGAACAATTCTGTGATTCTATGGGCCTGGCTGGAAGCTGCCATGCCTTCCACATGGGCAGAGGTCTACTGTGGGTCAGCATTGTAGTGTTTCTCTGGCTGTTTGCCTTAATTTGCACTTATAACCATAACATCAGAAGCCCAGTTCTAAAATAAGTTCTAACAGGCATTCAGTGAGGCTCACTACTATGGAAGCTGGGCATGGAACTGGGGATCTCTAGAGAGTGAACTGAGCAGTTGGTTCAAGGTTTTTTTTTTTTTTTTGGTCTGTGTGTGTTTGTGTGCTTTTTCCAGTATGGTTTTCTCCAAAAACTATTCCAGATTTTTATTTTCTTATGCTTCTTTGTTTGTTTGCTTTTCTGCCTGTAAAAGCAGACCTGTTAGGCCTGTTAATGAAATGCTCTGTAGGCAACCAGTTTTCATTGATATAGATTGCAGAGCCACGTGTAGTCTGGCAGAGCTAGAAGACATCTGGCTTTGGTGTATGCAGAGGGAAGCTGTGCTTTGATGCAGCCTGAGCCCGTGGCTGGATGTGTCTAAACACTTTAGAGAGCAAAAGGAATTTTGTACTGAGTGTTGCTACCAGCTGTCAGTACACAAGGTTACCTCTCATCTCTCCAAGTCCAAAGCAAAATAACTTCACATTCACATTGTATCCTGCTTTTGCAGTTTTGGTACAGATTTTGAAATGGAAGTATGCATGATACATAGCTCACATGTGGCATTTTTTAAAACGTCGTTTAAACTTGAAATTATAAAAATTAATTGAATTTATTATTTTGTCTGGTTTTGTCTGAATTATGGAACTCTTGGAAAGCATTAGCTAATAGTGTGGACAATGAAGTGCAGGACAAAGCTATATATGTTCTGTGATATAATGGCACCCTGTAAATTTTGCAAGGCCATTCCAATACCACCTTATAATATCTTCATATTTAAAATGCTACTGAGACCTTCTTACCTCGATTTATTAAAAGAGAAAGCTGGAAAAATATGCATTTGGGAGGTTTCATACTCTTCCTTGCCACCCATTTTAGCATTTCACTGCTTTCAAATTGGTTTTACTTATTATATTCACAGAATCACAGAATCGTAGGGGTTGGAAGGGACCTCCAGAGATCATCGAGTCCAACCCCCTGCCAAAGCAGGATCCCTACACCAGGTTGCACAAGTAGGTGTCCAGGCGGGTCTTGAATATCTCCAGAGAAGGAGACTGCACAACCTCCCTGGGCAGCCTGTTCCAGTGCTCTGTCACCTCACCGTAAAGAAGTTCTTGCGCACATTGGTGCGGAACTTCCTATGCTGCAGTTTCTGGCCGTTCCCCCTTGTCCTGTCTCCACACACTGCTGAAAAGAGTCTGGCCTCGCCACTGTCCCCCACACCTTAGGTATTTATACACCTGGATCAGGTCCCCTCTCAGTCTTCTCTTCTCAAGGCTAAACAGACCCAGTTCACTTAGCCTTTCTTCATAGGGGAGATGCTCCAGGCCCTTCACCATCTTTGTGGCCCCCTGCTGGACTCTTTCCAAGAGATCCCTGTCTTTTTTGTACTGGGGAGCCCAGAATTCAACACAGTACTCCAGATAAGGCCTTACCAGGGCAGAGTAGAGGGGGGGGATCACCTCCCTTGACCTGCTGGCCATGCTCTTTTTTAATGCACCCCAGAATGCCACTGGCCTTTTTGGCCACAAGAGCACACTGCTGGCTCATGGCCAACCTGTCGTCCACCAGAAGAACACCCAGGTAAAATTCAATTAAATGTTTTGTTTTCTTCACAGACCAAAACAGTGGCTGAAAAGAAAAATGTGAACAAGCAAGAATTTAACTTCGAAAAAGTAAGTCACTATCATCTACCTAATCTCAATGCTTCATTGTGCAGGTGTGTATGTATTTATATGCTTGGGAAAGCGGCAGTGGAATCACTGAGAAGCATTGCTGGAAAAGGTTGTCTTTTGCAGGTGAGGATTTCCTAATATGTAATTATGGCCATGTGCTGTGCTGGGGGAGGAGCATGTTAGAGAGCACATTATGGCTCCTTGGCCTTTCTTTCTGATCTTTCACTGATAAATTGAGGATGTTCACTGCATGTTAGCTGTGTAAAGCTATGTGAGTACCCATCATGTGTTGCATATGGTGTTTTAGGCCTATGGTGTTAGTTATGAATTTTTGATCTCATATGGGGAAAGAAAAAAAAGAAACATCTGACATCCAGTTTTGACGCATCAAATTACTTTTTACCATTTGTCCTTTTGTTCTAACATTTGGTTCTCTAAGTGTAATTAGCACTGGCCTTCTTAGCTGCGGATTTGTTTGCAGATTTGAATGAGTTGTATTGTGTGCCTGATTTCTGCTTGAGGTCATGCAGTGATCCAGTGAGATCTTCCAGTAGAGATGCACTGTGGAGTGCTGTACTGCTGGAAACAGTGGGGATTTAACTACTGCCTCTAAAAGGGTTCTGAGTTCACCACTGGTATTGTCAAGGTGTTCTAGTATCAACTATGAATATGTATGTATGTAGATGAACCACTTCACCATCTGCCTGTCTGTGTTTCTCACTAGTTAATGGCTTTACAGCCAAGGAATTGGAGTGGTCTGTAAATGCTAGGTCTTGTGAGTAGCATGTTTTATTGCTTTGGTGTGTACAGCACAACACGACTCACTTTTCTGCAAAGTATATCCTTCCCACGTATCCAGTTTTATGTGAAATGAACAGAAACAATTACTGACCCTCTGTTAGTCCTTACTGTCCAGAGATTAGATAAACAGTGGTCAACCGTTCTGCAGTATAGTACAAAACTCCATTTCTATTATTTTATAGCATACTGAATTCAAATATTAGCTAAGGTGTCTTTGGGAGTATGACTTCATTGTGGTCTGTCAAGTGTTATTTTGTAATTGTCCAGTCTGTTGTAAAATGCTTGCAATTTTCTGTGATGTTTTAGGCTCGTTTGGAAGTGCACAGGTTTGGAATCACTGGCTATGAGAAGCAGGAGCAGCGTATATGGGAACGGGAACGTGCAATCATGCTGGGAGCCAAGGTAATTCTTGCTCATTTTGTGCTGGGAGGTGACTCAGCTGTTGCAATGCAGGGAAAGTGTAAGAAACACCATGGGGTTTTGGCACCGCTTCTTTAAAACACAAGATCCCATTCTCCACCCCTTCTCCCACCTCATGTTTACTTTTATGTATTTTGTTCAGTCTTGTCAGTTTTCTGTAGATATCTGGAGGATTAATATTTTTGTGGTATCGGAGATATTTAGGTGAAATAGAACTGATTGGGGTGGAAAACAACATATACTGATTTTTAAACAGACCTTTCAAAACTAAACAGCTAAGAGGACAGACTTGCTTTTATAAAGATCCATTTTCCCAGTGATTTAACAATAAAGTTTTTCAGCTTTATTTATCACCAGCATTGTAAAAGGGGGAAAATGTAGCTTTTCTAGGTTTTCTTTGAGGGTCGGGAGGAGGGTATGGACTTCACAGGTTCACTGTTATTTTGGAAACCTTATAGATTTGTTACACAGTATAAACATCCCTTTCCACCAAGAAATACATTTTTACTATGTGTCTGCTTTACAGTCCTTAAGTCCCTTTCTCTCATCCAAAGTGAAATAAACTATTTCTTCTGCTTACCCACCACCTGAAAAATAATTTCCATGCTATATATGTTCTGTGATGTAATGGCACCCTGTAAATTCACACATTTCCAAGTTTGTGAATATTTTTGAATCTATTTGAAAATTTCAGCAGAGGTATCACTCCCAATCTTTGTTACAGCCTCCCAAAAAGGAACACATCAACTACAAGAAATACCAGGAGAAAATGAAGGTGAAGAAAACAACAAAGGATGATGATAAGGGACAGGTTTGTGTGACATTTTGTCTATAAAAGGTCAACATGTAAGATCTAGCCCAAGAGCCTGATAATGCCTCAGGCACAGTGCCTGAGTTTGACACCTGCTGCTCTCATGAGATGAGCTCGACTCCAGCACAACTCATCTCACCAGTTGGAGCTTGTCATGTGCAGTATGAAGTGTGCAGAATTCGAAGTGTGCAGAATTCAAACTGTGCTGTGGTGGGTTTCAGTGCCCTATTCTTGGAGGATGGAAGATTGATTATGCAAAATAAGCAGTTTTTCTGCTTTTCTCCCCATACCTCTCAAGGGAAAAAAAATTGGTCTCCAGTTAATGTTTGTTGCATGTTATCTAACCACAGGCAGCCAGATGTTCAGCTGGTTTTATATCAGCACAATTCCATCTAGGATCTTGCTCATTATTTAAAGCGAGGGTGAGGTTTGTGTTGCATCCATCCTCTAGCATGGTCCATCTGACCGAAAGCCTGTTCCCTGCCTTGCTGTAGGTGGGAGCAGGCTGCCAGGCAGGTTTCTGCTCCACCAACTTGTCTTTTGCCACCTTCTTTTTCAGGGGACCTATTTCTCCTCTGTCATGTGGCTAAAAGCACACCCAGTGTATGACCAAACACTGGCAAACCCTGTCATTTGATAGTGTGCTCAGTCAGGCAGCTAAGTGTACTTGCCTGCTACTAAGTAGATCTTTTGACTCAAGGATCTATCACGTACCCCTTGTGTGGCTGGATTGGTGTGTCCTTACGTGGCAGGGGTAGCATTTTGGTCGTGGGTGGACTGTGCTTTCCACAAGGTGACAGGAAGAGCTCTGGGCATGATGCTCTGTGAGGCATTGCATCATTTGTCCTATCAAAAGGTATCCCAACCTGTTTTCATGCATCTGGTTCAATGAAGCAAAAACAACTGGATGTTGTGTGTGCGAGGGGGGTGGTTAGCCAAAAAACTGTTCCTTTGCCATTAAAATAGGCATCTTTAAACACAGGTACATAAAGGTGATTCTCTGAAGAAGAAGAAGAAAGACTTGAAGGAGAGGTGAGAAAATTTTAATGCTGTTATGTTTGTTTGGTATAGCCTTGCTGATGTATTATCCCTATGTAACTATGCATGATCTAATACCACAAGTTACGTGTGAATTTCTCAAACTGCAGAACTCTCATTACAAAATGGTGACCTTGTTCCATGTTTAGCAGTTTCAGAGGCTTTAGTTACACAGCTTAAGTGAAAATGTGTCAGTTCTGCCCTGGCATTTTTAAAATGACAGCTGGGATGGATGGAAAACCCTGTGTGGGGACCAGGATGTGACATTCACTCAGAGCATTTGCTCTGAGAAACAACTTTTGCAAAACAATAAGGTACAGCAGATAGAGGCTTGAAAAGTACAGTGAAATTCTTAATTACAGTGTAGCAGGCTTGCTGAAATGTGAGACTCTTTATCTTCTTTATCTGAAAATCTTTGTTTTCAAACGTTTCTTTTAATGTAGTACATTCTGTAATGTGCTGCAAATTTTGACCGGTAACGCAGGTAATAAATATTCTGGGATCAATATATGCTGTAATTTGGTATTCCATAATATGAATGCTGACTGCGTAAAAAAGTGATAGTTTTCAATGTATTGAATGTTTTAATGAGCTTCTGGTGTTTCTCTTGATTCATTTTCCCTCACTGCTATTTCAGAAAGGCCAAAAGGAAGAGATCGGTGCCTAGCATTTGGCCTGCAGGACAAGTTGGAAAATTCAGAGATGGGACCTTGATTCTACAAAGCGGTGACATAAAGAAAATTAAATCAACTAAAGTTATCAAATGAACTTATGATACCGAATGAAATGGACAAAAAGCATTAAGACAGAACTCTTGTTGCCACCAGAAGAGACTTACATAATCCCTTGCCCTGCCACCATGTCCTAATTCATTTACCTTATTTTTTCTTGTAGGGTCTTCTATCTCCTATTCTTGGGAGAATATGACAATTTACCATTTTATAAATAAAAGAAAGACTTTTTAATTATTAAGAAGGTTACATGGGCTGTTTTTATATGCGCTAAAGAAAGCGTTTTACTTTCTAGAATTAACTTATTGGTGTTAAGTGAAAAAATAATCCACCTAGTGAATTATATATTAAAATGTATAGCTCTTTGCTTTCACCTGGAAGAAATATGACAAAAGCTGTACCTTATTTGCTCTGAACCTGAAGTAGGTGTTCTTAAAGACATACGGGGCATACGTCTGTTTCTGTGTTTATCTGAGTTGTTAGTGGAGAGTGGAACTATAAAACAGTTTTCATGCCCAGCAAAGCCTTTTAAGATTTCAGAATTATCTTCTCAAGAATGAAAAATGAAACTTTTCTGAAGATAAGAGTTAGAGGCTGAACCTGTATATCTACAGAGAACACCAAATAAGCAGATTCAGATGATTGTTTTGGTGGTGATTGAGATGTAAGACAGTATATAAAAACAGGCAACATTCAAGACCTGAGCTGAATGCCAGATGAGGTGCAGACATCCAGTAGCTACACATTGTTCATGGTTAATTTGTTTGTCGTTTAACAGTTAACCTAACTGATAAAAACAGAGGAAAGAAGTTCATGCTTTGTTTTTTGTTTTTTTTTTTAATGTTTAAGGTTATTGAGCAGCTGTGGCAGTGAAGCAGATATACATGAGAAGGAAAATAGCCATTATTGGAGATGCTTCTTTTAGGTGTACAGGTGAAATTCAGCTTAGCCATGAGGATTTAGAAAACATGCTTCCTAGCCGCCTTGTGGGAATGTGAATAGGCTGGTCTCTAACCTCACTGAACAGTGAGATCTGAGCCAGCTTGCAGCTAACAATGAGAACAGCAACACCACAAGCTGCTCCCTTCCTAGGATAAGAAATTATCCTGATGTGGGGGAACTACAGCAAAGGATGGAATAACTTCTCACATGGTCTTTCCCCTGTACCTTTCACCTTACTTTCAAGTCTTGGAGAAGCACTGTGCCAATACAGTTTGAGGACTAAAAGGGAGGGATCCCAGAAGGAAAACAGAGTCAGGTAAAAAGAAGAAGGGAGTGTTTCTGCCTGCTCTTCCCACATGGCTCTAGAGCTGGATTGCTAAATGCTGTTACCACACTTTGTAATTGCTTAATCAGCATTGATTGCAAATTCACACTGGAATTAACAATCCTATCTAGTTACTGAATATACAGACTTAAGAAATGTCAAATCATGATTGCATATGAGGGTGTAATTACCAAGCCTGATTGTGTAGAGAGCATCAAAACTTGGTGAGGCAATAGATGGGCTTTGGATGTTATGGAATAACCTGTATCTTTTAATTTCTGCTTGATCCTTGAGTTTGGTGTTTGTTTATTTTTAATGTCCACTTCTACATGAAATTCTGTTCATCTGGCTTTGGGTATTATGTGCTGTGGGAGTTTGCATCCTCACTCAGCCTAGATAATTTAAAGGGTTAAGTTCTCTTCCCATCTCCACAACTGCCAAAATGTTTTTGGGAGTGAAACTTGGTCCAAAGGAAGGGTCTGAATTTTGCAGTCCTGGTGTCAAGTTTTACAAGACCAGAAGAAAAGTTAAAGAGTTGAATGAAATTCAGTTCTTAAAATAAAAAGAAGAAAATTGGAATGCTAAGTTGACAGTGAAACAAAAAACTTGGAAAAATTAAAAGCTTATTCAAGAAGCTACAGTTTCTCACACCCGGAATGTTGGTATGTATGCTCTTCTGTTATGTGGTACTGTTTCTTTTTAACATCAAATCACTGAGGTGATTTCAGTTAGCCATACTACATACTTACATGTTCTCAGTAAAATATGATAGCTTTAGCCCAGTTTTGTGACTGGATACATTAACAAAAATTATAATGACTGCAATTTGGCTAACAACTGTTGAGAAACATTTATGCACTTACTGTTTCTCTGGACTAGAATGTGTTATTAATTAACAGAGTATGAAAGTGTGTGTTCAACCAGTAAACTGTGTGTTCTGGAGACAAATGCTGATGCGTGAAACCAGTACTGACAGAATAACTGGTTCATTATAGGTAAGGGAGAGCAGGGACCATTTATTTTTGCCTTCTGTCTGCAATCAAGTAGCAGAATGAGGGAGAAAAGGATATATCTTTTAGTGTTTCCTATCTGCACTTTCTCATGCCTCTTACTGCGCTAAGCTTTATTACTGTTTCCCCAAATGCTGAAGCCATTGATTTTTATTTTTTTTTCCTCCCAGTAAAAGTCTGTGCAGTGAAGGAGTTGATGTCAAGCTGTCTCTTGCATAAAAACACCTTATCACCATGATGGATGATGTTTTTGTGTTCTTATCTTTGTTTACTGCCAATTGTTTGGTTTGGATAGGCCTCTGTTCCTTCCCTAGCACTGTTTCCAGTGTCACTGTGCTTTCTTCTTTATTAACAGGCATTCATTGGGTTGCTTAGCTTAAATGTGCTTTTTTTTGGAGCAGTGCTCAGTCCTTTTCAAGGCATCTGCTTAATGATGGTTTGCAGCATCAGCAGTATGTGTAATTTTAAACTATTACAAATTTTTACCTTTTCTGACTTGTATACTTACCTGATGGCCCTGAAGAACATGCGAGTCAGAGCTAATGGAGCAGTGTTGAGAGAGAGGTGTTTGAATCTGGCATATGTGTTAAGGTGAGACATGGATGGTTTATCTGAGTAAGAGACTGGCTTTTTCTGGGTTACTCTTGACTGTGGTAATGAAGCAGGTATCCTGCACGAGTGTCCCATCCACACAAGACTGCTTACTCAGTAATAACAAATAGGGTACTGATGTTGGATTTGTTGGCAATGTTTTAAGAATTTATTTAGAAATTGTAAAATGGCATAAACTCATACGTCAGGTTTTTCCAAAAGAGTAATAATAATAATACACAAAGTTTTAGTCAGACCAAAAGACAAAAAGCAGTTTGTTTCCAATTCAAAAAATACAAACTTTGCTACAGATACAAAATTATAAAAAGTTTATATTTTTCTCTTGATCTGGTGACAGACACATACAGAAGAGATGTATATTTCACCAGTTCCAAATTCATATAAGCTGTGGGAGATGATGCTGAAGAAAAGAACGTCATGGTTAAGAAGAAAACAGAAACAACTTCTCATCTTTCACTTAACCAGAAGTGAACACCATTATCTTATTCCTTTGCACGTTTTTTGGTTGCCAACATTTAAATTAGTGTTATTCATGCTTCATATAACAATCAGAAATAACAGCAGTTTTACCTCATGCATTTATTTTAATATTCATCACATAATATCTTCTCACCATGCTACCTAGAAAGGTCAGTGTTTTTATTGACAACATTTAAGGGAGGTGGTATCAGCAATCGTGATGAAAGGATGCAATCTGGATCCATAAATATTTATATATACTGATTTAAGGAAAAATAATAGAAATCTTCCAATTAGGGGGGGAAAAAAATGATAGTCTGCTTGTATTTGCTTCCAATAACAAATAGAACGGAAGGAAGGTTGCTTGACAGAAGGGGAATGTGGTGCTGAGTACCTATTGCAGTCAGTGCACATCTGTCTCCTGTACTGTGCAAAGCTGCAGAAGCCCCACACATTTAGTTTGTGTGGCTTGCATATGGGCTTCTGCACATAAGAAGACTGAGTGCATCTTATCCATGATGGGTTTGTGCTTCAAGCTGCCACTCCAGTCACCTGCATGTGCGCAGCATTCAGTAGTACGAGATAATCACCAGAAATGTTGTCAGTAAAAACTACAAGCAGCTCGCTTCGAAGAAAAAAGGAAAAAGAAAAAAAAGAGAAAAAATAAAAAGAAAAAAACCCCAAAAATGAAAAGTTACTGAGATGATTTTCCATCTTAGTTTGGTAATTGTTGGTGACAAGTGCCATTTGCATTTGTGATGCATTTGTTGCAATAACCTGTTGGTGGACTTGTAACTGTAATCTCCCTTGCAAAGCTGAGCTAGCCAAGATACTTAAGATACGTGGGTTTTCATATTATTTTGCCTGGTTCAAAGGTTAATTGTTTCCTATGCTATTTAAGCAGAATGCTACAAAGCTGGTAAAGCCTGAGATTAGGTTTAACAACTCTATTTCCTCGTCGTTCCCTCTGTGAATAAAAGATGTACTTGACGGCTGCAGAAAGCTGCTGTTAGCAGGTTGCTGTGCTCTTCATCCCTTCTAACAGGGATGGGTTGACTTATTTATGGTCCAGAATGCACCACCTCATTGGCAATCACAGACAGTGTTTTCCATGTGGTGGTAGTGGCAGCTTAGCCTTGACCTTCTCATTTTTACCTCTTTTATAAATATTATCATTTAAGGAAGGAGAAAAAAACTGCGTATCACATTTCTTTTTGCTCTAGAACAACTAGGAAAGTAGAGGACTGGGAGCTCTCTGCCATCTTTACTAATTACACTTTGAAGAAAAGAAAAATTAGAAAACAGACTTTTACAGCACTATGACAGAACTCTACCACCAGCCAAGAACAAACTACAGCAATACACTTGAATGGCTTTATTTACAACACAATGGAACATTATGCATATAATGAATCACATTTGATACTTTTCCTCTTAAATTCTCATATATGTAACCTTGTGCTTTTTTTTTTTTTTTTCAATTTAGTCCAATGTATTTTACTCTGTGTCTCAACTGTATGGCAAGTATGGGACATGACTGAGCTGTCTGCCTGTCTTCTTTGTTTGAGAAGCCAAATTGCTTTCCAAATTAAAGATACATCACAGTTTCCTACCATCCTCACTGATATTTGTTTTACAGTGCACACCTTTCAACCTCAGAAGAAGTAAGGGAGTGTCGCCTAGGCCTGTGCCCATATTGACATTACCTCTCTGTAAAAAATATCTTTGTGGGAGTTGTTTTGTGTGTTGATGAGGGAAACACAAGTGTAGGAAATGGTGTAGCACTGCACACCTTGGGAGTCTAACAATATCCCTGATGACACAGTTCTTTTATTTGGTCCCACTGAACTTAATAGGGAAATTTGCAGAGGAAAGAGCTGGGACAAAGGTTCACAAAGGATGATGTTTGGTTTCACATGGATAGATGAAAACTAAGCATCCCTCGTTGCTCTGCAGGACAGAAAGTTTGCCTACTGTACTTAGACAGTTGCAGATGCTTCAAATTGATGTATGCAGAAGTCAAGCTTCATTGTGCTTATTAGAACAGGACCTTTTTCAAACATTTAGTTTATAGGTGCCTCGTGTGGACTCTGCACCATGTGAGGCAAGATTCATCCCAGCTCAGAAGATTCTACTCTCCTGTTTACAAGGATCGGCCTGTGCTCCAGGAGCAGATGCGTCCCATGAAAGGCATCTCTGTGCTTACCCAGGTGCCTAGGAAGCAGTCTGGATAGTTAGTAACACAATTTCTGAAAAAAAAAAATCAGCTATTAAAGGCTGGCTCCCTTCCAAAAAAGAGATTTGGAGGAAAACAAAAGCTGGCAAAAGTGATGCTGTAGACGAAGAACATGCAGACAGCTGGGCTTATAACCAAATGGGAAAGTTAACTTGCAGAGAAACAAGCTACCTCCAGCCTGAGCAGAGAGATGAAAGTAAGTGCCAAGCTTCTCCCCACCCAATGCTATTCTGCAAAAGGAAAGCTCTGCTCTGGTCTATGTTTAGATGGCTGCTTTTGCCACCTAGATGCTCTGCATTAGTACAAATAGAGTAATGAGTTTCCTAACAGAATTCTAACTACTTAAGCATTTACTCTGTTACACTACCAAAATTGATCCAGCTGAAGTCATGAGACTGTGCTTTATGGGGGTTACTTGGTTTATTGCTATGGATCATGCCAAATCCAAGTCCTTGTATGTGTACACAACCAACATATAGTCCATTTTGTTTAGATTCAAACCTGGTGTTGCTAATGCAAGATACCTACTTTTAACTGTATTCGTTTTATTTTATTTGCATCTCCACTTGGTTATAAAGAGACCATAATGGCAGTTAGTTAGTCTGTACCTCACAGGTACCTGTACAAGTGTTAGAATAATAGATGAGCTTCTCTGTGCTTCTCTACAGATCTGAAGTATGTCCCCACCTACTGTCCATATTTGCATTAAAACACAGTAACCAGTATCACTTGCTGCATTCTCCCCAAGGTACAACACTAGGAACCCATACCAAAGCATCTATGATAACCAAAACCAAGTACTGCAAACACTTCTAAAACCCATTCTGATTTAATTTTAAATGCCTGGCAGTGGTTGAAGAGTGGAAAGACCTAAATTCATTTGAATTTCCTTCACAGAATTTGGGAGTAAAGACAGAGGTTCAGTCCCAAAGCAAACAACACCTGGTTGCTTTTAATAAGAAAAGTGAAAGCGGAGTGTCTTCTGTATTAAAATTATCACAGGATGTTTCCCAATATAAAAATCTATGTGCAGCCTATGTACAGTATGCCCACACACTGCTCTGACTGGCAAGACTTGAAGCCAATGCTGTGATGACAGCTTTTGTGTTCACTAAAGACAGGTTTGCAATGAGCACACTCAGGAAGAAGTCTGGGGTCCAGGAGCATTTGAGCTGAGGTAGGTTAAAGCAGACCCACTAAATTAGAAAATCCTGCATGAGTTCACGTGGCACTAAGTGAAACTGAAAATTAAAACACAGTTGGTTTCTGCTATTCTTTAAGAAATGAAGATGAATGTAGCACAGTTATGTCTAAAAGTTTACTAATACAATCTGTTTCAGAGTGAAGAAAGTATAGTTGTATAGTTGCTTTCCCACTTAACAGCTAAGGTTATATTTTCCTGTTGTTGGTTTTGTTTCCTATTTCAGTCTTGACATCACTAGAGGCTCACTGCTGTTCTACATGAGAGGCGGCCATGAGATATCAGCCAGGTACAGGCACAGGTGGCAGGCTCTGATTTACTTGTGAAATCGCCTGTAACTACTGCAGGTTGGGTTGCCTTTCCCTCTCTGCAGTGGCTGCAAAGAGGATGCTGCCAGTGAGGTGTTGGCTGCTGTGTCTCAGTGCAGCCCTCCAGCACTCCGTGCCACCTGAGCCATGTGCCTGGGACTGAATGTGCACCTGCAGCTGGCTGCTCTGAGAGAGGCCTGAACTGGTGATCCTGTGGCCATAGCATACTGTGAGTCAGTAAGCTGCGTTGGTATTAGAATACACTTTTTCAGGCTTCATACCTACGTGGCTGAGAACAATATGCATGTGCGTATATGTATGCTTGGAGAGGAAAATCTGTACAGGAAGCATTAAACAGAGGATTTAGTACATCACTAGGATGTAAGAGTTGGTGCTTTTCATGTTTGATATCACCACACTTATGTAGGATTGAAATAACAAAGCCCAGAATGTCATGGACTCGCACAGTCTGCTGCACCTTGTTCTTATGCATCACCTCTATATACGCAGTCGCATACGTTAACTTGTTTCAGAGGAAAAGAAACACACACAAATCAATGTATTTTTGGACACCAGCATGCAGGTGGGAGCTCTGTTCTGTGCTGGGAACTTCCGTGGTGGTCAGATTCATGTTGTCATGGACAGCACCTGGCACGGCCTCTTGTTTTCATGGGAGATGCAAGATACATCCAAGTCTTGAAAGGATTTATGTCCCATTCCAGAAAAATTCTTAAAAATTGATTTAGCATTAATCTCATAAATCTCTCCTGTTCAAATGCTTCATGAAGATCAAGATTAGTTACATGATACTAATCTAATAGAAAATTAAGGCTTTTGATCTCAAAGCTACATTGGAACTACAGCTGCGTAGGACTTACTGGGATCAAGGCTGGAAAGCAG
Organism: Phasianus colchicus; assembly: GCF_987193195.1. Lineage (NCBI taxonomy): Eukaryota > Metazoa > Chordata > Aves > Galliformes > Phasianidae > Phasianus > Phasianus colchicus. The sequence continues at coordinate 40,556,707 of NC_143437.1, read as the reverse complement.
CATTTATCTATGTGGGATACTTTGCACGTACCATATTTAAATAAAACTCTTATTGGTTAAATTCAGAAAGATCCCTCTTGCTTCATTTTTCAAGGGATGTGCTGATAATCACTAATGGATCTTTTCTATGAATAGTCCACACAGTCACAGTTAAGTAAGATACATGAAAATGTATCAGAAATATTTTTCTCTCCACTTTTCATACCTGAATTCTGCACATACCATGCTGTAAGCTCAAATAAGCACAACTATTACACAACAGCATCTGGAAACCGTTCTTGTTCTTGTTGAAGATAAGTATAAGTTCTGCCACTGAATTTGAGAGGAATGTAGTGCAGAGCTTATGGCGATCTGGAGCCAGAAGGAATAGTTAAGTGTTATTTGAGCTCCTGGATGTAATAGATAACAGAATCTGGCCTGTGAATTCTTTAACTGAGCACGCAGCTTTCACTTCAGCTGCCAGAACACATGCTGTCTTCAATTAAGGACTGCAGGTGGCAAAGGAATCTCGTTCACCAACTGGTAAATTGTTCCAACAGCCATTGTTCCCCAGTCCTAGTCTTGCCTGTGTTTTCCAGCACCCATAATATCTTTTGAGCACAAATCCCAGCCACGAGAGAGAAAATAAACTCATTTAACTTCTCACCTTATAAATATATACATGTGTATGCGTGTGTGAGCACATGAGTGCAGTGCAGATACGTTCAGGTACTCATCTGTAATCCAGTGCCAGTTCTGTGGGTATGCTTGCTATGGCTTGTTAAACTAAAGATGGAGTGGGCTAGCTGTAACCAGCAGAGTGCTCAGTGAGCAATGGTGTAGAACATTCCACATTAGGGAAGAGAGTGCTTTTTTACTGACTTACTGAAATGTGTCATATCACACTGAGACAGCTCACAGAATCCAGCACAGGGTCAGGCAGGAGCATCATTAGTTGCTGGGCAACTTTGGCTGCTTTACAGATTGGGGAACCTCCAGTCCTGTGTGCAGTGTCACCTGCACAAAGAAAAAATAACACCAACTATCAAAACTGGGACATCTCCAGCAGAAAGCATTTGTGAAGGCTCAGAGTAAGTAAATGACAAGGGTGGGGCTGTGGAGCTTCTGATCCAAGCTTAAGTAATCAACTATATTTATGGGATGATATTGAGCCCCTAAAATTACCAGGAACCACTCTGTGCTGAGCACCTTGGGGCCTAGAAGCCAAGTGCCAACAGTTCTTCCCAAATTAAGCCACTATTTCTAGAACTCCAACAGTGCTCCCAAGCCCAAGGTGGACAGAGTTTTTGTGTGAGGGACTCTAGAGTAGTTCAGGAAAACAATGACACTGTTGAGACAATGTACTAAATATATAAAAAATCCTTTTTTTCCTTGTCCTGGCAAGGCAGAGCACAACTCCTTCTACAACATGACAATATTTCTACAAGTTCAGAGTTCCCACACAGACACTTCAGAGCACCATTCAACAGCAAGTCAAATTCATAGCTTCCCCCTCACAACTTGTTGGCCATGCCTTGCTTTATTTTGGTCATGGAAAGAACTGTTTGCCAGCTGCTTACAAGATGTAGGTATTGAAGGTAAGCTGCAATTGAAAACCATTATTGAAAATAGCAGGGAAGTGCCTGTGTCTTCTACTTTTGTGCATCAAATACAATAAAGCTATGAAATTTTCCTGAAAGATTTAGATGCCACCATCCTCTGGCTTCTGGCTCTTTCCACGGGTAAAGGCTCCATAGAACAATAAATGTTGGAAAAGACCACTAAGATCATCCAACTCCAACTGTCAACCCGCCCCCTCCATACCCACTACAGTGCTACACCTCTTGTTGCATTACCTCCTGTTTCAGCCATATGCAGTGGTTTTGAAGCTAAAAAAGCATAATATTTAAAGTGTTTCTCCAAGAGGAGTTCCTCTTGAGAACAGAGAACAGCCTCTGAACTTTGCCAGTGATGTGCTGACTGAGTCTTCTCTGCTGGACTAATCCCCTGACCTATGTTGACTTTGCTCAACAAACTGCTATGCTGCTGGCATTTCTATCTGTTGCCAATGCTAATTATCTCTCAACATAAAATCTAAGAGGAATTCACATCCTTGTGTTGTTTTTGTCAAACTGGCAGAGGAAGCCTTAGCACTGCTGCTTTCTAAGTGGAGCATTGCAGCAGAATGATGAAGGTTATCGGATGCAGGCATGTTGACTTGTTTTTATAACACTACCCTTTGCATCTGTGAGGCAAGACAGAAGGCTGAATTCAGTTTTCAAGAAAGCATTAGTAGCCTGGGTGTCAGTCTGAGAAGGAAAGCCAATATCCACACCGGCTACCTGCCTACGACGCTATCAGTCACAGCAGAAATGGCCAGAGGCACATGGCCCCCTTTACCTGAAGAAAGTAGGTTGCACTGAACTATAGAACACTTACCTGAACGTTTCGGTTGAGGCTTAGTGCAGGCATGAAGACACCCTCTACGTTTTCAAAAGCTGGAGGCCCTTGTTGCTGCCCATTTATGTAGAAAGTCAGGTTGTGCTTATTTAGATCCAGGAGAACACCAACGGTGGCACCTTTGGAAACTCCTCCTTCAGTCCTGAGGTACAAGTGCACACAAAGGGGCTTAGTGTAGACAGAGTGCTGGTGTTCTCTCTAGGACGTGCAGTCTCAAAAAGAAGGGGAGAATGGAGCAGCACAGCACAATACTTATTCCCACTGCACTTTGACCGTGACCGTGCCACACCTTTACCCAAAAGAGATGTGCCATTTTCAACAGAGCTTAAAAGGTATGCCATAAAGAGAAATGAGGTCCATCTCTCCTCCAGCTGTAAGCTAAGAGGTGATAATGGTGTCCAGATCCCCTAGGCTGACAAGAAATGGACAGGTGAGCAGATCAGTCCATTGCTGAGTATGCAAGGCAGGACTTCTGGAGGCAAAGCTCCTGAGAGTTCCCCTACCATAGAACACTGATGCACAGCAGAAAATGTAAAAGCAGAACGCTTGTGTCCTTGGCACTCATTTGAATCACTCTACCTGCTGGCAGCTAGATGCTTATTTTGGCAGTCTCTAAGGGGACCTGATTTTCCAGTGTCTGGGGAGCCCACATAGGCACTGGTTTTGGGGAGGAGGGGAAGGTAGGGCAGGTTAGGGACAAGCACAGGTCCGTGACCAAGCTGCTTCAAGAGTTAGGGCACAGCTATTAACATTGGTGCTAATTGGCTGTGTCAGGAGCAGCTGCTGAGAGCTACCATGGTGTCAGAGCTTGCCAGGGCAGACCCAGCCATTACATGCATGAACGATTTGACATTAACGCACTTTGATTCGGGGGTTAGTCAAATCCAATAGTGCTTTAAAGAGCGTTGAGCAAGAAATCTGCTACATATGCAGATTGGCCACAGGCACCACTGCTTTGCTAATGTCACAGGAGCTCTGTGATGGATTTACAGCCTGACACAATTTGTTCAGGCTAAATCAGATTTCAAATCATTTGCATCAGGAAAGGAAGTGACTGTCTTTGTACCACAAGCTGCCCTTGGGCACACGAAATTCACAAGATAAATGCAGTTTTAATGTAAGATTTATCATAAGAGTTGGCATATATCAAGAAAAAAATAATTTAAATACAGCCAGAAACGGTGCAGGGTAAGAAATTTTCATCGTGTCCACTAGGTGTCACAAACAGGTCTCCTTTAAACTAAATGTGGCACATGCTATTTCCTTTAAAGGTAACAGGAGCTTTATTCTTGATAGTGATGGCAATAGTGTGCTGACATCTCTATTCAAAGCTCTTGACAATAACAAAATTCAATAACAGTTGAGACTCACCAGTTGGATTCTCAGATAAGTAAGATGTATAAATAACTATGCAGTTCTGAGCTCCCTTCAATTTATTTCTGGTACTATAAGCATTAATACGCTTGTCTTTCTGCTCCTCTCCACAACTGTAAACGTATATTTTCCAACAAAAGTTAGGACATTTACCCATCGTCAGGATCTTAGTATCTAGGATGTTTGTATTAAAAACACTCAAACATAAAATTCATAATGGTTCTGTGGGAGGTGGCAGCACCACAATTCAGAACTATCTACAAGTGGGTTACGTTATTTTTTTCTCCAGTGGGGAACAGCTCTGACTGTAGTGCACCACGTTTTATATCATGCAGTGTTTTAAGACAGATTTTATGACATCTTTCTAAATGGCATCGATTCTCTTGGGGAAACAGCTTTGCCTTTTTGAGATGACGATGCTCTTTCCAATATAATAAACTAATTTGCTTCTAGTGGGCTAATTAGCCGTGTGCTACACATTGACATTGAGTGACTTCTCTGCAGTCCGCAGGGAATGCCGTGCTGGAGAGGAGTTGCTGCTGGTGGGGCACACGGCCCAGCCTGTGTCAGCACCTCCAAGAGCTGAGTCCTTACTGCAATGCCTTTTAAACTGCTTAATGGTCATTGTGCTGTAGGTTCCTGACAGCCTGCGGGCTGCGTAAAGGGAAAGCACAGCCACCTGCTACAGTGCTTCTTCAATGACGATCCATTTTTGAAGACATGTGCCACTCTTTCATTATTCCAAGTAAATCCCAGTTCTTACACATCTTTTCACACAGTCTGACAAACATTCATCCCTGTGCACAAGGCTCAGTGCTGACTGTGCCATTGTGTGGAAGGCTGGAAGGTCTGAGTACAGATACACCAATTTGGCTGCCCTGAAAAGTGCAACTGACTGTTGCAGTGGAGTCTCACCTTCCCAGGATGGTTTCAGCAGCATTTTGGGCAGTTTGCAAAGCTGGACTGAAATGGCTTGAGGAATTAAGAAGAGCAGTAAGCTTCACTGTCACTGAAAAATCAATCTTAATATACGAACCCTGTTTAATATGCTGAAGAATGAGTTTAACTCTGCACTAACAGCATTTATATCGTGAACTTTGCAGGAGCTTACCGACTTTGCCGCATCTACTGTCAAGAACAGTTGTTTTCAGTCAATTGTAACATTTTTGTTTGATGAGAACTTGGCCTTGAGACCTCCGCAGTTAGTAAGGAGACTCTCTTCATGCAGGGAGCTTAAAGATTAGCTCTAGATTTTGACTTTCCATATCTTCCAGCATAAAACATAAAACATTTCAGTGTAATTTCAATCACTTTGTTCATGTAGCAATGCAGAATATTGCCTACAGCACAGGATACTCCCGCCTTTGGGAACAAGTACTGCTATGAGTGCCTCTGAGCAATGGGCACACATCTCTGGTATGAGCTGATTACTTCCAGGAACAACAAGGCTTAAAGGTGCCTCACAGAGCTACATCCCTGAGCTGTCTTCTAAACTGGTGTTTGCTCAACCTATTTTCAAAGGTCTCTCTGGGTTTGATAGCATTAGATTCATCTGTTCATGCCTTTCTTTCTAGCATTGCTGAAGACAAGCCCAGCCTGTCAGTTTTTAGGGATGTAGACAGGCCCCATTGTGCGTATTGTGAGTGAAAAGAACAGGAAAGTGCTCTAAACCTGGCAGGCCCCATGCCTAGGTCTTTCAAGCTCCACCTCAGCTTATCCCTGAAGCCATTCATTAATTCATCACTCTAATTTAATGTTGAGCAGATTTGAATGGATGATATGATTACTAAGATATAGCCTCCAAATACAGGAGCATCTGAGAGGCTAGAAGCTGGCAAGAAATTTTCTTTGGAACGTGACAGTGTGTTCTCATGCCCTTGTCTCCAGTGGGAAAATGACGAGGCAGCAACAACTGTTTTCACAAGACTACCACAGCTAACGAGTTAAAAAACTGACCTACTTGACTGTCACAGTTAAAAATATAATGCTTAGACCCAATTTCATTGAAGCGCATGTGATTCCATGAGACTACATGCCCTTTGTCAGTGTATTTCACTTGAAAGAGTATTTCATTGGTCTGCCCATTCCTTGGATATGCCTGCAAAATCTTTGGGTTTTTCCCAGTAAAAACAGGGAAGCTGTTGTCAACAGAAAGTACTCTGTTCTCCCGTTTAAGCAGGATGATTGGAAATTCAAAGTATTTCCACTGTTTGTGCTTCTCAGAAGGAAAGCTTTTGCTTGGCTCTTGTGTTGCTTGTGGGAAGGAACACATCTGTGACCAAATCCATAAAATAGGTTTCTGGGACAGCAGCACACACAGTGTTTGCCAGCTTTTTTCCAGAAAGCATAAGCTGTTTCACAGAGCATTAAAATTAACACAGCTTAACATTACTTCCACCCTAAATCAAATCAAATCAAGATATTAAAGGAACAGAGAACCTTTGGACACATTCATTATTCTGATGTTATTTTACTCTACATTTACTCAGGACATGGTTTCTATATCTTAGGACTTCACCTAAGGCCTTTGGGGCCAATGAAAATATTCACCTTTTCTTCAGATAGCTTTGGATCCAGCTACAAGGTTCTTCCAGCTTCTACAAACAGAAACCAAACTACTTCAAACAGAAATTACTCTCACTTAAAATACAAGTATGTTTTGGAGTATGAGTGACTATTCAACAGGAGACATTACAAGCAGCTTTAGGATGCCATGAATGCTGGCATGGATTTCTCTCTCTAAGAAGATAACACAAGCATTTGAGCATTTTAAAAAACACTGCAAACTTCCCTTTTAATTATGTGATATAACAGAAACAACATCTGAGTTCATGAGTATGGAAAACTAAACCAAAACTGATTCCCAGTCTGCCGAAGACCTGCTGTATATCCTTGGTCAGTCACCTTGTACATCCGTCTCCCATCATGGTAAAGTGGGTACACAAATACACTGTTACCCAAAATACACACGGATTTAGGATCCTGAATCTCAGTCTTTAGCTAAGATCTCCTCAAGGGCCTCAGTCCCTCTAACACACAGCTGATCTTCAACTATGGCCTGACCCTCCCTCTGGGCACAGAGTGAGCAGTGCATTCTTGCATAGGTGGTACCCCAGGAGGCCTCATGCGAAGCTGATCATATCTCCTCTACATGGGGCAGCATTCCATCAAGGAAAACACAGTCAGCACTTCACAGAGTTAGTTACTGCAAGTGCTAAGAGCCATGCCTCCATGTTAGCACAACACCAAATCCATGCTAATGTGCAATGTCCCTGAGGGATTCAGCCCTGGAGCCAGCTTCAGCTAGATCTATCCCCACCACTCTGCTGCATGGAGCATGCAGATCCTCTCTTTCCGTCAGGAGAGAAAATGGGGTTTGGTAACGATGGTTTGGGGTTATCTCCAAATCCTCCTTTGTCAGTATTGGTTGTCATGGTTGAGACATCTTCCAAAAGTTTTGAATAGACTTAGTTGAGAGAGGCAGTCACTTCGTCCTCACAACCATAGTGTCCACATTACACTCAGTGTGGCCAACAGCACAGCACTTAGTCAGCTTTCAGGACTCAGAAACACCTACATTTTGGACAAGCAATCACCATTGAGTTTGCCTAATGATCCTGTAGCCAAAAGTCTTCCTAAGGAAGAGAACGGATCACATGTCTCCCTGCATTCTTCCAGCTGTGACTGCATGGCACTTCTATCTACTGACATTGCGGGTGAGACATGTGACCATGGGTTTAAGCAAAGCAGGGGAGATTCAGGCTAGATCTCAGGAAAAACCTGCTAAGAGAGGGTAATGTATACAGATACAGATTGCTAGGGGAGAAGATGCCACTGCCGTCACTGGTGATTTTTAAGAACAAGTGATGCAGACTTCTGTTAGGAATAAAATAACTCTATTTGGCAAGGAGATGGACTGCAGCTTACTGAGATCCCTTCTTCTGATGACAAGCAACAAAAGCAATCAGTAAGGAGAGAAACATGCAGACGGTGCTTACCGGTTGGTGTGAGAATTGCAGTGCATGAACCAGCTGCGGTTGTTGTCAACGTACATAGCCCACGCCTTGTCATCCTTGCCTAGCATCATGTCCTTGACAACATTAATCCTGGCAATGCCAAAGGCTGGATCAGGATGGTTGTCATACCGGTCCACGTGCAGTTCCCAGTAATGCACGCCCTTGGAGAAGGCGGCCGTGCCAAGGACAACGCGGTCATCATAACTGCTGCAGGTGGCGGTCTGGTTGTCGTTCGACAGCACGATGTCCCTGTGAGCCGAGGAGGGGTCGAAAGTGAACCACGCCACTGTGTGAGGGAAAAGGAGAGGCAAGATTACGGCAGAATGGGCTGCAACTACCCATCAGCCACTTTATTTCCACTAGGGAGATGAGACTGGGAACTTCCTAAAGACCCCATGGCACTCTTGAATAACAAGGAGTTCTTCCTTGTTAAAAAAGGCAGTTACACAAGATTGCTTTGCACTGTGACCCAGCTCAGACTGCTCTTTGGTGAGTGAGAGAGAAAGGAAAGAACGCTTCGTGCAATCTGCATAGCCCAGTAATACCTGAAAGGCACTTTTCAGTCCATTTGTCTTGAAGGTGCTATGAAGTGCAAATTACTCATGTGTCTTATGTCATCTGTGCCTGCATATCAGAGTGTAGGTTTCTAAGGGCAGTGACTTTCTGTTCTCACGCAGTAAGAAGAAAGTCATTAAGAAAACAAAGGTTTCTGTATATAATATAGAAGCCATTCACAGATGTGAATTGGTTCAGGATTGCCTCTAATGGAAATGGAGGACCAATGTGTCCACAGCGGTTAGGACATATTTTATCAGTTTATCAAAGGGGGGAAAAAGAAATCCAACCAGAAAAAGCACTTAAAGTATAAAAATTTTATACTGGCCTATTTTGGCAACAGCATGAAAGTGCATGTGAGGACAGCACGTACTTCCCAATTCATTACGGTATCATTACTGAAGATGAACTTCTGTAATGCCCGCATGGATGTCAACTATAATTACAGAGGAACAAGCATGAATTCCCATCTCTGTCTTATCAAACCTTGCTGTGAAATTGAAGCATTAAGTGAGGAAAAAAATAAATTCCAAAAATTTATGGAGAAGTGGAGACAGAGTGGCATATAAATATCCAGTGCCTAATGGCCTCTGTATGCTAAAACAAACAAAAAACTTAATGAGAACCCAAAAGTAAAATTGCACTTATTTTTGAAACCTGAAGTGTTACCAAAAATGGAAAATCTCCTAAGGTTTAAAGAAATGGGCTACCTGATTATTATCATTAGTGGATTTAGGTCTAGGTTGTTCCCCCAGAAATAGCAGGCACAGTACAGCCCAAGTGCACCACAGAAGCCACTAGAATATCCACAGCTGTGTGTGGTATTGGCACTGACACTTGACAACATCAGTCATTTGTGTGCGGATTGGATTCAACATCAAACTCACCATCTGATGTCTGTAAAATAACTGTCTTGCTGTATGGACCAACTCCAGATGAGTTAAAAGCTTTGACTCTTGCATTATAGGTGCTGTTGAAATGAAGGCCATCGATAGTGCAGAGAGTCTCCTTGCCAACATATACTTCCTAAACACACACACACAAAAAAACAAACAACAAAAAACACAACTATTCCTCTCTGCCTCGTAATCACATTAAGATTTGTAAACATAAATCACAAGTAAATAGCTTATGATGGCTTCAGAGAATGCAGAGTGCATGCTGTTATAACATGAACAGCTACAGAAGTGAAGACAAGAGGTAAGGTGAGCAGTGGAGACCTAAGGTGAAGGTAAAGCTGAGAAGGTACAGCAGTAAAGGGAACACAAAGAGAAAGATTTTATTTTTTTTAATCCTATTTTCCTAAACATTTACTCTAAAACTGCTTTGGAGGGTAGTCCCAGAACCTTAACCATCATAGCCTTTCTTAATATTTATATAGGACTATAAAAATGGGGAAAGGAGGAATTAAGAAAAAAGTAAGCACAGTTCCATTCTGTTGGAAAGGCTTCCTCATGCCTGCATAAATATATGATTCTGAAACCTACTAAGACAGGGCCAGAAGAAGCCAGCCTCCTAAAGGTTAGGACCACATGCATCACCTGATTAAACAGCAACTAGACAGCAGAGACGCAGTAAGAGTCTGCAAGGATTTGTTAAAGCACTGGTGTAATGTGAAATATTTCAGGAAGAGGAAATGCTAGACAAAATATTGAACAGGATCAGCCAGATGATAGTTTGTGATGAACTGTAAGTAGCCTAGAAACCTCACATTTGTTGGAAAATTGAACAAAGTAATAGAATATGAGAGAAAAGGAAACAATTGTGTGTAGGCAGTAGGCTGAAAGTATTCACAAGTATTTATTTAGATGTGAATAATACTAGAAATGTCTTATCCAAGAAGCTGGAATGTGCCACACATCACCCCTAACACCTCATTTATTATGCCGCTTTTACCTACTGACTATGTCAGCAGCTCTTGAACAAAGGAACCTTTTCACATCTCTATTGGAAACGACCAGCCTCTTCAAACACATGCCAAATGGTTCTTGGACCAAGGAATCAAGAAATTCCAGAAACACTGCATACTTCTCAAAACACAGTACCAACACTACTGTTTTTTCTAATGAGGAACATCCAAATGAGGTGTCTCTGCTGGCTGTGGATGTAGCAGTCTGGCACAGGAAGGCAACTGAGGGAGGTCAGGCAGGCCAGTTCCAGGCCACTTTCACCTTTAGTAACCTTCAGGGTTCCAGTGGGAAGTCAGTTTACAGCTCCTGGACAAATCTCATCCCATGTTTTGGCATGATTTCCCATTTGTGAAGAGAGCAGATGTGCTCTGCAGTAATGATTTCAAGGCACTAGCCTCTAGGGATGGCATTGGCTTAGCATGGTCTTGAAGTAACAGAAGCATGAACAGCAGCAGCAAGCCACAGCACTGCAGACCACTGCATCCAGCAGGACGTGGCTGGCAGAAAGCTGCTTGAATTATTTCTGTGGTTTATTTTTTGGGATGTAGAGGGAGAGGATGAGAGACTGGAAGTATTCAGCACCCTCAGGCATAAGCAAGCAGTTGTGGAATCACACTGGAGTTCTGGGAGAATGGCACTTGGGGCGTCCTCCTGTACCTACCAATGCCTCCACAGCATACCTGAGGAACACCTCCCCCAGCCTTGTCTCCCTTCCAGAAAAAATATTTATCAAACCTGTATTTTTTACACAGGTAGCCAATTTAACTCAGAAAAATAGGAAAAATTGAGTTGCATTTACAGACCAAGAATCTCATCCCTCAGAAGCGGCCTCTATGGAGAGGCAAGACTTCAAAAAAATCTTTGATATGTGGCATGAGCCACTTTCAGCTCTTATAGGGGTGTTCTCCAGCAGGGACATGCAGTAGATATGGCAGTGACTTGAAATTCTATCTTTCACATCCACAAGGCCTTTTTGCCAGTACCCCAGGAAAAGTTTCAACCAAGTTTCCTATCCAAGCTGGGACTTCTTCTAATGAGCAGAAACCAAAACCAAGCCTTTCTACATCTATTTGATGGAAACAGGGATGCTTTGATAAATTGTACCTTCCCTGGCCTCTCTCACCCTCCCCTCAGACACAAATCTATTTCCTGAGGAAACTTACATACAAAGAAATACAAATAAATGCTGAACGAAATTCTCACTCGAAATTGGCCACCATCTCCATCATCGAGTTCCAGGATATAACCCTCCACTGGGTTGTGGGTCAAAGGTGGCATCCTCCAGGCCAATGTCACACTGTTGTTTCTGGTGCAACACTTCTCCAGTTGCAGTAGTGGGACGGGTGGCACTGTAACAGGAACTGAGTACAGATTAGTGTAGCTCTGTCCTAGCTCCTCGGTCTGTGCCGGGAGGAGGACCACAACCACTCACTTCATTCCCTTCGTGGATAGTCAGTATTATCATAGAATGATCTGAGTTGGAAGGGACCTTTGGTCTAGTCCGACCCCCAAAGAGAGTCCTTGAAACAAAACCCAGCAAAAAATAAATAACAAAATGTCATTATTTAGCTAGACAAACCATTTGGTTGAAATATGTAAATTAAAACATATTTGGAAATAGTTCCAGTTGCAATGTTTATCTAACTCCTTAAGTTCAGCTGGCAAAAGGAACATCTGTATCACAGGAGACTGCTTGTAGCTCTGTCCTTCCAGAAATTACAGCTGCAATGTTACCTACAGACATGTTTTTTTACTGACTGGCATAGGAAAAGCACCAAGGGACTGCTGAAAAGCATTTGAAAATAAAAGTAAACAGAACATAACATTCAGCTGTGCCCCTGTGAGGAATGAGGCCTCCACCACACCTTCCCTACAGTGCACACCTAAACCCTCACTGTTCTCGCCTTGCTAGAAATTGTAATGAGAAATTTCCATCTCTTAGAGAGATTTGGCACATGTCTTGTTCACGATTGAAATCACCAGGATAAGTGGGATAAACGTGACGTACAAGCCCTGTCTGTTCTTCTGCCCAAGGCTGAATTTCAGTGCTAGGATCATTTCTTCAAAGCTGCATGACGTCTTGCAGGAAGCTGAGTGCTCTGAGCATACATTGACTGAGCTCTTATCTATGTCAATTTGCTCTTCTTTTATATACTCCACTTGGAGCCTCTAGTTTATTTTCCTCTTCTGCCTGCATGAGAGCTAAGCCCTTGAGCAATTCCTTTCGTCCCATTTAACCCCTGAGTATAAAAAAAAGGTTTGCTCACTCTTCATGCAACAAACATTGTGAAAAAATAGGGAAAATGTCCCTTATTGTGTCAGGGGTCTAACGCTTCACCCCCACATTGGAATTGGGGCAAAAAATCAACATCCCACTAGTGATAAATAATACAGAAGTTACCCTCTGGCATTACCCATCACTGCAGAGAACCCAGGAGGTTGGTAGCCCAACAGGATGAGCATGGTCTGTTACAAAGGAGATCTATAAACCAGCTCTTGAAGAATTTTCTGCAAAAAGAGAAGGAAAAAAAGCCACAAAAAAGACCCCCATCTTGTTGCTTTTTCTTGGTATTCAAGAATGATTCAAAGGGTATAATAAACAAACATCTGCTTGTTTTTTACACATGAAAAGTCCAGATTTTTCTCTGGAAGGCACTATGAAGTAACAGAAATGTGACATTATGGGAGCCAAAAAATGGAGGGCAATGAATTCAGAGAGAAAGGCAATTTTAAATGGTTGTCTAGATGGCTAACTAACCCTCTCAGAAGGCACTGACTTGGTCCCTCCAACTTCCAAATCTCCTTCTGGCAGAACTAGATAAAAAACTCATTCTTGAAGCTTATGAAGTACAAAACCACCAAAATTCCTGAGCTGTACAGCCACTCAGGGGTCCAAGGGTAAGAAAATTCCACAGAGCAGTGTCCAGCTTTGCCGGATTAGGCTTGCCATGCTTGCCCTCCTGTCTCCTTCCCGGTGCAGCTGGACACAGATGGGCAGAGATTTACCCTGATCTCAGACTTCCGCAGGGAGGAAAGAGGGTGAACACTTGTGAAAGTCATAGAAAGTATGGAAGGATTGAATAACTGGGACGCTGGAATACACTTCAGAGTGAAAAGCCATGGGATGGCACTAAGACAAGACAAATATAGGTTAACTACCAGACAAGAAGAAGTTTCAGATGTTAAATAACAGCACTGTCCCATTTACTGCTCAACTTAAAAGTCCCCTAGAGAGTTTTTGAGGGAAAAGATTAAAAATATAAAGGGAGAAATGATACTGCTTTGGCACAGCAAGACCTATTAATGAGCTTGAATAACATCCTGCTATTTTGAAAGTGCTTCATGGAGGTCATGCTTAGCTAAAAAATGTGCCTTGTGTCAACCCAGCAGTTTCAAAAACACATTGCTTTGTGAAGTTGATCTCACTTCAGAATAGAATAGGGCTGTTCTAAGACTTTATTATTTGTCATCTTGACAAAACAAGTTGTGCAATGATACCCTCTGCCTTCCTAGATTGATTTTTTAAGACATGAATGCAGTGGGAGAGTGGGACCCTTAGAAGCATGAAACATCTTTATCAGGGAACACCCTGAGTCACTGTTGTAGCAAGAGCACTACGAACAGTGTCATCAAGGGAGAAGGAAAGACCAGAGGCAAAGACCTGTTTGTGATGTAGAACAGGCAGAGCCAGAGACAAAGCCTAGTATGAAGCATTACTGTTTTATTAGCAGAGCTGTGCAACTAGTGGCTGGAGAAGCAGAGAGAAGCTGAAGATGCCTCTGAGGAATTATCTGTTATGTGAATTATATGAATTAGGGACTGTTATGTGGAAGAGGGAAGGAGCCATTCCTGACAGTGAATATACAAGTGACTGCTCGGAGGTGGTGCAGAAAAGCAAAGGGTAGTAATGTTCTTTCCCATGTTATACCTAGTCTCCCTTTTACAGCAAATCAAGATTGCATGGCCATTCCAGCTGTTTGAACAAAGCAAATGAGGAACACGTATTATTTGCCTTTGTTTATAGCTTGAACTGAGAAAATGCATTGTACACAATGAGCCACTCATTGAAGAAAGAGGAATTACATGCCAAGGACTCAGAAAAAGCAAGAAAGAGAAAAACACTCAGACAGGAAGAAGATCTCAGAAAGATCAGCACACCAGCAAATGGAGCCATTCATGTGTCTCAGCAGGTCAGCCAGCCTGGGGACTGTGGGACTCTTACCAAAGCAGTCAGTGAGACACTTTGGTCAATCTGATTGCTTGAGCATCTATCACATTTCTGGCCCCTGCACATCTAACCTGGTACTGAATTGCTTTTTTTTTTTTTTTTTTTTTTGTAAAAAGAAAGGAAAAAAAAACATTTCCTGATCTTTATTTGCTGAGATTGGCTTTAGATGTGAGCCTACAGTGTCCACCAGTAAGGTACATCAACAAGTCATCAGAGCAAATCTAATGTGATTTGTTCTCATTTTCATTCTTCTTTGTTCAACACAGTGAATCAATGTTTACTTACAAGCAAGCTTTCATTCTAAATGATCCATGCAAGTGCACTGAGGTTGAATGAGGCCAGAGTTTGAAAAAAAATCTAGAAATTCAGTCATGCACTAAGCGTCAATAACAGTATTACCGACCTTGGGTCACAAAGCATTTGTCATGAAACATTCTGCAGCTGGGAAAGCTGCACTGACCTTGTTCTATTTGGCTCTCCCCAAAATCCCTTTACAGATGTTCTCTGATGTCTGTAGTGCACCTACTCTTGACAGATCAATCTGTACAGTGAGTTTATAACACTCCCCACTCTCCACACTCACCACCGAGCGTTTGGCAAAGAGTGATGACACGTGGGTGTGCTAAGATTGGAGTAGGTAAAATTGGAGAAGGAGGAGCAGAGGTGAAGAGACACATATTTTTTGTGTGTGAAGCTGGAGGCTCAGAAGTCCCAGTGATTTTGCTGCAACACCCTGCTCTTCTCACAGCAAAGTGATTCTCCTAGTGGGTAAGAGTGCTCTCTACTCCAATGCTTCCTTTGTATTACCTGTATTTTGAGATGCAAGACCACTAATGCATAAGAAGATAACACAACACTGGTTGATGTCCATGGAGGTAAATATGTCCAAAAGGATGCCAATGGATGTAAATTTCAGAAACAAAAATGCCAACACATCAGACTGAGTAATTCAAATAGATTTCTAGTCATAAGCTGGAAAATATAAATACATCTGTACATACTAAATTATCCTTGATACCCATAGATGTTGGCTCTGGACTAGTCAGTGGCTGCTCAGGCACATGGAGGTGCAAAAGGAAATAACACAGTCCCTTATGCCTCTGTAGTAATGGTGCCCAGGAAAAATGACACCAAGATGTGAGAGATGACACCAAGCTGTGTCAGATGACACCAAGCTTTGTGTTGTGTCATCCAGAGGGACCTAGACAGGCTCACGCAGTGGGTCTAGGCGTTCAACAAATCCAAGCGTAAGGCCTATCACCTGGATCATGGCAACCACCACTACCAGTACAAGCTGGGGAACAGAAGGATAGAACACAGCCCTGCCAAAAAGCATGTGAAAGTACTGGTGGATGGCAAACTGGACATGATCCAGCAATGTGCCCCTGCAGCCCAGAAAGCCAATCATACCCTGAGCTGCATCAAAAGAAATGTGGCCAGTAGGGTAAGGGAGATCTTGCCACTCTACTCTGCACTGGTGAGACCTCATCTGGAGTACTGCATCCAGATGTGGAGTCCTCAGTAAAAGAGAGATGTGGACCTGATGGGGTGCCTTCAGAGCAGGGCCACAGAAACGATCCAAGAAATGGAACGCCTCTTCTACCAGAACAGGGTGAGAAAGCTGGGGCTGTTCAGCCTGGAGAAGAGAAAGTTCTGGGGAGACATCATAGCAGATTTTCAGTATCTAAAGAGGAGTTTATAAAGAAGAAGGGGACAGAGTCTTTAGCAGTGTGATAGGACAAGAGAAAATGTTTTTAAACTAAAAGAGGAGAGATTTAGACTGTACATAAGGAAGAAGTTTTTTTGCGATAAGGATGATGAGGCACTGGAACAGGTTGCCCAGAGAGGTAGAGGGAACCCTGTCCTTGAAGACATTCAAGGTCAAACTGGAGGGGACTCTAAGCAACCTGACCTAGCTTCATATGTACCTGTTAATTGCAAGGGAGTTGGACTAGATGACTTTTAAAAGTCTTTTCCAATTCAAATGATTCTGTTTCTATGATTCTATAAATGGCATTTCCACTGCTTTGGCGGTATCTGCAGCCAGGCCTGGCCTTCATGTGCACCAGCTGGTGACAAAGCTGGTAGGACATGAAGTGTACTCCCTAGTCAATGCCAAGATAGCCCCAGGAAAAGCCCTTCCTGAGGACTACATCTTTAAGTATCACTGGGGAGCAATACGCAACCTGGTCTGTAGCCTCTCTGCAGGTTTGAGCAGAAGCAGTCCAGTCCTGTCCTCTGCATCTCAGGCTATGTCTAGCTCTGTGCCAGAGCTTAACTGTGATTCTACATCAAATGGGGATGTCAACAGACTGCAGTATCTCTCATAGAGCTCCAGTGAATCTGGCTCAATTAAAGTCTCTAAGTCCTCCAGCTTACTGACAGATGAACATCCAAAAGCCAAATGCCTAAGCTGTTCTCACCTCAAGTGACCTGTGGTTAATTAGCAACTTAAGTGGATAGTTTAGCTAAATTCTTTATATGTTTGGGAGGGAGAGTGGTGCAAGATTAGTATTAAATATATGTAATAATAAATATGGCCAGCATTAGATATAAACTGATTTAAACAGATAAATGCAGAGAGTATTTGAAGAAGTTTTATCAATAATATTCATTCTCTCTTGTCTGTTTTGCCGGTGCTGGCATTTCAGAGGAGCAGCTCTCAGACAGTTTTTGACAAACTTTTTTAGCATAGGCTGTTTTTGTGGAGGTGCAAGCCACTCCTAGTGAGCAGACTGTGGCCTTTAACTGTTTACCCATTGTTTCTCCACACATTCACCTGCCAAGTGATCCACCCTAATTACCCCATCTTGAGTATCACGTGTATAGAATTAGGCCCAGAGAGAACAGATAAACTGAACAGAAATCCTTACACTTATTTAGAGGAAAAAACAACAAGAACAGCAAAAGCTGATACACAAAACACCACATCTAACATCACAACATGAGTGCCCTTAACTCATTCATTAACTTCGGAAAGCCTCTACTCTATCATCTACTCATATAACTACTAAGGCTTGAATCACGACCGAGTGAAGATCATGGCATGATTCCCAGGGATCACAATGGGTTTAACATCTAGATACTCTATGTATCTCTCTAATCTGCTCTGTATAAACCAAGTACATTACAAGCATATGATCGTTAATATATATTTTTTTGTCCTCGGCATCTGCTCTTTATCAGCTTCTGCTTTTAAATGATTTCCTTAACCTCCTTTTCCTTTTTCTGTGTCCGTCAGGATGATTCAGACACCTGGAATCAAGGAACAGTATAGCAATTGGACTACCTTCCTTCTGAAACTCTCTGTCTCCCAGTTTTATTTAATCATGACACAGTTTTCATACATGGGTTTATAGGGCTTATTTCCCTATAGTTCTTATTTCCCAATTCCAGCATATATGTGCTGAGGGGAATATTTATTTATTACTTTAACTGTTCCTGATAAGATGGGGATGACCAGCATTTCAATTAGCTGTGTTCGACCTATGAATGCTGTAGAATGGCATAAAGTTTCATGCATTTAGCTTCTTCTTAATCAAAGATAACAGAAAGTCCTACTGTGAAGAATTAATCTCTTCAAATATTTAACTACCCCCGGCATCACTGTTTGACTTTGTCAAGGTCACTGCACACAAGGTGAGTACACCATTCTAGGAAACACCCAATAACCTGAATTTGCTTGAAAACTTCTTAAAAATACCCAGAAATCTCAAGTCATTTCTCTTTCCTCCCTCTGCACCTCACTTCTTCCCAGCACAATTTCAACACTGGCATGAAAAACAGAAAAAAAAAAAATCAGAAAATCTCACCCCTACATTTCATCTGGATAAAATCCAGCTGATGAATGGCTTGCAGTAAGGGTTCACTATCCAGCGTCAGGTCAAACTCAGCAGACACTTTTGGCTCCAAGGCTCCTTTGACCCACTGTTCCTGAGATACCTGGACACGTTTGATTAATGCATCTGAAATCTGAAAGAGACCATCAGGCTTTTGATGAAACTATGGATGCAGCAGCATGTCAGAAGCCATGAGAAGTGACAGAACAGCTGTGAGATGCAGCACAAAAGAAACAGGAATACGACAGCATGAGAGTTGAGATGGGATCCTGTAATTCTGAAGGGAGTTCCATTTATGTTATATCCTTTGGTCTCCTCCTTTCAAAAAACATTCTCATCTTAGAGTACAAAAATAAAAACTGCATTTGTAAAGGCCATTAGTATTGTTATAGATCACATCTCTGAATGCCTCATGCACTTCAGAATTCTGTTCTCTGATCTGCCCTGTAAGGTTTTGGTCTCCTGTTCAAACAGTCAGCTTCTTAAAGAGAGGCTGACATGTCAGAGGGTCTCTCCGTTTAGCAGACATGATTCAGTCGAAAGGAATACAAAAATCAAATGGGAAAGAAGGTGTTTATTTCTCACATCAAGGGAGATAGGTTGTCGCACAGATTTCCTAGGAACACGATGGACTCACTATCATTACATCAAAACACAGTTTTCTGTTTAAATCTTTGTTCTTGCTCAGCCTATAGACACTTAGGCCACAAGTCAGAATAAGATGATCACAATGTACTCTGTAAGTGAGATCTTGTCTCCACAGAAATCAATGAACACAACAGTTCTTGAGTTCAGTTATGCCATTGGGTACCTGCAATCCTTCTGAGTGACATTCCTGTCAATCAAAGACAGCAAAATTTTTCTGGATAGGTCAGAGTGGGTTTTCCTTTATTGTAGGAGTTCAGCCATCCTTCCTCACTACTGTCACTGGAAGACCCTTCTGTCTGGGCTTCTGTACCAGAAAGTCCCAGCCACTCTGTGCATAAGCAGAGGAGCCTTTCTGCAACCCTGGAGTCACTTACAGGGCTGCTGGGTCTCTTGGCTGTGTTTCTATACCCTGTCTGCAGGAGCAGTTGCTCTGAGTAATGCAGTGCTTCAGTGTTTGCTGGTTACCTTGAAATCATTGCCAGATAATCCAGAAAAATGAACAGAAAAAAAAAAAAAGTACATTTTTATATGAAAGGTAAGTGCCAAGAATGAAGACCCAAAGGTTATAGGAAAAGTAAGATGAGTGGTAAACAAAGCATCTGAAGTACCTAAGCATAACTGTTAGACCTAAAGGTTACATTTTTCCAGTGATATCTAATTGACAGCCTGCTAAAATGCTGTACAGTCTCTGGGATTAATAGACACCACACATTCCTAACTCTTGTTTGAGACCAGATGTGATAGTAACCATCAATCTGGAGTGCTAATGGGTTTACGTTGGCTAATTCTCATTTTGTTTTTCAGGGATACTATGAGAGGCCTTGCATTCATGCATTCACATGTGTGGCATGCCCTGTTTGGCTGACAGTCACATATAGACCATTTTGTTTGGAGCCATTTCTTCTTAGGCAATTAATAAGGCAATAAAACTAGTATGGCAAAATAATAATTAAGGAAAATAGTTAATAAAATGCGATTAGCTAGGCCAAGTAATTGATTGGATAACAAAACACATTTTTTCTCATCAGTTGACCCTTTCATGACTTGCCCCATCTTCTCCCTTGTCTTGGTGATGATAACTATGAAAGACTCATCCTGCTTCCTCCCTGAGACCTGGGCTGCACAGCTCCTGCAAATGAGCCAGAGGGAGTCAGACAGCAAAGAGATACCTGTCAATCTTCCTTGATGTAGGTTTACACGAGATCCAACCATAAAATCTCTCTCAATGTATTTACAGAGGCAGATTCCTAGGGGGCCTCTACACATTTAAAAACTCTTCAGACCTTAGCACAATCTTCCAATAAGTTGTCTGTTGCAGAAAGGATGGAGTGAAACCATAAGGTTTTTAGCAATATTCAAATTGTAACTGGCATGATTTTTGGCTAGGCCTTATAGACGTTACCAGCAGGAATCTGTCTTGGAAGGGGAAGACACTAATTAGCAAAGCTGTATACTTTTATATTTACATGTCAAATCTTTTTATCTTTAATCTTTTTTGCCCCAGTCCACCGGAAAGGAAAATACCTGTAAAAACCCAGAGGGATCATTTTCTTTGATAACTTCTAGGCAGTACTCCATAAGTCCTGTTGACTGACGTAGCTTCAGCGTACAGTGGTTTATCTGGTCCCAAACAACCTGGAAAACAGTCATCAGCACAGTTCTGATAATTGCCTCAGCTTACAGTGAAATGTATAAAATTATTTCAGAAGAGGCAACAAATGGAAGAGTGTGTAAAAGCACTGCTTAATTTAGCTGCCATATGGCCATTGCCACAACTCCATCAGCTACGCTCGCTTGCTCTGGATTGTAAATACCGATAATTAGTTTGGCAAAATGTTGTGCACGGGGAATCTCAATTTTCAGAGCAGATTAATTGCTCAAAGCTCAGGTTTGCTGGGGGCAGGAGGAGCACAGAACATATTTTTGCATTTGCAATATTCACATTTACAATCGCGCTTTCACTAAAAATTTGAGCTTTCGAAAAATCTTTGTCTTAAAAGGCAAATATTACAGAGGATAACTGCAGATTATACTCTACCATTCTCTTCACAGTTCATCATCAACCCTGTCCAGCTTAAGGATGCACTGCTAGAATTAAGAATTTTAAAAGGCATCTCTTTTTTTTCAGATTTTGGACTTTATTCTGCTGTAAATTAGGCCTACAAGCATTGTGTTCAGTAGCACGACTCCTCGGCTACCCCAGGCTAACAGGAACAAACAGTGGGATAAGAAATACTGTTAGAATCATCTCCTTAGTGTTGGCTCTTGTTAAGCATGGAGATTTCCAAACGCTGATCTCAGGTTGATTTTATTCATTGCTTTTCATGTCCAATTTTTCACTTTGATATCTCCTCCTGTCTTAGATACTATTAATGTTACCCACACTCTAATACTTCAAAATCACTTACACAGTTCCACATTTCAAGAAACTTATCCATTTTTTTTACTTCCACTTTGTTCATCCAGTTATAGCTTTCTTTTCCTTCCTTTACAGTGTTTCTTTAATATCTTCTGAGTAGCACATCGGCATCTAGAGGCTTGCTTGAATTTTAAAGATGTGTAGAGACACCAAAATCCCAAAGGTTATACCTGAGCAGAAGTGATTTCTTGCCATTGGAAGGATGCATACATGCCTAATGTTAAGTGTACAAGTACATTTCTACTAAACTGCTGAACTGGAACCTGCTGAAGAACTTCAGGATTGGGTCATTAGGAATTTGCACTGCATAAAGAGCTGGGGACTTGACAAAATGCACAGTAACACCGGGTATCAACAGCCACACTGAGCTGAATACTTACAGCTGATGAGAGCTGCACTTACCTTTAGTTTGTGCTCACGTTCCTTGGTCACTTTTGTGAGCAGTTTGGCCTTTTGTCGCGTTAACGCATCAACCAAGGCATCACACTGAGCAACAAGACAGGCTTCGTAATCCAATCCATTCTCCTAGAAGAAGAGTCATATTCATCAAAGAAAACATGCTTTATAGCTATACTATTGTTTATTCTTACCTGTTTTTGCCATTCAGAGATATCCTTTCAAGGCTTTATCATTCCCATTGCCTTTCTGATTTCATTACTACTGTGCCATTAATAGCTGCATGCTATAAGATGAAACAGGAAGATGCCATGCTGCAAAGTGGGCTTCTATGAAAACCTTGTTTTACTGGCACTTTCCAGACAGCAGATGTAGTACACCATAATTTAAAATCAAAACCTACTGCACACTCATACATAAGAGGAATCTGTCCCACTCTGCATAATTAACCATTGTAACTCCTTTGAAATCACTAGCTAGTACTCACAGTCTTTTGTTGACATTGTGGTAAAACCCTGCTGGGCAGGGGTCAGCAAGTGTGGTGCACAACTTGTACCCCCTACAAAGCCTGGCTATCACTCAGCCCTCCATCAACTCCTATAGGGTAAATGAGGAACAAACTGTGCTACCACCAACTCCCAGTACAGCTGAAGAAATCTGGGTGAATGGTAAAAAAAACAACTTCTGCTTCCAGGTGATAACTTTCCCTGCTTGTGGAATTGGTGCTGCAGCACCCTTGTGAAGGGAAGCTCTCCCTCACTTCATCTGCTGGTGAGACAATCAGGAAAAAGTTTTCAAGCTCCTATTACCACAAAATACTCTGCTGTCCTGTCAGCTTTCCTCCCATTCTCCCAGTTCCCAAATCATGGAGAGAAAAAAAAAAAAAAAAAAGACTTTAAACATCTGCTTAAGGAGAAGCATGTCAATGGAAAGCCATCACACATCTTTAACTCATTACTGTTTCTCAGCTCTTTTGTTTATGCCATTCTTTTCTACTCATTTGCCAGCAAGAAGGGATTGAGGAGAGACACCAGATAGCTCAGTTACTGTTTACAGGTTTATCCTAGACGCCTCCTGTTTGTGTCTTTCCCTCGTCGGCTTATATCACACCTGACTCTCTTTTAAGCTTCTTTCTATCAAGCTTCTCTTGATATGCTGTTTTGTGTATGTAGCCTGAATCTGTATATGGCGGTAGTGCATCATTTTTCTCTTAATTTTCTGCTCGCACATTAAACAGGGTGTTTGGCAGTATGCCTCTTTCAAGTGAGAAAGGATGAAATTGTTACAGCAGATGGGAAAATGTGAAAATCAGATAATGAGAGCATTAGGGAGGAGCAAGGAAACAAGAGGGGTGATGAGGAACAGGAAGTTTGTAAAAAGAGTCTATCAGATATAGAGGTGACCTCAGAAAGGTGAAGGAAAGGAAGAAGAGGAGAAAGAAACAGCTCTGCAAAACAGGAAAAAGGAAAGAGAGATTATGAATTTGCAATCTGCCCTGGGCAAGACAAAAGCTCTGCTCCTCATAGCTCTGACATTCACAGTGAGGAGATGAAGAGTGTGGATGGCTAAGTGGTCTGGAATGCATTGAAACAAGATAATAAAATGTATGTGTGGCTCATTCCTTTGTGTAAAAATTCATTTTTAAGGCATTTTTGCTGAGGAGTAAATGTCTGTATGTGTGCATGAGGCAGCCACCAGAAAACGCCTATTAGAAATAACCTGCACTGAGATATATGATTCTGGGTATGAATCCACATGTATAAATCTTTATCTGTCTCCCTGCCAAACAAACAAACAAACCCAAACAGTCCAAGAACTGCTCTTTGGTCCAACAGCCGAAAGGTACAGATCAGCTCCTGACATTCCTAAACCCCTTCTCCTAATCAACATGACTGCACTAAACCTGCCTAATGGGAGCAATCCCTGTACCAATTCCTCCACCTGGAAAGAGTGCAATTTCTCACGAGACAAAACGATGCCAAGGAGCTCCACAGGAGCCAGACAGTGTGAGTGACTGTCACCTAGCACCCAGAGTAACACCCTAGTCTTTTTTCACTTGGGCATACATATGCAGATTTGTGTGCTGCTTTGTTGGAATTTAATGTTCTTGTTCACCCTCATGCTGGCATGTCTAAATTTTAGGGGGTGGATGGTATTGATACAATTCCTTCTTTCAAGTCCACCTTTAGTATTTAAGCAAGGAGCAGCACCAAAGAAATTTCTTGCTCTTTTGATTTAATTGTAGCAGGTCCCTGATGCAGAGCAATTTGCCAGTGATTTTATCGAAACACATTAACAGATTTTACATCATAGTCATAAATAGTCATAATAGACCACGTTTGGGTTTTAAGAGGGGAAAAAAAAATATTAATGGAGCTACGTGAATCAAGAAAAGAGTGGCAACAAGCTATTGCTTTGGATGAATTATCACGGCCCCAAAATAGCTGCCAGTACACACAGGAAGAACTGCTTAGAGTTGCCCATCCTTCTTGGGTAATGAAAGAAGCCCAGATGACTAGGTTAGATGGGCTGTTTAACTTTTAGATAGCAAAGGTCAGCTGAGAGAAACCTCAGTGCATTCAAAACACAGCACGTTACAGGCACCACCTGATGTCTTCACACTGGTTTCTTTCAGCTAGATGTGCTCTTTTTTACCAGTTTCCTCATCTTTCTTTGTTCTTTTCCCCACCATGCTACAGAAGGCAGTGAGGGTGTGTGATTGTACTGCGCTGTAGCAATCCGAGAGCTTTGGCAGCACTTGTGGTACAAATCCATAATTTGCAGTGTTAAGCGACATTTTTTGAAATGATTTAATCCTAAACCAAACACAGATTGTTGAAATTCTGCTTTTGCTTTCTGTTAGCAACAGAAATAAGACTTGCTTGTTGATGAAAGAAGAGCACGCATATCGTAGAGCAGATGATGAGGCTGCAGATAGGAAGTATCTCCTTCCAGACATCACAAAGCTCAAAGCACAGCAGCACATCTGCAGCCCCACTCTGCATGGCGAGAAGGGAGTTGAGGACCATATGACCTCCAGCACTGATCAGAGTGTAAATCTGGTTGGAAACAGAACTTGCTTCCTTTGGGGTTTGTGCCTTCAATTACTGCACTCCCCATGAGCCCTGTTCTGACTGTTTAAGCTGGGCAATTGCGTGCACAGAAATACCTTCTCCTTTAATAAACAATCAAATTGACTTAGCAGCATGTGTTTCTTTCCTCTTTTTTGACTTCCTACAAATCGTCTAATAAACAGGTTGACTGGATTTTATCCAGCAACAAGTACATTTTTAGAAAATGCTAGATGAAAAACAAGTAGTAAATTCTGAGTGGGTAAAAAGGAGAATTTATCCTAAATGTCCAATTCAAGGAAAAGCCAGCAGGAAGGATGCTGGAAGCATGACCGAGGGGTTCAATCAAATGCAAATCGACTCAGCTCTGGTGTCCAGTACTGAGTATCAGCTTTTTGCAATAAACAGCAAGCAATCCGGAAGCTAAAACAGGCTCATAGACATTATTTGATGAGTAATTTTGCCTAGCGTACTTATATCCAAGAAAGGTTAGATGATTCCAGGAAATAGAAGTACAGTGAAGGAGACAAAGCCATCAGATAAATTATTCACTCAGTTCTATTGATTACATATCATCAAAACAGCTAACATTCTACAGTTACCTGTATCTGCTGCAATAAATTTTTCAGCTGAACCAAAAATTCTTTAGCTTCCTTTGCTTTATCTGAAACACCATTTAAAGCCTGAGACAGTTGTGCCTGCAAGAGAAAAAACAAAACCAAAAAACAATAAAAGGAAAAATTGGAGATAAAATGTAAATATATTTCTTACTAATCCTTGCTTTTAACAAGTAACAATGAGCTAAAAAGCTTACTTGCTGTCACACATATTCTTATACATGCAGGCTGTTCATGCTAGAAGAGAAGAGTTAAGATTTTAATTGTAGTAAGATTTAATAAAAGAGAAATATGCATGTGGGGGCAGTTAACTATTGTGTCTGCACATTCCACATTATTGCAGTGACTCTGTAAGTCAAAATACTTTTTACAAGACAACTACCCACATATATAAGGAAATAATAGTCTTACACAGATACATCTGTCATGCTGTGAAATTCTCAAGTGCTTTCCAAAATAGTACTTCTCTTCATCAAGGCCTGAGATCTTTGTAAGCATAGTACATTCTACTAAACCTATGACTGTAGAGACAAATCTGTGTTTTTAGACTTCACTGTTAGGTCCTTTTAGGGCTTCAATTTTCCATGCTCCAACCCAACAAATGGGTGAGTATTTCTGGAATAGCTAAACCAACCTCTTCCCCTTGTTCTTGGCAGGTGAGGGATGAGGAGTTCATATGTTGTAAGCCCATACTGAAGACCCAGCTTCCTGTTGCTTAGCTTGCAGCTGAGATCTCTATAGTGAACAAGCAGCTTCTTGAAGGACTTTCAGGGTCTGGAGGAAGGAGGAGGAACCATGGCCTGAAGGTGCAGTCTGCACACAGTTTCTTTGACTGGGACTACAGAAACCATGCTTTTCCATCCATCAGCCCATGGCCAGTCCAAATCCAGCATTAGATATCTGCCAGCATAACATGGAGGGATGGGATAGGCTCCATTCTGAGTGACACTGGTGATGTTTTTTGCTGTCATGCTCAGCCTTTCTCACAGGACATGCACCTAATGGGGGGCTCTGGGCTCCTATGCCAACTCCTACTGGTTAGACACCCTTCGTAGGCCTGCTCCTTTGTCACAATGGCTATCTATCAGACTGCCAATGCCCAAGTATTATCCTCATCAAACAGATATTCAACTGACACAAAGAAACAGAAAATGAAGCCTCCTTGCTAAAGTCAAGTTTCCAAAATGTTGCAGTCTCTTGACTCCATAGGACTAGAGGATACCTGGAGACAGAGCTTTGTGCATAGGAAGGCACAAAAGCTATGAGAACTTCTTACAGAAGACCCAACTGTAATCCGCAAGTCACCACTCATTCCCTGCTTCCATCTTTTTTCCTGAAGGAAAGTAAATTGTTCCACTTCTGAAAAGGGCACAGCTCAGTTACTCATGCACGCAAAGTTTGGGGCTTAGCTCCCACCTGAATGCCCTTAGACAGTCTCTCCTTGGACTCACTCGGTTGCTCAGGGCAAAAAGGAGCAAGACCAGCAGCTCCTTGTGTGCACTGCGTGCCCCAGCCCTGAGACCACAGCTCTACAGTAACACGTGGGCAGGGGACACCAGCACACCCTTGCTGGAAGCAGAACTGATTTATAAAGAACGAAGCCATACTTGTATTTTTTCCCTCATATTCACACAAACCTTCCTCTTTTTGCCCAGTTGTAGGCATTCCATTAGTGCTATACTTGAAAATGAAATACACTTTACTACAACTAATTATTAACAAACATATATGGGGATCACAACAACTACAGTGCTAGATGCTTAAACATATAATAGTCTCTTGCACAAACTTCTGCTACATCATAAAACTGTAAAGCAGTTCTGTTTGCTATGAAAGCTATCTGAGGCCACAAAAACAAACAATAATTCTTTAAAGGGGTACTGTTCTCCTCCAGTGCAGCTGATCAGGACTTGGATCTGCTTTCTCTGGGTTGATGTGTTTGCCATAATTTAAAGCCCAGCCTTGCTGGTTGCACTTCCCACTCCATCCACAAGGACTTTGGTTTGTCCAGCTGACATATGACAAGGTGGAACTGGCATGTGACAAAGTAGTGGAGATGCAGGGAAAAAGAAAGAAGGGACATAAGCGCCATGTTCTCTCCTAGTGACTGGCCCAACAAAAACGTCCCAGTGTTTCAAGGATTGGTCCCAACAAAAGTAACGCTTACACTTCTCCCACATCAGCCCTTACTCTCAAATCAAGGTGCATTTCACCAGAAAGGAAGAGCCAAAAGTTACAGGTGGTCATCAGGCAGAAATCCAAAATCACACCAATGAATTTTAACCAACACGCTCTACTATCAACTGGTGCAGTCATGCCTGGCTCCTGGCATTCTACCATTCCAAGGGTCTGGAATAGAAACTTGACAATGTCATCGATCAGATGGCTCTTAAGTGAATTTCTGTGCTCATTAAAACCTGTGGTTGCATTAATACGACGGCAATGTGGAACCAGGGAGAAGATCAGATCTCCATTTATGAAACCCACTTAGAGGTAATAGCCCTGTTTTTCAAAGCATTTGTAAAAGATACCTTACAAAGCAGTGAAATCTAGTCATGCACTTCCCATTAAAACCAAACAGAACTACATGACTAAGCCCTCAGTAAACCAACCAAACCATAAAAAATGCTCTGCACACTCAGAGCAATCTCACATGCTGCTGAATATTTACTTGAAGCCAAACTGAAATGTTACAAGCTCCACTGACTACGACAATTAATGACTCCTGACAAGCAGTATTCTACCTATAGTTATCTCTACTTCAGTACTAGTCTTGCAAGAAAAAAAGCAAAGATTCTGGAGGTGGACACAAGGTTTCTGCTTCTATGAAAGACAGGAACATAGAGATAATGAGGGTGAGTAATTAAATCCAGATAGGCACAGAAGACTGATGCTTCCTTTGATTTTAGAAAATGAACCAGATAATGCCAATGCCCTCTTTCAACCGAGCAGTTCATGCTCATTTAACTTGTTTTCCCTCCATCTCTCTTCAGCAGCAGATTAGCTATTGATTAGACAAGCTTATCCTGGTGCTGCAAGCTGAAAGAGCCCTTGCATTTTTGGGAACACAACTCCTTCCCACCAGCAAATCAGAGCAGGCATGCAGACTCCAACACTTGCCTTCAGCTGCCTGCCTGCCTTTCATACACCTGTCCATGTGAAGCTTGTTTTGGCATTTCTGTACATATAAAACCGGTGTGCAGGCTGTGAGAAGTATGCACTGTTTTCACACCAATAGGTCAAAAAGGTCTACAAAATTATATCCCTTCTTTCTGTGAAGGCCTAAACCAACTTCTCTGGCAGTAGATTTGCAGAGTTTTACTTAATAACCAAAAGTTGTTGGTCCAGATAGGTAAGTACTGTAAATGATTGTAATAAGGACCAGCTGTGTCAGTGGATTTACAGCTGATTTATGCAGTTGAGGCCTGTTTTTATTTTCTACCATTTCTTATTTTACTGAAGAATTTACATATGGCAGGGCAATGGGCAAACCTGTATTATTAACAAAGGCCAAACAGCCTTGTACAGCCATCAAGCCATTGGCACAGCTGGGAGTAAATGCTCTTCTCACTGCATGGTCTGAGACATCACACCAAGAAGTCTGTAGTTTTCTACTGAACCCCTGTGTAAGACTCAGGCAAAGGGGAAGTCAAACATTTTGAAAAGAAGTACAATGCACAAATGGAATGAAAATGGGTTCTGAAGGTGAAGACGGGCGGTGATACTTGAAAAACAATTCTAGGGCCAGAAGAACGAAAATTGTTAGTTTTTAATTTTACTGCTGTGGGATGGAACTGTGAGCTGTGAGAGGAGGGAACATGGCAGTGGAACTCTTTACAGGTGAAGAATGCTGCCCCTTGCCTTAGGGTAAGATAAGCAGGTGTTTATCACCTGGTGGGGAGCAGGTGCTGACCTGCCACCTGAGCACGCTCAGCTCATGGAGAATCCCTTCCACCTGCTGCTCTACCACCTCTGCCAGGTTATCTGGGCAGAAAACACAGCTTGAATTCCATTTGGCATACCGCATGTAATAATACTTCAGTATGAGTAACTTATGGCTTGGCCAAAGTCACTTCAGGTAATAAACCAGTAGAAATTGCTGTATGTGAGAACTATTACTAAGCATAAGTATCTAATTCTAGAGCAATTTATCCAAATGAATGTGAGCTGATGATTTAGGCTATTTGTCTATGGTTCCACTACATTTATTTTCTGCCGAGTACATCGTTCTAGGAAAAGTAATAGCTCAATGTCAGAGTCCCCAAATCAGTTAATTTTGAAACTTATTTAAACTTCCACTAGAACTTCCACCACGAGTCCATAAATCAAGAGGAATCACATTTTGTGATAACGTACTTCCAGAAAAAAAAAATGTGGACAAACCAACAAGCTCCTGTTCATTCTTTTAACAACAGGAAAATAGGAAAATGACTGTCAGCACACACTGACTACACCGAAGTTTATCACACTGTTCAGAAAGGCTCCAACCAGTCTTAACTCAAAGTAAACTGTAACACAACACAAGCTGGTCTCTCACAGCCCACAGAACACTAGCCACATTTCAACAGTGAGCTCAGTCACTTCTCATTTGAGTAATTATGTTCAGACCTACATCCTGCTGTTAGCAGAAGTAGTGATGATCTGTTCCTTCTGCACCAAGAGAACAAATCCCCTACCTTCACATTAGGGAGGAGCTGGCAGAGCCTTTGGCACAGAGCATGCAGACTCTGGCATGCATACTGAAGGACTCTCTCTCAGATGCACAAACTATCATGCTCACTCCAAGCCTCTTTTGGGAATTCTTAAAATCAAAAGTCAAAATTTTCTCTTACTAAAAGTCTTGTGTGCACTCTATGACTGAAGAACAAGGAGACCATTCTTGGCTTTGTCCCCTCCCGTGGATCTCCTTTGATAAGAGAATTTCTCTGGGCTTCCTATGATGCTAACTGCAGGAGAGGAGGGAATCCTGTGGCCAGCAAAGCTAGCCAAGTATTCTTTATGTGGCCTATGGGAAAAGCCTTTTCCTTCTAACTGGAAGCTCCAAAGTACCACTCTCAGCACTGGAGCAGTATATTCCCCTCTGTATGTGCATCTGTCATAACAAATCATTTTAGAGGGTCCATCATTCTTAATAAGAATGAGCTAACATCATATACTTCTTAAACTTTTATGGTCACGTTTTGCTCTTTATTCAAATGGTTGCAAAGACTTTTGCGTGGTGGGCATTGCCACATGATCCAGCAGATCTACGAGAACTGCTGCGCAGTGGCTGCCTCTGACACATCCCCAGGGGCCTCCAGAACTACAGAGCACCAGGGAAGGGAAGGGTAAACCAGATTGCAAAGCAGTATGAATTTGGTAAAGTTGCACTTGTCACCAGAGCCCACTCTACTGTTGTCTACTCGTGTCATGAAGGTCCCTCCAACCATTCCTTCTGGTCTCTCTGGTGAAGGTTCTTCACCAAAGAGCAGTGGGCATGGAATGGGCTGCCCAGGGCAGCAGTCACAGACCCAAGTGCTGGAGTTCAAGGAGTGTTTGGACAACACTCTCAGACACAGGGTTTGGATTTTGGGTGGTGCTGTGTGGAGCCAGGAGCTGGGCTCAGTGACCCTAGTAGGCCCCATCCAGCTCAGGATGCTCTGTGATTCTATGATGTTTTAAGAACTGAGGAGAGGTGAAGATCTTTCTGAAGCACAGAAGACAACATGATGTCCCTTGACAGCTCCTGTCATGCCTTCCTCCTAAAACCTTTGGGTGGCTGAGGGTTACTCTCCCTCACTGACACATGTATAAGAAGTCATGGTGGAAAACGTCTGTGGCAGCTTCTGTTGAGGTGAAAGGGATGTGAGAAATGAAAGAAAGGCAGCCCCATCTCCTGCTGCCTTCAGGCCTGTGTGGGATGGTGCAGACCAGAGCAAGGCTGGCTAAAGCCAGGTTCCTGTCCAGGCCTGGTTCAGCCTGGCTGAGGTAAGGGAAGGCAGCGGCAGGAGGAGTTTGTGGGACACCACAAGACCCTGAGCAGAGACTGTGGATTGGAGAGAGTACTGAAGAGCAAGGAGTGCCGTGCAAGGGAGAAAACACCTGGGGTGCTGATGGACACGGAAGTTCCGAACTGACAGCAGGGAGACAAAGTCCCCCCCGGCACCCCGGCTCCTCCTTGCCATTGGCACGTGCTTCGTGCTTACCTTGTGCTGCTTCCACACGGCGCCCAGGGCCTTGACGTCGTGCTTGCCGTGCCTGCCGTCCTCCAGGCACTGGTAACAGACGGGGCTGCGGCAGCTCACGCAGTACATGCTGTAGTTCTCCAGGTCGTGCTCGGCGCACGTCGGCAGCTTGCGCCCGCCGCCCGCCCCCTTCCCGCCGCCGTCGCTCCCTCCGGGTGGGCCCGGGGCCCCGGGCGGCGGGACCAGGCGATGCTTGGCGAAGGGTCCGCGGGCAGGGTGGCAGCGGAGCTGGCAGGCGGCGCAGTACAGCACGTCGCACTGCTCGCACAGCACGGCCGCCGGCTCGGGAGGGCTGCGGTCGCACAGCTGGCACTTGGCGGCAGCGGCGGCGACGCGGCCCTGCTGGTAGCGCTGCACGATGGCCTCCAGCAGCCGGTTGCGCTGGAAGCCGCGGAGGCCACGCTGGTCCAGGGAGGCGCTCCGGTGGCACTGCGGGCAGGTGAGGGACGAACCGGCGGGACCGGCGCCCCTTTGAGACGCCGCCGCCCCGGGAGGTGCGGGCACCAGCGGCAGCACCCGCACGCCGTTGGGGGACTTCAGGCTGGGGGTGTAGGAGCCGTAGCCGCTGTCGGTTTCGCTGTGCAAGCTCAGCTTGTCCGCGTGGTCTACGCCGCCGCCCGCCGCGCACTCCGAGTCCAGCGAGGCGGCCGGCCCCGGTCCCGGCCCCAAGCCCGGCCCCGGCGCGGCCGCTGCGGACGGCGCGGAGCTCCGCGGCTGGAGCAGGGCCGGCAGGTGCTGCTCGTTCTCCGGGGTCTGCACGGCGATGGTGCGGGCACAGGGCAGGCAGACATTGTGCGAGCAAGGCAGGATGATGGGCTCGCGGAAGAGCGAGCCGCACACCGGGCACTTCAGCTCCTCTTCCATGGCCGCGGTTTCGCGTGCTCGGGTTCGGGCTCAGGCGGGCGGCGCGGGGTCGTGGCCGCCGGGCGCCTCCATCCCCCGCGGCGCCTGCGGGAGGTTCAGCACCCGGCGGGCGCGGACAGCTCCGGGCCGCAGCGGAGCCGGCGGGGTGCGGGCGCTGTCCGGGAGCCGGCGGCGCCCGGGGCGAGGGGAAGCTCCGGCCCCGCTTCCCGGCTCGGGCGGGCGGGTGGCGTGCTGGGCTGGTGCGTGGTCGTGCCGGGAGTAGTGATATATGGGCACGGGAGGCGGGGGCAGCAGGAGGAAGGGGCGGGAGGAGCCCTCTCCAGCAAATGAGGGATCGCTCGCCCTACGGCTGAGGACAGCAAAAACATTTTTTAAAGGATCTCTCTACGGCGATGTCTTTATACGTTAAAGTGAACCCATTGTTTAGGTAACAGGATGAACGCAGGCGGGGTTCCGCTATCCGTAGGAGCCTTTTCTCCCCGCCCCAAGGAAAGCAGAAAGGAGGAAGCTCCCACTAATGAACCAAGCGTGTTTATCTTTCACCCGTCCCTTACCCTACTTGAGCGTGACAAGGACGCACAAAACGTCAGGCACCGAAAGAGGGAAGAATGGAAGAGAGTTAAAGGGAATCCCGGTGTGGAATTCTGTGGCTACACGGAGCAAAGGGGTAAGCAGCAGGGAGACGTGCAGCATCACCCCTGTTGTCACTGTATAAACCCAACAGAAACTGCTGGGAGAATAAACAGGGGATGGCAGCTGAGGGTTTGTGAACTGAGGATAGTTATTTTCAGGAACAACAACCAGCAGTGGGAAATCCCCCATCTGTTTTGTTTACCCTACATAAGAAGAGCGTGGATGTAACAGTGGTTTATTTTCATAGTGAAGAGATTATGCAAGTGATTCCACTGCTTTCATTATTTTTTTTCTGTTCATGTATGTCATTTAAATGCCACATCTGTATTAACTTCAGCTTCATAAGCAGATTTTTTTTCTTTTACTTCTAAATACAAGCTTGTTGTGTCAGAGCAGCTTTTGAAGATGCAGTCCTAACTCATGTCAAATGGAAAAAGGAACATATTTGAAAAAATCACCCCTCTTCATAACATTTCTTAGCCCATGATGAACATTTTGTGACACTGGGTAGGAAAGGGTCTTGTAGTTTCAGGTTTGTTTTTGCCAGGTTATTAAACTGTTGATGCATAAAAAAGAAGGAAGAGAGCATGAATATATTAAAGCTTCCATTTTGTTTTCATTGTTTCCTCTCTGCACTTCTCCTACTTACAACTTGCCTAGACATCCTCATGACAAGGTAAGGGAAAAGGAAGTCCCAGGTGGGTTAAAGCTTTGTGTTCCTCAGCGTAGGGTTGAGAGGGGCAGGTTTGTCCTCTGGCACATAAAAGACAAAAGCACTGACCCACATAAAACCACCTGTCTGCTGCCCAGGAAACTTTTTCTTTCATGTGACCTCTGCGCCAAGATTCAGAGCTGAGAGAAGGGCTGTGTTTGGGCTGCCTCCACCCAGAAGCCTCGGCAGTACAAGAAAGGTTCTGAAATACTACTGATTTCACAGATACCTTATGCTACTGCATCACAAGAAAAAGCTGTGGGTGGAATGCTGTTACCTTTGTAGCCTCTATTCTCTGCTTTATCATCTGTCAGCAGTGGGAGTGATGTGTAATAAAGATTTCTTGCATATGTACAGGTGAATGCAAATCACAGTGTTAAGTATATGTCGGAAGCCATAATCCTAAGGTAATTAGGAAGGCACTATAAGCTTTTTTCCCCTTGGACTTTTGCTTCATTTTTACCAATCTTGTGCCAGTGCTCATAATGCACACATTGGTAATAGCAGATCTGAGACATATAAACAGAACTGGACATATCAGACAGGAAGGGATGAAAATGAATATGTATGAACACCAGACCCTAAGAGTACACATTTACAGAGGCTTTTTAGATATGGCTGACAAGTTCTGGAGTTGAAACCCAGTGAATATTGGATTTCCATCTCAACCATTACCGTTTGTATTAAAATGTAGTACTGTTTTCTCTTGTCTCCAGAGGGAGATGGCAAGAAGTACAGCATCTTTGAAGTGCCGCTATGATCAGCCAAACTGAACTTTCCTCCTCCTCTCTAAAAGCTTGTTATGGTCTAAGAGCATATGTCCATAACTGATGATCTTTGCAACAGCAACCAAAAATTTTGCCTGGTTTTCTCTGTCCTGTGTTGTGACTTCTATGCCATTCAAGATCTTTTTTCACCTACTTCATAAACTTGCTATAAACACTTACACCCAGGAGAGATTTGGCTTTGGGAGAAAGAAGAGCTGTGCGGTCCAGTGCACTACTGTCAAATCCACTTCTCCAGAGGCCAGAACAGAAACTGAGGTAAGCATTGAAGTCTGGCACCAAGCTTGAGTGTTCCCTACAGACCCCACTGGCTCATTTGGTCACCCTGAATTTTGCTGAGAAACAGATCCTACTGAGGAGGCCCCACTGTTGTCAATGGATTTACTCCTAAAGCTCTGTTCAACCTGATAGAATCGGGCCTTTATCGTGTTTTGTAACCAAGCCATTCTTATAGTGGCTATGAACCCGATGATTTTTCCTCTTTTCATGTTCAAATGAGTCTTTAATCTCTTAGAGCTGTAACTGTATAGGATAGCCTAGAAACCCTATTCTGGCACTCATGGCTTTGATCTTTATTTTAATACTTCAGTATCACTAATATCATCCCCTTAAACTATTTACCCTGCATAAGAACTCATTAGCATCTTTTATATCCTCCTGCCAGAAAAAAAAAGCTAATGAAGTTTATAAATACACTTAAAAAAAAAAAAAAAAAAAAAAAGCAGACTCTCAGTAAGGAGAGAGATGTGATTCATCTTTTTGCTTCTCTTGTTTTATTGTTTATACTTTTTAATTCTGTGTCTCTTGAGTTTTTTTTTTTTTTCCACGTTTTTCATTTCTTGTACTTTTTTAATGTTTTATCCTGCCCTCACATATTAACCTCTTCCCAATTAGTTTTCCCTTATTTTTTCCCTCAGCCTTTTTCCTCAAAAGCTGTCCACTGAGGTCACTTTGCTTTCTTCAGCTCTCTTCTTTTACCACAGCTGTCTGCCCACCCCTGGGGAGCTCTCTGATCCAAGCACTCCAGCACTGCTCCCACTAACAGGCATCACTCAAAGCGTGCATCTTGTAGCTTGAGAGGTAGTAGAGGGGGAAAAAGGGATCTTTCCTCTATAGGTGCTTGTGTCATTGCAATAGGAACTGCAGAGAGAGAGTTCACAAAAACCAGAGAAGACAAAATAGGTGAGAGCTCTAACCAGTGAATACAAAAACACGTTACATCTTTGCATCGCTCTTATAACAAACAACACACCATGCAGTCTTTACCCAGACTCCTCTTTCCAGCATCGCTGGTGCTGTGTGCTCTGTTTGGAGGGTGATGTGGCAGAGGCACAGGAGATTGCTGCACTGGGGATTAGAGGAAAAGCTGATGCACGGAGTCTGAGAGGCAGGGCAGCTCTGGAAATGGTAGCTGTGTGCTACCATCCTCCCTTATTTCCTTGTTTTTGGAGATTTGCATTAGCTACATCATATCAGTGCAACAGTTCTGAAAGTTTTTTTTTCCTTCCAGCTTCCATTCAAGCATCTATTATGTTATTTAGGGTTTTTAAATGTTTGCACATTGATCTGTTCATGAAAGGAGAGAAGGCAGAACTTGGCAGCAGCCCAGAAGAGTGTCACAGAAGCACGGCTGCTGATAGCAAGCTTATCTGTTGGCTAGCAGGAGACTGTATCTGTAACATAAATGCATCTACATATTGAATTTTCTCTGTCAGAGGATTAAATCCACCAGGAAAAAAATATAATTCACAACAGAGGACAATTCTATATAGTGGAGATTTATTCAGACTGTCTGCTTAGTATATGTTCATTATTATGGTTAAATGGTAAAACTTAATGCTTGATCCTAAACATTTATTGACAAATGCACTCCTAGGACTGCTGTGGCAATCTGTGAATTAAATTTTATATAGAGAAAAGCATTGCTTTAAACATATAGGCCAACAAAAAAAAAAGGTAGGTTGACACAAATATCAGTAAGTGCTCTATTTGAGCAACTTCTAGTAAGTTTCTGTGTTTTCTTTGTGATTTTCTTTCTTCAAAGGCACTAATCTTATTTTTTCCAAGAGTCCTGATTATGAATCTCATGTTTCTGTGGCACTATAAAAATCCTTCAGACTGAAAGTCTCTGGAATTACTCTAGGCATATTTTGGCTTTTCTGCCACGTGAGGAACCCTCTCTTCACTGCTGTTTCAGGAGCAAGAGCCTTTCCTACTATTAAAATTCAGAACTCAGAACTCTGAAGAGGTAAGAAGGGATCAGTGGACCATGCATCCGCATATATATTGGAGAGCAAGAAATTGTGCCCTGCTTTAAACCTACCATAGATCACTATTGACTATGGAATTATCATCAGTGCCTTCACAATATGATTATCATAGAGAGCTATTATAGCATTTGCTGTTTTTTTTTTTTTTTTGTTTTGTGTTGGTTTTTTTTTTGAGCTAGTGTGCCAACTTCTTAGAGAGATTATTGTGTTTCAGTAGGTATTATGTCAGATCAGATTATGGCTCTCCAATTTGTACCTTCCAGCAGCATCTCTGTATTCAAAAAGCCTCTGTGTTTCATGACCACCAGGACCAACGAAACAGTCTGATCAGGGAGCACTGGGGATCCCTGTGCCATAGCACACGAACCTACTGCACTCAGCTCACAAACTTGCACTCACCATGCTCACTTGAGGAGAAAACTGCAGAAAACTGTCTTGCACACAGACCTGCAGTCAGTCATAACTCAGCCCTGGTCCTGCCTTGCCTCCCTGCTCTGCTGCCCCTCTGATCACCCCACTCATGTTTAGAAAGAAAGGAAGTTTGTCTGTCAGGCTTCCTAAAAAGATAGCTAAGGAGTATGTAAAATCCAAACCTGTTCTTACGTTTGCTTTTGGCAGGGACTGGGAGGAAGTAGGATAAAATAATGATATTCAAAGCATAAGAGGAGGCAAGAGTGAGAGAAGACGGACAAATGCCTTTAAAAAAAAAAGAAAAAAAAAAGAAAAAGTGAATTATCTTAACACTGAAGTAGTAACATTTCCTAAGAGCACAAGATAGGCTTGAAAAACACCTTGGAAAAAGCCTTGAAAATGAAACCAGGCTAGACATTTATGCATACTACCATAAAGTGGATGTAAATTGCCACCATGTGGCAACCTCTTCACATATAAAGAAAATACACAAATGA
The DNA here is from genome assembly GCF_987193195.1 of Phasianus colchicus. Taxonomy (NCBI): domain Eukaryota; kingdom Metazoa; phylum Chordata; class Aves; order Galliformes; family Phasianidae; genus Phasianus; species Phasianus colchicus. The sequence continues at coordinate 40,518,799 of NC_143437.1, read as the reverse complement.
GGTAGTGAATTTTTGTCCCTGAAAGAGCAGGCAATATTCTATGCACTGAACTACAGAGCTGATTGCTTTGTGATTAACTGAGAAAGGTCTTTTATCAAGAAGAGAAGCCTAAGTAGCTTTTCTCCAGCTCTGCTAAACATAAGAGAAGATAGAAAATGTTATCATTGTTTAGCAGAAGATAACATACTGAGGAAATTTCCCTGAGCCATTAAAGGATCTATAAATACCCTAGCAGATTGGTTTTATTTTCTATTCTATTCTATTTCTATTTGTTTTAGAGATCAGAGCCTCCCACAAGGCCTCCTGAAACTGGAGAAAGGCCTGGAGACCTGTGCAACTTGTTGGCTATAGCTACTAGGACAAGACTTCTGTGAAATTCTAGTGGGTTTGACCAAACCTCCTGTACACTCCGCAGCATCTTTCAGAAGCACTGATGATCACAGAGGTTAGAAGGGACCTCTGGACTTAGAAGATGCACAGAGAAAGAAAGAGCAAGAGTCAAGAAAGCAGGATTACTAGGAAGACTTGTAGGAGGCCTAGGTTGAGTACCTTCAGAGCAGGCTGCAGAAGCAAGAGTTACCTTAGGCTTCCTCTTCTCTTCTAGCTTGTTTTCTGATAAACAAATAAGAATTCATACATAATTACATACCATAGACTCAAAACAGAGAAGACCTTGCATAAGCACAGAACCAGGTTAAACTAGGACTCACATCTTACCCACAGTTGCCATGTGGGCAATGTAATTTAGAGTAAATCCATACCACAGCTGTGAAGGGAGGTTCCTTTGCACCAAAGCCCACCACCTGTTCTCATAAGAACTAACCCACCCCAAAAAGGCTGCTTTCTAGCATTCCTGAACGAAAGTGCTGGTGCTTCTCCAGGGACAGGATTGGGGGGGAGCAGTTCAGTCCTACAGCAGCACTGACTATGGTACAAGGAACAGAGTGGCTTGTCTGTCTGAGATTTCAGTATCAATCAGGTGGGGAGGCAGGGTCTGTAAGGTATAACCTATACCCTGTATACCTTTTCTTCATCAGTCCAGTGCCTCATCTGCTTGAGATTTGCACATCCCTTTCCCTCAGCAGCTGGCTGAGGTGCTCAGCAAAAGGGAGGAGGTGGAGGCCAATCAGATCAATTGCACATGTGTCAGGTTTTATTGCTTCATTTGGCATTATATTTTCTGATTTGAAAAGCAGCTTATTCCTACCTTTGTTCTTTCTTTCCCTTTGCTACGTTTTCCTTTCATCTATGATAGTGTCTTTTAGCATTATTAAATAAGCAGAGATGCCACTTCCCTTTTCAGTATGAGTGATCCCTTTGCACCTCCTGCAATCAGGCCACAGATGGATGTTGGAAGCTGTTGTCATTCATGTTATTGGGAAGCACTAGGCTAGAAGAAAGGCAGGGCCTTCTTCAGTCCTAAGTCAGAAGATGAAAGATAGCTCTGGAGCACACCAGAAGGTCTAGTCCCTCATATTTAAATTCCTATTTACATTGATTTTATGCTACTGTAACAGCTGATTTCAGTAGTATGATCTGCTTTTTCACCATAGTGAGTACATCACATGGAGCATGTCAAAATCAAGCAGAAGTTCTAACCAGTTCCTCTTTCTGCTTCTTCTTTAGCCCTGTAAGAATGGCTAAGCTGTTTTCAGGACCCTATTCATTCCTCTACTTTATTGATTTCTCAGCCCACAGGATGTGGTAATGAAGAATTCCATAAATCCTTCTTCCTAAAAATAAATAAATAAAATGAAAAAAAAAAAAAATTGTTTCCAACCTGATTTCAGTTTTCTTCACATACTTGCTGTGTTACTCACAAAGATAAATGAAATGTTGATATTTGTGAAGTACTGAATCTATGGCATGCATACTTAAAAACAGATGCCAGCACATTACTCCAGTTGCAGAGAGATTAGTCAGGATCTCCCCCCTTAACTTGTTCCTCCCAGGTGTCCTGCTGGGCTCTTGCCTCTGAGTTGATTCCACTTTTAATTTTGTGTTTCTGTGAATAGCAGAGAAATGTAACAGCTGAAGGGGACAGATAAGGGACTTAGCCCACAACAGACACTATCCAGCTCCAAATTGGATTGACTGGCTGAGTGCCCCAAATCCTCTATGGATATGCAATTTAACAGAAAGAAAAAGCTCCGCACACAAAGAGAAATGTGCAGGAAATAAAGAGGCCACTTTACGAAACATAACAGCTTTGGCAGTGGGTATATGATTATAGCCTTAATTTAAACAAAATAAAACGTATGTGTTTTCATGTTACCCTAAGAAAATAAGAACCCCAGTCCATTCTTTCACTTATCCTTTTACCAAATGATTTAATTTTTAGCAATTCATTTCTAAAGGAAGGAAATAAAAAAGGCTGCAGCCAGCAGCCCTAAGATGAACCTGGTCTGCTTTGTTTTAACAGCAACAGTAATGGATACTGAGGGAAAAATACAAAATAAGAGCATAACAAAACAGAAAAAAAAATCCTAAAGAGAATATGAGAAGGAAGAAAAATGGTTAAGACAGGTGGTAGAGCTAAAAGAACTCCCAGTTTAGTAGGCAGCTATATCTGCATATCCTATAAGAGCAAGGCTCCCTTCATGCAGGTGAGCACATATCTGTGCAGCATCAGCTCCTGCAGAAATCAGCTCCACTGTGTGCAGGCACTCTGTCATCTGGCTGTGGAAGGGAGACTGACTGGCAGCTCTGCCAGTCACAGGTGTTTGTTTTTTTTCTATTTTTCTCTTGAGCTATTTCCCCAACCAGCCTTAAATGCAAGTGGAAGTCATGTCTTTTCAATGTGTTGGCATCTCTCTATAATCACCCAGTTGGTCATAAGATTGGGATTAACTCACAACCCTTTGTCACCAGCCCAACACATCTCTGCCCTGGCAGTACAATGTGCTGTTTGAACCTGTCCCTTTCAAGCTCCTTCTTTTAAATTATTCTGCTTTGCTTCACCACTTGATTTCCTCATAGGATGGTGACCCCGACCCCTTTCCAGGTGTTCTGCCTGCAGCTTAACCTTTTCAGAACACTGAACTCCCATTTGCTCCTTATTTCCTTCCTGCTCTGCTACCAATTTCATCGTTTCCTTCCTCCTTCTCCTTTCCATTTTCTTTCATTATTTTTATGCTAGGAAAATGCAGTTTGCCCTGCTCACTGCTGAACCACTACAGTAGTTGCTGAGTAACATAATTCAGTGGAATATGAAAATGTTTGCAGCAGCTCATTTAGCAGCACAGGAAATGTTTTGTATGAGGGCAGTACAGTGATTTACATTTGCTTGTAATAACTGGAATGCTTCCTATTTGAACGCTGTTATGATGTGCACACAGCACAGATTAGCAAGTTGGAGGTCTTTGTGGACGGTGGGATGCATTTCACCACTGTTGCAGTAAGGATGTCAGTGCTCACATAGGTATCTTGGTTGCCCTGCAGATATTTGTACGTTTCTATAGGTACATATATACCCAAATAGACGTGCGTTAATGTCCCCGGCCCGTGCCTCTCACCGACAGCAGAGGGAGCCCAGAGGACAAGGTCAGCCCAACACCAGCCATCAGTCTCAGGGTCACAGCAACTGGCCCCAGTGCTGCCCCTCGGACTGCTTGCTGAGGCGACAGCGACAGCCCAATTTGGGAGCTGGAGAAATGCTATGAGTACTAGAGGAGTAGGGTGTGTTATTCTTTTGCCAAAACACCAGTTGGTACTGTCCCTGGCCTTGCTGATAGCCATTTCTGTGTATGAATGGGGTAGCAGTATGTATATATGTACATATATACATATACATATGTGTAGGTATATTCTGGGTAGCAGAGCCAAGGTTTGAGCTTAAATGGCTCTCATCCCTCAAGGACAAAGGGCTGAGCAAAGAAGGGCCATGCTCTAAACACTGAAATAGGCCACATACTGTGTCTGCAGCACCCCTCAGGTCTCATGTCCCTGTGTCCAGGGGTATGTGAGGTGCAGGCCTGCGTGGCCCTGCTGTGTGCCTGGGCACAAGCCCAGGAGCAGCAATAGATACAAACAGCACAATAACACTGTTGGATAGAGAAAATTCTAAGCTACAAAACACTATTTTTCAGTGTAGTCACCACAATAAGCTGTGCATTTTCACCAGCAATGAACAAGAGCCTCAATTCTTTGCTCATAAACATCTGTACCAGTGGAGGTGACCCACTGCCACCACTGCTGCAACGCACCATCCAGCGCCTCACTGTGCTCACATCAGCTGTTTGGTCTCCATAAACATTCAGTAAGCATTGATAAATGTTACTGGGTGCCATTTTTTCCACATGGAGGAATTCAGTGACACACCTGTGCTTCATCTGCACTGCCATGTCAGACACCCTTGTGTCAGAATGCCCCTCTGCTGCCAACAGTCACACAGCAACAACACGTAACAGAATATTGCTGGAAAGGTTCAACTTCTAGTGAGATGTCACCAACATCCACCTCTGATGTCATGGGCTGACATCATGAAAGAGAAGGTATTACTTTTTGAGGAGCCCTTGTGGTAGCATCAGTGAAGCCATTTTCTGAGACCAAGTAGATCTTGATATAGTAGTAATTTTTTTTGTTTGTTTTTTTATCATGTGTACATTTTTTATGTCAGTATATTTACATAAGAAATACTCATTTGTCAGTTCTGAGCATTTTTCAACTTGATTTTGTAGCCTCACTGCAATCCAGAGAAGGTGGGCAGGAACTGGGTCATGGGAATCCTGGAAGAGACTGTTAAGGTGACCCAACAGAGACCAGGATGGCATTTTTCTTCTACTTGCTATTTTCATTTACCTTGACTGTGCTATTTGTCAGTTCACTACTAATAATTACAATAATATTCACAACATCTCTGGAAGTATTAAGGTATGCTTTCAAGATGTTGCAATACCATTCAGTTGAACAGAATAAGAAATTCAAACTTTAAAATCAAACTTTTTCCTACATATGAAAATTTTGTATTTTACATCTGCATTTAAAAAATAAAGATATTATGCCTTGAATCTGGAATGTAGAAAAGAAGCTGCCTTCGTATTCCAGCAATAAAAATAAAATGTCATGAACTACATACATACAGGCCATCTGTATAAGCTATACACACACACAAAGCTCAGCCTGCACAGCTGTTAATAAATATGTATTTTACATTTAGCCAGTAACTGCTGTTCAAGATTTCTTTCCAGATGCTCAGCGATGAGTTAACATCACTTTGATTACAGAGGAATGCATTCTCCATATCAAAAGCTAGTAAAAGGAACTCCTTTGATAGCAAAAGAGGCAGCCGATGGTGATTAAAACAAGAAAATGTCCTGGGGAGATGAATGAAGCAAGCATCAGACCCTGATCAAAGCAAGGTGCTGCAGGCAACATAAGGTTAGCAGGGAGAAGCAGTGTCTTTTGTTAGAACAACTTGTGGTATTGGAGAAAATGGACAGCTCTTGACGCAAAGGCCTTCAAGTCTGTCGTTTGGTCTAATATAAAGCATTATATCTCCCTCTATCTGTTGCTTCTCTTGCATTTGCAAACCCCTCCTGAGACAATAGTCTTCCTTTTACAGTAGAAATAATCTTTCTGACAGACATGATTGATAACGCACTGTCTAACAGTTTATAGGAATAATTTAAGTTCCAATTATCTCAGTACAGAAATGCAGCTCCCAAAGAGAATTTATTTGACTTGTTGAGAGAGAGATCTGTTAAAGAAAGAAGAAATGGAAAGTTGAAAGATGCATTTGTCAAAGCCCAACACTTAGAATACAACAATGGCAAAAGCCTATTTTCCAGCATTAACCATAGCACAAAGCTGTCTGATGTCTCTCTCACAGTCAGTCTCTGGCTTCGTGCAGTTTTGATTGTGGTGACATCAGAATTTTATCTGCACTACCTGAACTATCTGGTTGCCTGACTAAATAAGATGAAAAAAGCATTTTCTCACTGACTCCTGAGAGCTGCAAGACTGACAAGAAACACAGCTGAAAGCATACAGAGAGCCACGAAGACCCCTGTCCATCTCACATGAATAGGGCTTGATTCTTCTCAGCACTTCTTCATCTCTCAGCATCAGCTTTCTCCTGCTTGAGGACTCGTGCCCTTTTTGGGAAAGGAAGCTGAGTTGAGGATGAGATCCTGAGCTACTTGTGATACTGGGTGAAGAATAGAGTAGGACAGGAATAGGGAAGGAAAGGAGTATCTGAGTATTTTTGCAAAGGTAGCATTTGGTGGAGATAGGCAACAACTTGGAGAAGAGCAAGTCCTGAGTTCTTGTTCGGGCTATGTAGGAATATGAAATTAATTGTAGGGTGGGAATTGGTTTGTCCTTAAAATCACTGGGGTGCGACTGAGCCAGTGGAGGTAAGAAAAAACTCCAGGATGTCCACATGTGTGTGGTTGGTGAGATATGTGATTGAATCTGCGTCCCCATTAGCAGGGGTGCCGGAAGCTTCTTGGGGGCGGAAGCAAGACAGGGAAGAGTGGGGCTAAATGATAAGCCAACTTGTTATTTTTTATGATACTAACATGAAAAGTTCCATGAAGCATTCTGATCGAAGGTAAGGCTGACATATGCTCCAGCTGCAGATCTGCCAATTTGCTTCCAAACTGTGAGAAGAAGAACATTTTCACCACTTTACTGTGCTGCCAAGCAGGCGGGCAAGCAGGAGTGACAGGGAGCAGCTGACTAATTTCCAAATGTCAGAGTTTGCTTTTGACTCTCTCTCCCCCCTCCCTCCCCAGCTGCACAGAGGCAGGCTGCCCGCTTGTGACTGCAGTGCCTTGGGCAACAGAACTGCTCATGCTTTCTGAATGTTGACTACAGACACTTCACATTGCTCCCTGACATGTACTGAAGTCTTGTCACAAAGTAATCCCTGAGGAATCTATTTCTCCAGGGACTGCTTTCTCCAATCTGTGTGAGGAGCTTCTGCAAAGACCTGTGCAAATATCAGCTGTGTTTTGCTTGTCAATGGAGAGCTGAGCTCTTGACACAGGTGCTGGTTTGCGCAGTACCAACATGTACCTACTTACTCATTTTATGGACAGATGAGGTGCGTTGTCTACAAGAATCTTCAGACCTACTACATATACATACTGTAATAATAACATCTCCAAATGTATTCCTTTTCACAGACAGAAGACACAGCATTTCCCAGAATAAACAATCTAATAAGGCCTGTCTATCCAATCGTCCCATATTCCTCCTGATAAACACCCAGTGAACAAAACAGAACTGTGACTTGTCTCCCAAGGCCTGCCCATTGCACTGACCTGACCAAAGCATGGCACAGAGGATGTCTTCACCGGGGCCACTGTACAGCCACAGCCTATTACCTCCAGGCATGTGGTTTGCAGGCCCCCACCAGCTGTCAGTGACAGAGGTGACTCTGTTGCTCTCAGAAGCCAGAGGTCCAGCCAGAAGTAAAGGTGCAGCTCCCACAGCTGATGAGAAAAAGGGTGTCAGAGATGTCTGTCAGTCACTGCCCAGCACAGACTGCTCGCAGTGTGAACCATCACAGGGCTCTGGCAGCTGCATTCTGCCACAGCCTCTGAGGGAACTCTCCAGGGTTGTGCCAGGGAAGTTATGTAGACTTGGGTAACTATGGAAAATGTACGTGCAAAGATACAAAGAGATGTGAGTGAAAAAATAAAAGCTCTTCACTACGTATATTTACTGAAATTTGGGAAGAAATAGGGGAATCGGAGTGCATCCTCTCCCGAGTGTGTTTCAGCATAACTGTTCTTATTTTTCTTTTTTTTTTTTTTCCTTTTTTTGGCTTCCTTCTGTCTTGCTGACCTTATTTAATAATTGTTTTGAGCATCCAATTTTCTCAGCACCAGCAAAGTTTTCATTTTCCTTTGGCACATCTTTCTTTCTTACCTCTCTCTCATTATCACTTGCTACACACCTCACCCTGCTACTGGGGCAATATTCCCTCAACAAGCACTTGACATTTCCTTGTTCTTCCCCATTTTGTTGCTCCAGCCAAAGCTGCAGTGTTCTTTGAGCTCAGCTCCTTCTTCTTTGCAGAATCCTTACCCTCAGAAGAGGCTCTTCTTATCTCTTCTTTTCCTCACTACTTCTTTTTCAATGCCATTATCTCTCTTCCACCACCACCAAAATCACCACAAAGCTGTCCTTATGTTTTTCATTTTCCAACCCCTCCTGAGACTCTCCTCATTGCATTTCCCATAAGGAACCCTGCAAAGATCACAAGACCTGCAGAAACCCCTGCCAAAGTGATGAAATATGCATAGGGTCTACCTGCACTGATAGCGATAGCCCCTTCAAGCCTCCCGTGTCTGTTATGAACTCTGATGTTCACATGGCATCCTGCAAAGATGATAAACTGAGCATGGACTCCCACAGAGAAAATAAAAGCCAGAATGGCTCCCCTGGTGCTTCACATTACACTGAGGCTTCAGAAAGACAGGGATAAATATATTCAACCTTTGCGAGACAAGCAAATACAGCAAAATGATCCAGAATGATTCATTTAAAGGAGTTTCAGGAGTGCGATGGAAATACACAGCACTGGGTTAAAATGCAAAGTTAAGGCAGAACAGGGTGGTATAAAACTTCGGAAATCTCACAGCAAAAACAGCAGACGGGGAGGAATTAGAGTGCAGAAATTCAAAGTTAACCCAGCTATTGCATATGTAGGCAATCAGAACCAAAGAAAGCTTAGAAAGACTGAAGCCTGTCCCAGTACCTTGACATCCTGGGCTCCCAGTGCTTGTCCTTAGACTATAAATTATCTGACATCCTCAACCCTCTGCAGTTTTCTTAGTTTTTTGGCCCATATTGCAGTCATCCCAAAGTAGGTCTAGCATGGTTTAAGTTGCAGAGGATATTCATAAGGGAATATCATTGCAGACAAGGCTGTAGTCTTTTTGTAAATCCTAAAATCTTAAAGTAGTTAGCAGTTTCCCAGTCACTGACATAAATAAATTATATGAGAAAAGTGGGATGGAAATGAGTTCAATCTTTGGGTGAAGTTTGAGAAGAAAAAGAGGTCAGGTACAGCTTCTGTCTTACTAAAGCTGGACAGGAGAATGGTCTGTCACCTTACAGTCCTCAGACAGATTCTTAGGTATCATCCATGGCTCAATCTGAGGCAACAATGAGAAACAGCCTCAAGATCTCCTGTCTTGTAGCATGAGGCTGTGTGAATGCACAGCACCTACACCATTCTTTTCTGACTAGCTCACCCAGGCTACAAAGTGATGTGCATGATACCACTGCTGGCATTCACATATGCAATTTATTTGGCAGGTGAAACTCCTGTTCAGTTAATGGACTCAGTTTCAACGGTCTTCAAATGCAGCTTTTTTTCTCCACAGGCCCATTACCACATTCACTTTTACTTCGATTTTTCTACTGTTTTTATATAACCATTTGCTTCTCCTCCAAAAACAGATGATGACAGCTGAACAGAAATTTATTCCAGTATGACTTCAATAGAGTTTTGTTCAGTGATGTGCTTAGCCTGGATTGGTAGTGCTTCCTTCCTCTGATATTTATGTTTCTGGTTCTGATCAATTAATCAGTTGTGCTGCTAGCTTCTTGATAAACCAACAACACAGGAAAAAACAAGTTCTAATCTTCTCTTACAGTTTTGGGCTCCCTACCTCATGAGAATGAAGTATGAAAAGATGTACTAATAGCACTATTTTTAGTCATCTTTGAACCAATATTGTTCTTGTTTACATTTCACTTGTGTGTTTAATTGAGTGGCTTATTATTTATTTATCCTTTATTTTATTTTTCACCTAAATATCAGTCAAAATGAAGCAATGCACGGTGACTGGCAAAAATTAGCGTACAAGTAATGTTTAAAAGAATGTAGTTGTGCAGTGCTGTAGACTGGGAAGAGTGGAAAAGCCAGAGGGGGATAAAGCTTTCTTCAGGCTTGGCTGGCTCTGTCACCTGAGAGGACAAAATTAAGACAGCAGGACACTGCCGGTCTGCACTTCCACTGCCATCTGAGAAGTGCCCAAGGGGAGTTGCACTTTGCTGGCTCAAGCTATTTGCCTTCCCATCTGCTCAAGTTGACTTAGAGAAGTGCACTATGCAACCTGCTATATATTCCCACAGTGCTGATGGTGAGATGGATATGGCAGCACATTTAATGCTTCTGGGAGAAGTTTTGAGGAAAAGGAGGGATTGTTTCAAACCAGGCTTTTCAGTCTGCAGCGGTAAAGATATTGTAATATGTCAATTAAAAAAAAAAATAAAGAAGAAAAAAGAAAAGCTGAAGATGATCAAAACTGAGAAAGGTTGAAGTGCACTCAGTTGTATCAGTAAGGAGTAATAGCTTGAAAATCAGTCAGGACTGTGCTCAAGACAGATAATCTGCACAGTTGGGAGTCTGGCAGGGCAGCAGTCTATCTATAATGACAGTCTGTCTATAACAACAGCCTAGGGCATGGTCACCTGCAGCCCTTCAGCTCATCTCATATCACCGGCACTATGAGCAGGAACATCTGCAGTTTGTAAGTGTCTGCCCTCAGTTCAACAACAACAACAACAAACATTTTAGTGGATATATGTGGAATGTGATAAAACATCCCCATCAATATTTAGTTCAATGAAATCCCTTCTCGTTCTCTATTCACGTGACCTGTTATTCTGCTCTCAGTTCTGTTAGGTCAAGGTAAGAGGGTAACATAGCAAGCTGATTGAATTACGTCTGAAACATAACATTCACACACTACAGACATTCAGTTACTTTTTAAGATCAGGGATTAATGGTTGAGGGAATGGTCACACAATGCTCAGTGTGACCAACTCTGTTCAGCTCCATCTGCCTTTGTGAGATGAAGAAGAAACCCAAGCACTGACGCAGCAAGGCTGTATGCATATATCTCACACTGCTATGTTGCAGGTTTGTGCTATTCCTCAGAAGCTCATTTTTCCCAAGGATGATCTGAGATATGGCTCAGGAATATGTAGAACTTAGGATGAGATGCTAAAGAGGCCCTGCCTCCCTTGGCAATACAATGGCATTCACTGCTGGGTTCAAAAATCCTCCATGTGTACCAGTTTGGCTCTATGCTGTGTTTATGCACTGTAAACATCTGTAATTCAGATGCTATTGCTGGTGCTGTAATCTATTTGACACTTTCTACTTGGTCTTTTCCAGAAGACCACATGCTGCTTGAGATACAGCCTGTTCACAGCTCGAGTTACTCTGAGACTAAGAAAAATAATAACAGTCTATCTGCAACAGCTACAGTTAGCCTTTGTAGTGTACTTATAAGTCTAGTTTTGAAAAACTGAGAACATTTGTCCAAGCAGACTGAAAGAGAGCAGGAATGGCAGGCTGATATTTCCCCTGCTTTCAGTTACAATATTTCAACACTTTGGGATGCCTCAGTTGCATAATCCCTCTGAGAGGTTTGTTCAGAGGATTAGAGAATGAGCTATGCCTTGTGCAATCAACATTTCCTCTGGGCATCCTCAGCCCTGTCCCAAATCACCTGTCTACTCCCTTTCTGCACGACACTAAACAACCCTTCTGTCTGCCCCATAGTGAAATGCACCCACCTGCAGAGGGCAGAATCAGGACACCGTCTTCATTAAAAGCCTGCATAAGCTTAACTTTGAGGTTGGGGGAAAAATGCATAATGAGCAGAACATGTGTAGGGCCTCTATAGGGAGATTATTCCAGCTCTGCCACCATCTCTTTGCTCCCTTTATAACTGAAGTCAGCGGAGAAGTGGTCACTGGTTTTAACAAGGTTTGGATCAGACTCTGTGTGGCTTGCCTTAGGTCTCCAAAAATAGTGGCGAAGTCTTGGAAATTATTTTAAATTGCACACTTCTGTTTTAACTATGGTTATGCATTTCATCAAATGAATGAAATTCACAAGTGGTTCATTTTCAGAAACAAGACAAGAACAGACAGAAATGTATTTAATCATCAAATCATAGAATGGCTTAGGTTGGAGGGAATTTCAAAGATCACCTAATTCCAACCTTCCTGCCATGGGCAGGGCTCCCACTCACCAGATCAGGCTGCCCAGGGTCCCCTCCAGCCTGGCTTTGAATGCCTCCACAGATAGGTTGCCTTGCTGGGCAACCTGTTCCAACATCTCACTGTTTGAATAAAAATTTTCCTCCTAATATCCAATCTAAATCTCCCCTCATGTCCAACCTTTCATCCATCAAGATACCCAAGTTCTTCTCTGCAGGGCTGCTCTCAGTGAGTTCTTCTCCCTGTCTGTACTTGTATCTGGGATTGCTTCAAACCAAGTGCAACACCTTGCATTCTGCTTTGTTAAATCTCATTAGATTCTCATGTGCCCACTTTTTGAGTGTGTCCAGATCCCTCTTGCTGCTGTCCCTCCCTTCTATTGTGTCCATACTCACCACTCAGCTTGGTGTCAGCAGCAAACTTGCTGAGGATATACTCAATCCTACTGCCAGTGATAAAGATGTTGAAAGAGCACAGGTCCCATGATGGATCCATAGGGAACACCAATCATGACTGGCCTCTACTAGGACATAGTGCCATTGACACTAACCCTCCAGCTGCAACAAGCCAACCAATTATTTATCCAACTAATAGCACACCCTTTAAATCTGTGTCTCTCCAATTTAAAGAAAATGATATGATGTGAGATGAGACTATGCCAAAGGCCTCATACAAATGCAGGTAAATGACATCAGTTGCCCATCAGTTGTCCACTAATATCATCACTCTATCATAGGTGGCCACCAGATTGGCAAGGGACAACGTTCTCTTGGTAAAGCTGTGCTGGCTGTCTCAAATCACCCACTAATCCCTCTCTTCCAGGAGGAGCTGCTCCGTGATCTTTCCAGGCATGGAAGTGAGGCTTACTGGCCTGTAGTTCCCTGGGTCTTCCTTTCTTCCTTTCTTGAATATGAGAGTAATGTTTCAATTTTCTAGTCACCAAAGACTTTGCCTGGCAGCCACAACTTTTCAAATGTGATGGAGGGTGGTTCTGCAACTACTTCAGCTAATTCCTTTAGAAATTTAAGTTCTGGAATTATTAAAAAATCATGATATTTATAGGTTATTATGTGTTTGTCTTCTGATCTGTGACAGTTCACGAAAGTTATATAAAACTATCATCTGATCTCCCTTGCTGTCTCAAAGCAGTATGAGAGCAAAGAATGACTCAGCAAGAACAGAGATAGTAAATATAAACAACTTCATCAAAGGAGCAAGTGCCTCAGGATGCACGTAGCCTGCTCTCACAGCACTGACAGAATAATGCTGATTCTATTCTGAACACTTTCATAACTTTTGAAACATAAAAGAGCTAGATCTTGCTATTTTTTGCTTACAGTTGGAAACTGACAAAAATTATGAGGTATATTAAAGTTATTTCAGGTCACTGGTATTCCAAAAAGTTCTGAAAACTCACAATTAAAAATCAATTGTACTCCAAAAAGTGATGCCATAAAAATGAAATGTTGAATTCAAAGCATGTATGCCCTGCACTCCACATCGTGCTTCTCACATTGTAGTGGTTTTGTGGCCTTGTAAAATTATGTTGTTTCTATCCTGTCACAGTTTTTAATTCTAGTTTTTAAGAAAGTTTTTAAGAAAGAAACTGAGAAAGAAAAGTGAGTGAGAAGGCACATTCTCCTTTTGCCTCTCATACCTGTAAACTCAAGAGCTGTAAAAGATTTTCAACACATCTTCCTCATTAGCACTCTTTTGGGATATAGAAACCAAGCTTCACTGTTGAGCCCTAAAATGAAATTTTAGAATGAATTTCACTCTAAAACAATAGTGAGTCACATATATTTTACTACTAATTACATTTATACATCAGTACAAAGTTACTAGCTACTGATGCACAAATAAATAAACATGAAATCTATGAAGCCATGAACTTGTTCAATCTCCTCCTCAGAAACTTGTTTTCATGGCAGGAGTTGGCATTGGTAGCAATCATGTTTCTGATGATTCCTACTCAGGCAATCTCTATAGGCTTCAGTCTTCCTTGGCCAATTTAGCAAAGAAAAACAGACTCTTTAAGTACATATCTGCCCTGACAGAATGATTCTTATTTTGCCAGCCTTGCCAAAATACTTCAAAAATCCATGCTCCTGCCTTCTAACTTGTTTGTACACCTGTTTGCTCCTGCCAGTGACCGATCAGTGCTGCAGTGATTGGCTTGATCTGATCACATTTCCAGCACAGATGTCTGGTTTCCACAGCTTCCCTCCTTTGTGTCTGTTTGTTATCACATTTCCTTCTGGAAAGGTTTTTGTCTTTTCTTTTGTTATGTTCTAGTTTTTTGTTTCCTTTTGCAACCTTAACAGTGGATGCTTTTTTTATCTTTTTAAGGCTCTGTGATATGTTCCAGATAGCACCTTGTTGTAACATAAGAAGGAAATTATCATATGGTTTGATCCTGCTGCACACTGGGTTGCCTCCAACAATACCACAGCTGCCCGAGGTATCGGCAAGAATGACTGCACTCCAAAACATCTCACTTAGCAACTCTGCCTGTTGCCATTACTGTTCTTCCCCAGTGTTTCTGACAAGGAAAGACAACTCTGAGAAGCAAAGGAAGCCAGAGAGGATTCACAAGGGTGAAATTATCTAAGCCCCTGGAAACCTCAGCACCGTGGATGTTTCTCTGCAGACAGGCACACGTCTGGGACAGTAACACCTGCCTGCATTCAATAAACCAAGAAGGGTGGTTGTGCTGTGGAGCATATGAGAACTCCTTCCTGGCACATTCAGCTAAAGTTGTTGGGTAGAGTCAGAGAAGCAGCCACTCAGTTGGCAGGGTCTGAGAGGCACACTTCTAATAGCAAAAGGGGGGAAAAAAGAGAGGTGAATTGATTTTGAAATGTGAACTGCTTTGATGGCATTTCTCTGACAGGTTTGCCTCAGGTAAAAATCTGGTATCACAGGTACATAAGCCAGGAAGTTATTTTCAAGCTTTATGTTTGCTGTACGGAATACACTTCAGTTTAAAATCCTGGTCGTATTTTAGAGTCATTCCTTTGCCTATAACATTATAAAAGCCAATTTCCTATACTAAATAAGGCTCAGCCTTGTTGCCACATAGCGAAGCACTGCAAAAAGCAATGATCACAGCTCAGCCAGGGGAACATCTGCCTCTGAGTCAGTAATTGCTCAGTGCCCTGCATTGAATTCAGGGGTCACCAGGCTGCTGAATGTGCTGTTCCTGTATGAAGTATGAAACAAAAATTCTAATCGCTTGTTGGCCATTAAATAACCAGATGACATTTTTCATCAGAGACTCACAATAGCCTTGCTCCTCTAACTGTGCCAGATAATTACATTCTATCTACCTAAATGAACTTTCAATTACAAAGAGTACTTTTCTCCTTTAAACTACTTACAAAGAATGCTGTGCACTGCTAAGTTATTGCCCTCATCCTGCCTCAGAGGTGGCTCATTTTCAGTAATAGTTACAGTACCCCAGGTGCACAGAAGGACACTTGAGGATACATGCAGACTTCAGCCCGTCCACCACTCAGCATCAGGGTTTTGTTCTCAGCTGTGTGCTTCAGCCTTGTGAGCTCCATGCAGCCTGAGCTGCTGGGAGGATGAGCTGCCATCAGCTCCTCACTCTCCCTTCTGAGGCCTGCATGCAGCCGGCAGCTGTAGCCTAGCACAGGCCTGATGCGCCATGCGACAGCAGGATTAGGCCTACTTCAACTGGAGGAGACGATTATATTGTTTTATTGTGGCTTTAGTTATGCATTTCGTTATGCAGCACAAATCTGTCTACCTGCACCTGTGGAAGAGGAAGGTCATTTTTCAGGAGCACAGTTACATCTCAATATAAAATTGCACCTCTTTATGAGCAAGTGTTATACCCATTCACAGCTGAAGAGAAATATTTATCTCCGCTGAGCAATCTGCATCTCTCTTATGGAAATGTGCTGTCTAACAGATTTTTATGTTCAGCCTGGGAAAAATCTCTTACATAGGTTTATTAAGGAAGAATGCAGAAGACATAAGCAAGCCATAAGATCTCTTTATTAACAGTAGTTGAACATGATAATTCAACTCCATGTTTGCTTATACCTGAACATTTTGAATTCTTTTGAAAAAAAAAGATCGATTACCACTCCCCACTCAAAAATGCAGATAACAAATGATGGTAATCTGCAGTATTCTGCAATCTGTAAGCCCAAATCAATCTTACTACTTCTGGACATCAGCAGCACTTCATTTCTGCCCTGCAATTTTGCCCTAGGATTTAGGCCTTCTGCTGCTCTTACCTCAAATGACCTTGGCACAGCTTAGACAGCATCCACCAGGTTTGACCCTGATGCAGATCTCACTGAAGGAAAGAGTCTGCTCAGTGTCACTGGGATAATGGGACAAATACCCTTAAAGCCTGTAGCTCTGATCCCTTGGCTATCTACTTTCGGTAATCAGATTCTGGAAAGCTCTTACTGTAAGTTGTGTCTGTACTGCTTGGAGTAAGCAATCCTTTGTAGTGGGGCTAACAGACTGAATGCACAGCAGAGCAGTAATAAGGGCCCCCTCAAGTCATCATTTTGAAGAGGCAAATGATTTAGCCCAAAGCTCATCAGAACTACATTGAGCTCAAAGGAAGTAGGTGGGGAGAATCAAAATGCACTTTGAAATCCTTAGTTTCTTTTATATTTTTGACACAGAAGAAGGAGAGTAAGGGAAGATGTTCAGCACTATTGAGAGCCATGGACACGAGGCTAGATTATGACATAATTATCTCATAAAACTCTGTTGTGGTCTTTCACTCCTATGAATTTTCAAATAACACTGCAGTAATTAATTCCTATTTAACACATCATTGTTTCTCATTTCATTTTGGATTTACTTTAAATATCTATATGAAATACACTCTTGTTAACTGCATCAGAAATTCTGAGGACGAGGATGTGGCAACAGTATGAAGCTGGTGTAGCCTAAATGACAAATCTTCTTTTCTGCTAGAATTAATGCAGGTAGGAAGAAAAGACTGATGCTGTTACATCTAATTTAATAGAGTGAGGGGACAGAGCGAGGAGATTTTAACACCAATGTGGCAGTGTACAGAGTGATGTACTGTGGAGAAGACTGATTGTATGAGCTAAGATTAAACAGAAACATAAACGAGACAGACTTCAACACTATCATGAAAATAAAATGGTAGTTATCTTAATTCCCATCAATATTACTATCAGATCAAGTCTTTCTTTATCCTGAGCATGATCCTTACATAATCCTAAACCAGAATTTCTGATATAAAAGAATGAAATTTCAATATTTTTCTTTCCTAACACAATCTCATAGCATTTGGTAATGGATTACAATGTAAAAAAAAATCCTTGAGACAAAGGAATTACTCGTAGTGATTGCAGAAATGAAACTGGTTGTTTGTCACCATGCCCTTCAGATTTTAGTACTGCTTATCATTGCTTTCTACAGTGCATAAATTATTTAAGAAATCTGTATCTTCATTGTGAAAAGGAGAGAGGGAACAGAGCTTAGGATGAATTAGCTGCCATTTAGTGAGGCACTGGAACACTCTGCCCAGAGAGGTGTTGGATGCCCTATACCTGGAAACATTCAAGGTCAGGCTGGACAGGGGCTCTGAGCAACCTGACTTAGCTGTAGATGTCCCTGTTGACTGCAGGGCACTTGGACTAGGTGACTTTTAAAGGTCTCTTCCAACTCAAGTAATTACATGATTCTATGATACACGAACAAAAAGGAAAAACTTATCTGCATGAACATTACTGCTGACTGGAATATGCCTTCAGTGGAGAAGTTGTTATTCATACACACATTTCTATGTACCAGTCACTTTATCTAGCTTCTCTGATTCTTCTTTCCTTCTGAATTTTGGTTGAATATTGGTTTGGAATAGGGTCCATTCAAGGACAGGAACCAGTGATAACAGCAATATGGACAAGAGGAACAGGCTGGGGGGAAAAACAGCACTTACAAGAGTGCATAACCACAAGAATGCATTCTTAAACTGAAACATAGATTTCCACATCTTGCTAATCCTGTGCTTCTAGCAGTTAGTTTTGAATCCCCTAGATGGACAGAGAAAGACCAAATTTGCTCCTTGGGTATCTATGTGGAGCAGATCCATAAAAAGCTAACAGCTTACTATTGGTTTTGTTTACTTAGGTAACTTAAATAGGAGAGATCCATACTTGGATCTACAGACCGCAGCTTTGCCAAAAACCTACGTGGAAGCCAGTGGGACACTTTGGATGTTAGAATATACTTGAGGTTTGAAAATTTCAGCATAGATAGGGAAATATACATGGGAAACAAGTATTGAAATTTTGACACTTTTTGATCTGGTCTTATGGTGCCTAAGAGTTGAATGATCTTTGGCTGAAAAATGGTTGGATTTGGAGTCATGCATTGTGCGCCAATTATGCCAGCAGCTCCTAAATTCCCCTTACCCAGAGGGCCACATTTTACAGCATTCACGGAGCATCACAGAACAGCATGATCTCTCTTCCTCCACATTAGTGATGAAAACCAGATGCCTCATGAAAAATAGAGTACATTCAGACATTCTGACTACAAGAGGAAATGGAAGAGTGTACCATGTGCCTCTAATTATTAATTTGTCTTCCATACACCTAATTGTGATATTAGGATCCTGACCTGTTATTTACAAGCAGCCATGTCTGTGAGTTGACCCAATGAGAAACATCTTGCAAACACAAATAGTTGTTGAAAATGCCGATGGCAGTGACAGATGAGCTCTGGTGCACCTTGTCTGGCAAGTTTTAGATATCCCTGCAGCAGAGTGGACAAAATGTGATGTTAGCCACACCACTGCAAAGTCTGGTGTCTTACTTCAAATCACTAATGAAGTTGGCTTTGAGAAAAGGTGCTGCTCTGCACAGGGCAGCTTGAAGTTGAGGTTCATGCCCTTCTGCCAGCTCTGTTGGGTGGCTGAACATTCAACTACAGGGACTAATGGGAGGTTTCTACACATTAAACTGCTGCAGAAAGCTTTCTGTTTTAAGGAAAATCATCCCTAAGAATGATCAAGTAGACACTTAGAATGAGTAGACATTTTTACCACGACCTACATTTTGCTCTCTGAGTCCTGGTTCCCTGCCTACAGTGTGGATAATACCATCTTCTATCACAGGAGAGTCATAAAGTATTTGTATTTATACAGGGAATACATTTGTATTTATTACAGGGAAGAGCAACATAGAAAAGGCTGTAGGAAACCCTTCTCATTTAGCAGTTCAATATACTCAATAATGAATACGGATCACCACATTTGGAAAGAGGAGTATCAGTAAATGAGGCATGAATGATAGTTAGTTGTTGTGTACTGTAATGAATGAGGAAAGGGGAAAAAAAAATCACATAAGTGTAATCACATATGTAATTTAAAACATACAGTAATGAATTTGCATAAGGAAATGGCACCCCTATTGTGGCACTTCCTAATTCTTTATGAGGTAAAACTACATGTATTCGTAAGATGTTTTCATTTTTTAAGGAAGTGTCTGTAACAAATGACAGCTGAGTAACACATTTCTGTAGCTCAGCCCTGGGAAACAACAAAGTCTGAGAAATATATACAGCAGGAAGAAAGCTTGTTACACAAAACAGCAAAAAAACATAACTGCAAAAGACTCCAGCTGCCATTATCACCAAACATTCAAACCTTATATCCAATGTTTAAGGACCAATATATTAGTTTAGCGAAAGGAATCAAGGAGTGCTAGTTCTAAAACTTTCCAGTTTAGCTCTGCTTGGTGTGTGAACGGCCTTGTTTTTCTGCTTTGCAGGAGCACTGGAGTCACAGTAGACTACTTTTATCTTTGCACTCACCAGGTGCAAGGGCTTACTTCTTCCTCACATTTCATATGTACTGTTTTGGTTTATAGTGCACTAAGGTAGAAAGTTGCTCAATATGGCTAACAAACAAGAAATTTACCAAAATGGGGAAAAACAGCTAGAGGTCAACCAAAAGTCACCATGATGAAGCTGATGGTGGAAAAATGAGGAGAAAATAAGTGGTCTAAGACCACCATAGGCCACTACTCATGCCCAGAAGGATATTAGCATATATTAATGAGTTCTTGAAAAAGAGTGAATATATATGCCAATGTATTTGCATACGTATACCTGAACTGCTTAAATGTAGAACCTGGTTCTACATCAAGAGCAAGAAAGGAATGCAGCTTTCTAACACCGCATTAGGGTTAGGGAGTTTTCTTCCTGGATTTTGGATGGCAGGTGAGAAAAGATGCACTAATAATCCAATGGGATAAGGCAAGCTGAAAAAATAACGATGATACGCTAGTCTGGGTGAAATAAGCATGTCCATAAGCTTTTCCAAGCAGTTGTCATTTTGGGGGAAAAAAAAATAAATGGGGGGAGAGCTAGGAAGAAAAGCAAATAAATGAACACTGTTTGCTTATAGTAAGCAAAAAGATAGCAGAGGGCAAACTGAATCAGTATTTTTTGCTGTCAGACACTCTTGGCCCTGAAAGACAAGGGTTTTTCTGATATTTTAAATCTACAGTAGGTATGGTTTGAAATGCATTTAGTGTTATAAAAGCTAATAACACTGTTTAATTTTTCACATTTAATCTCAGCAGAAGTCAGGTCTCTAGAAATTGAAAAAAAAAAATCTTCTTGACTCTAACTCACAAAGCATTAAGATGCAGAGCATATCGTCTTATGTACCAATCCCTGTAGCAGTGAGTAGATACAAATAAAGAGTGGGGAAAGATTCCTCAGCTGTAAGCTGGTTTAAGATCATTGCCAGCGAGTCTGATAAGACTGAAATCATGAAAAAGCCACGCGAGGCTGCAAACAAAGCCAGAAGCGACGCGAAGCCCTAACTCTAACGTTAAAAACCACGGTATCTCGTTACTTGTCCAACAGAAACCTGCACAAACCAACCGAGGTTGCGGCGATAGGACCCCACCTTTAACCATCTGCTCCGAACCGCCCGGTTATGCAACGGCAAAGATAATAATGGGAAACAAAGGGTGCGCAGCTCGCGCTCACAACTGGCACACGACCGCTGTGTGCGAGGGCGGGAGGGAGGCAGGCAAGCAAGCGGCAGGCGGGCGGCGCGGGGCCATTCCTCCCGGGCAAGGCCCGGCCCCGCCGCAGACAAAGCCCGGGGCTCGCCGCGAGCACCTGCGCTCCGCCCGCCCCCGCCTCCGCCCCGCCGCAGCCCCGCGCGGCGCCCCGCTCCCCTCCGCGGCCCGTAGGCGGGGCGGGCTCCGGGCGGCGCCTCCCGCAGCGCGGCCGACGCGGCTCTTTCCGACGCTCGCCGCCGCAGCATGAGCGGGCCGGGGCTGCTGGGGCCCGGCGGCGGCTCGGGGCTGCCGCCGCTGCCTAAGAGCTTGAGCGGGCTGCTCAACTCCTCCTCCTCCGGCGGCGGCGGCCAGGGCGGGCGCTGGCGGGACCTGGAGCGGCTCTACGCGCAGAAGTCCCGCATCCAGGACGAGCTGAGCGGCGGCGGCCGGGGCTCGCCGCGGCCCCCGAAGCCTCCCAACCTGGACGCGGCGCTGGCTCTGCTCCGCAAGGAGATGGTGAGCGGCGGCGGGACGCGGGGCGGCCGGCGGCGGCGCGGAGCCCCCGGGGCGAGGCGGGCGGGGACGGCGGACGTGGCGGGCGGGACTCGGCGCGGCGGGGGGTGCCGCCGCTCGGCGGCCGGGCGGAAGGGCGCACCGGGAGGCACCGCGACGCCGTGCGGAGGGCGAAGCGAGCGGCCTTTGTATGGCGGCTTAGGGCCCGCGGGCTGGGGCGGCCCCGAGGAACCCGGCGGCTGCAGCCTGGGCTCGGGGCGGTCGTTCGACCGTGGGCCCTTCGGTAAAAATACCACGGGGAGCTGAAGGACGCAGTGGTTATTTTCCACGCTCTCAGAATGCGGGGCTGCTCAATGAACGCCCTGTTCGGTGGCAGCCGTCTGAACGTGCCACCCATCTCGGAACTCAGAAGAAAAATGAGCACTGATTCATTTAGCTCGGGTGAAGGACGCTTGGGCGCAACTTTCCTCAAGACCTTGTTTTGGTTCCGTAAAGCTATTAGCACAGCTCCTCGGGGCGGTCTGGCACACCTTTGGGTTCAGCACCCGTGTGGGTGTTGGTGTTCTGCTGATGCCAGGTGCGCTCCTAATGACTAATGAACCACTTCAGTGTTACGCACTTCGCGTTCTGAAACAATGTACAACGTTGCTGCAAAACCTGCCCATCCTAAGGCTTCTTTTACCGTGGTGGGAAGGTATTCGAACTGAAAAAACTGTTGAAAGACTCTTCTGTGGCTTTAACAGGAATGTGCAGCGTGATGAACGCTTAGTCTGTCACAAAGGCTTCAGCAAATAATTGCAATACAGCTTAAAATGGCCTTAAATCCTTATTTGCCCAAAAGGATGGGAAGCATGACTGCCCATCCACTGCAGGGGGGTTCTTCTATAGTAGTGTAAAGGGACCCAAGGATATGAACTTTGTTGTCTTTCTCTTTTCAGAAAAAGCAAAGCTAGCTCCTATAAAAATCTAATTTACTTTTCCTAATGGGAAATCAAATGAGGTGCTTGTTAAAATCACTTGGCACTGGAATTCCCCTTTGATAATCTGTTATCCTTGATGATAATCTGATTATTTTTTTTCCCTTCAGAAGTGTTTTATCACACTTTATCACTGAAGACTTTGTAGCAACAGTCCCCTCAGTTCCAGGTGTGCTCCTCTGTGGCCTATGCAAACTGACTGTACCCTCACGTACTGATAGGCTACCTTTCATCATGGGGATAATGGCACGTTGTTATCTGTTTTGAATGTTCTTCCTTTTGCCAATCAAAGATAGCATTGCAACTGAGCATTGAGCGCACTTCAGAGTTTCAATACTGAATGAGGAAGCATCTTTCCCTGCAAGATATCCTGTACTGGCTTTTTGATGAGGGGAATGGTGGATTTACATGCTGGGGGAGGAAGGGCATCACAGAAAAATTCATCTCAGAACTTTGATCTTGAAGAGAAATGCTGATAGCTGGGGGTGCACAGTATGTAGCCTCGTAGGTGCTATGAGAGGAAATCTCTAGAGTCAAATGCAGATGAGTTGGGATTAAGAACATTATGCTTGTGCTAGCAAGCTTGGATGTTTCTTCAGGCTTTTGATACATCAGAATCATACTTGAAGGTTGTGAAGAGCTAGAAGCTGTGGTTTTCTCAGTAGATCTGCTGTTGTTGTCTGATTGACACTGATGACAGGTACGGACGTAATATATTACATATAACTACTTGATCCTAGGACTTGCTAAACTGATTCTGCTGATCAGTGTCTAGTTTGGAGATTACAGCTAAGAGCAGAATGGACTGTCACTCAGTGCACTAAAGTGCTGCATTGAGCAGAGACAGGAAAGCTGCTGCGAATTTGTGTGCTCTCCTTTGAAGACAAAGATCTCGCATCTGGAGTCTCTTCTGTCTCTGTGCTGAATTTTCCTGCTCAGTTCATTCCCTGTTCTCCTAATCACTCTGAATAATTCTTCACCAGTCTTGTCTTTCAGACAGACACTTAGTGTTGATGCAAGTTTCCCTAATCTTTCTCATGTTTACATGTAACAGTATTAAGTCCAGCTTCACAGAATTCTTTCTTACTTGAGGTGAGCAGTTTGTTTAGATGGGGCAAGCCAAACTTCATTAGCTGCCAGCCATAAAGGCTGATCTTCAGACTTTATTCTTGGGTAGGTAAACGTTCATTAGCTTAATGTGTCTGATGAAATTACCTCAAGTATGACTTAAGTAGAATGGGTCTGGATATGGTGCATATACTTACTTTTGTTTGCCCCTGTGCAGCCCTTTTGGTCCAAGTGCTGATCTCCTACCATAGAACACATAAAGGCTAGCAGGCACCATTCAGTGAGTTCTGCTTGCTTGGCTTGCTGTAGAGTGTGCACTTAAAGAAGGAGAGAGAAAGCAGTTGTCTTCAATAATGAAAAAAATGAGATGGGGAAGAAGAGCAGCAGAAGATCTGAGGGTACTGGAAGGCACATCTGTAATCTGGCAGTTCAGTATAACGCTTCATACCTTATCCTGTCTCTGCCTGAGAGGCAGAAGTATTGATATCCTGGTCTGTAGGAGGCATGATCATGTCTCTGCTTCTTGACCTGACCAGGTAATACAGCTTGGCTCTGAAAGATACTGTATGTTTTTCTAAGGTGGAGTGGTGATGTGGTGTGTGATGCTTGTTTTTCCTCCTCCCATCTTTAGATAAAGGAGCTCATAAGATAGGGCAGGCTGGGAGGGACCTCAGGAATGCCAAAGAAAGATCTTGTATAACTTCTTGTGGTTTTCTTATGTGCTGAATGCACCAGTTCTTAGAATTTTAATATGTAAGGAAAAGTTTTTGAGGTAAGAGTTGTCATTCTGTGTAAAATACACCCTTCCATCCCCCTTCCCCCGTTTTCAAATGTGAATTATAGCAGAAACTGCTGAAAGACTGAAACTTGCTAAGTATAGCCAGTCAGCTTAACGCTAAAATTCAGGCGTAATAGATACTTGAAAAGGTAATATTGGGCAGAAGTTTTAATTTACTGTGAGAGAAAACTCAGATTTAATGTGATCTCACCTGGATAGGTGGGAATGTCAAAGAAATTCTTCATTTTGTTACCACAGACGGAAACCACTTCAAGTTAAATGACCAACTTCATTTAGTATTCAATGTAATTTACCCATTTTTGTGCCTGAAATAAAGGTGGAGGCTGCCGGGTAACTTTGGTGTTGCTCCTAGTCTTTAACTAGATTTCGATCTAATATTTTAGGAGTTTAGGGGACCCAAAATACTTGATGACAAATCAGGCCAATGCATGTAAAACTCCAGGAGTACCAAAAGGAATCTTGAGTAGCATGTAAAAATGTCTGAAGGTTTGCAGACTGTAATGCACACCCTTATCTCATTCAGCTTTAGTTTTGCTGCCTTCAGGTAGCATGTGGTATTGTGTTAGATGTGGTTAACTGTAAAGGCAGAGAAGCCAGCTGCCTGTGTATGTCAATATAGAACAGAAAACTGAGCAGAGATACTAAACCATGAAGTGAGAAACCAGTCAGAGCTGCAGTTGCATTTCTTTTATTTGGGCAGCTCTAATCAAGATGAGATCTGTAAAAGACATACAGTGATATCAGAAAAGTGTGTCTTCCACATTGTTGCATGTACAAGCATTATGTTGCAAATAAAATCACACTTGTAATATTACATTATTTTAATTTCTCTTCTACTCCTTCCCCATCAGGTTGGCCTTCGGCAGCTAGATATGTCACTTCTGTGTCAGCTGTACTCCCTGTATGAATCCATTCAAGAATATAAAGGTGCCTGCCAAGCTGACTCTAACGCAGACTGCACGTATGCTCTGGAAAATGGCTTTTTTGATGAAGAGGAGGAATATTTCTAGAAATAATTCTTCGGTCCTACTCTTGCTACGTACACTAAGTCACTAAGAATGACTGGAATCTCTACGGATGTATCTCTTCTTGAGGAGGAGCACCCAGCTATCCTAACTTGCATTCAATTCACTTATTCTAACATGCTGTCAGCACAAGTTACTCATGCAAATACCACTTGACGAAAGTGCTGTACTGTAACTTCTGAAGAGTCCTCAAACATGTTTGACAAGGGTTTTCAATGTAATTGCAAGGTGGGTGTTTTCAGCTTACAAACACTGATAGCTTATAACTGGAATTTTAATCATAGAAGACAGTAATGACTTCCTGATCTGTAGCAACTCTTTGGGGTGGGGAAAGCCTCCGCTGTGGTGTAAATAGCTATAGGTGATTTTGTTCTGAAACAGTGTTGATAAATGCAGTTTGAACAGGCATCTGGATGCACGCACATCCTCAGCTCTACTAAGCTAGTTCTGCTCTTATCAGCTGCATCCAGTTTTGTACTGGGTGGATTGTTTACACAGTTTAATTTTTTTTTCTTAAGCTAATTTTGACTTCCTTACACCCAGCTTACAAGCTGTACATGTGATACTGAATGCTATCAGCAGTTTTTTTCTGTTGATCTAATTCACTTTCTTGGTACTGCCATTTGGCATTAATTTTTATACAGTTGTCTGGATTTCTGGCAAAACAGCTCTTTGACCTGCTAAACTCTGTTCTGAAATGGTTTGCTTAGCTTTTACTGTACTGCGGAGTAAAAGCACAGAATCAAACATAGTCTGTCTGCCACTGTGTGGCTTGGAATAACGTGAACTCTTGTGCAAGTGTTCTGGATCATATGAAGGAGACCTCTCATATGACAAAATGGGACAAATTGCAATATTTTGTATTGGGTGAACTTTGTTTCTGTAAGGTAGATTACAGCTCTTTTTAAAAATGCAAAATAAATATTTTGAGCACATACTTTGCATACGTTAAAACTTTTTATACTGACTTGTTCTTTGAAGTATAACTTATTTTTGTTTTCAGAACTTAAAGCACTCAATTTTCTTTTTAAAATTTCATAGCCTGTACCTGTAACGCTTAATTAGTGTGGAATACATGAGTTGCCAACTATCTTACTCTTCCCTCATTTCTGTTTTAAGTAAAAACCAGCTCCCAATGTGATTTTCATTTAACTTTCATTTTAAAAATGCTGTAAATCACAGTGCCTGACTCATGACACAAGCTAATAATAAGGGCTTAAAGCTCAAGGGGTTTTTGCATGGTTTACGTCTGGCATGCATACAGTTTACAGAATGAATTTGAAATCAATTTCTGGAGTAGCTACTCTCTTAGTTTTTGTTTTTTTTTTTTTAGCAAATGCTAGGATGTTGCAGTGATAAAAGCAAAGAGACCTTCAGGGTGGAGTTTTTGTGCGTTCTCTCTAAAACTTTTATTTAGTGGAATTTAATGGCCACAAGAGTAAAGACTGTGCTGTAATTGTGTATGTGTTTAAGCTCTTAAACTAGTCTGTGAAAATTGCTGGATTTCTTTTTGTTAATTCTGGTCTAATTACTTCTCTCACACAAAACTAAGTCAGATGCAAATAATCCAAATGGCTACATCTATATTTAAACTGCTGTGTGCATGTATGTGTTATGTATATGTACACACATACATGTGCATGCAACTTGATGCTTTGACCTAGGAATGTATCAGCTTCGAATATAATTTGCTGTGCTTTTGGTATTTATATGAGGCTTTTTCTAGTCTGTTGAAATACTGCTATTTTCTTGCTTTTCCTGAAAAATAAAAAGCACGGTGTTTAGCAGAGCTTCATGTCTGTGTGTTAATTTGTCATTTCAATACATCCAGCACCCCCAAAGACTTCTTTGAATTAAGCATAGAAATTCTGTCTCTGCAAGAACCAAAGGTTGTTTTACAGATGCTTATGCAGTGCAATTCCTGAGCAGTCCCAATGGTGAGAATGGACTTAAGCAAAATTTGTAAAGCTTTCTCTTCATTGCTAACTTTAAGCTTCATTTGAAATCATCTGTGCTTTTTAATGCAGCATACTTGTGAGCTAGGAAATGTGGCATGTACCAAGAGAAACATCAGTGTCTCAAGGAATTACTCCACAATGCTATTTGTACTGGAAGAAGGATGGACTATTAGACTTGCTAAGGTTTTAACACTTTGTCCCTTTCAAGACCACCTTGCATAAGAGGGAAGTTGTGGTCCTTATTCCTAAGCTAGATTCAAACGCAGTGATGGCTGGATGGCTAGTGAGAAGTTTAAAAAAAATGCTTCCGGCTTCAGAAGCATAGTTCCATGCCTTTTGTTTTGGTTACTGAGCAGCCTCTTCAACTGTTCCATGCAGCTTCAAGTCAGAGTTTGGTTATACACGTGATCAAAAAAACTGTGTTACTACACAAGCCTGCTGCTTTCAGTCCAAACCATATAACAACAATGCTTTTTCCCATTTCTCCTCCATAGCCCCAGTTTACACGTGTGCGCTTTCTTCTTGCTCTCCAGTTTGACCAGCAGGTCCTGGTTCAGCCATGCTGGTCTCTTGCCTTTTTTCCTGATTTCTTCCATCTAGGGATAGAGTGTTCTTGTGCCATAAGGACAGCTTCCTTAAAGATCTGCCAGCTCTGCTCTGCTCCCTTGTCCTTGAAGACGGATTTCCAGGGGGTTTTGTTGATGACTCCCTGAAGAACTGGAAGTTGGCTTTCCTAAAAATAAGCTTTCTGATTTTACTCTTTGCTTGTCCAGTATCACTCACAAGCATGAACTCCACCACTGCATGGTCACTACAGTGCAGGCAGCTTCCAATCCTGATGTCACCGATCAGTTCACTCATGCTGGGGGGCAACAGGTCCAGCATTGCATCCGTCCCCCTTGAAGGGGTTGTCTATTACCTGACTCAGGAAGTTGTCCTCAGTACATTTCAGGAGCCTCCTGGATTGCCTATTTTACCATCATTTCTCTCTGTACTAGCAAGAATGAACAAAGCTGTAAACAACACAACTGATTTCACTTTGTTTTCTGTAAAGACTACAGCTTTTTCAGCAGTTTTCTCTAGAAAAAAATCGAAGGTTAGCATACTACTGCAGTCATAAAATGGGGACAGCAGCTAGTTAAAACAATGAAAATGAATTACGTGTCAGCAAGTACATATTAAAGGATCCTTGACTGACTCACTTTCGCAGCATCTCCCTTAAAGTAAAGTGAATGAGTGTTAATGTTTAGTCAGCTACACAGTCTCTGAGGCTGCAATGTACAGTGAACTCTAAAGATGGCTAAAAACATACCTCTTGCATCTTCAGTCTCCTTCTGTGTCATAGCTGTGTATCTCACCATGACATGGGAAATACATGCTCTCCCACCAGACCTAGCTGTGCTGGATGCAGGCATACCTGGTGAGAATCACAGAATCACCGAGGTTGGAAAAGACCTTCAGGATCATCCAGTCCAACCGTCCATCTATTGCCAATATTTCCCCACTAAATCGTGTCCCTCATTACCATGGAAAGCAGACAGAAGTTGTGTGACAGATGGGAGCCCTCAGCCAAAGGAAAGCTTCACAGATTCACTTCTGAAAATGTGAGAAAAGACTTTTTCATTCTATTCAGATAGAGTGTATATTACCAAGTGATACCATGCAACTCCTAGGCCACACGGTCAGCTTAGCTGATGCTACTTTAGAGAAGGCTGTCAAGAAAACAGGAAAAACATCCTGCAGCTCAGCAACAGAAAACTTAGTAAAATGATTAAGAAGGTGATTAACTGTTGTGAGCTCTTCACTAGTCTTCCTCTAGAGTGTCTACATGTGGGGTAAAAGAATTAGAAACGAAATTACCAGGTTTCTGTTGGCTGTTTGAAGGCTTTTTGACAATGTACCTTCATTTTATTGCTATGACAACTGCAGTCGTATGGTCATAATTAAATCACAGTCTAGTTTTGAAATGTTCAGAGTCTGCAAACAGAAGAATCGTAAAATAGTGCTCTACTCAAGAACTCAAGTGTCATAAAATAAAAAGGATGGCTGATGTACTTGACAGCTATAAGAGATGGCATTTAGGTCCAACTTCAGTTCCTGAGGAATTCTCTGCCAGTTCTATAGATTTTAGAGGGATGGAGCTGGAATCAGGGGCCTTTTCCTGAAATCAGAACTGCTGCTGCGTGGTATCTCCAGCAACCTATGCTGACATAGGAGAAGTATTCAAACAAGCAGTGCAAACATTTTCAGAGGTGAGGTGATGAAATTTGCCATAGATAATCATTTGAATAGCCTATAAAAATGATTAGTGTTGCTTCACAGAAAGTTTTCAAGTAAAGGTGAAACGAAGTTGTACTCTGGCATAGAGTCATCTTTCAGTTTGCTTTCAAAAGATAAGGTTTTAATGCAAGATTTGGTCACGTGAAATTGAAAGACTGGGGGAATGATAATGCTCAAAATTTGCAAATAATAATTTAGTTCCTAATATAGGTAACCAGATTATTATCCACAGCTTTTTTAAATAAGTTGATTTTTTAAAAAAGTTCATATTTCCTCATAAATTATTGTTTGCAAAGTTTCAAACAGAGTAGCAAAAAACTCAGAATCTGTGTAAATAAGTTAATCAAGTAGTGTCCTTTTACTAAGCTGAGGCTTTGCCTTGCATTTAATCTAGTTCCTCAAGAAACACAGCTAACAAAACGACTGTCCAAGCACCTGCTGTCAGTCTTATTGCTATTAACTAAATTTGATGTGATAGAAATCACAAAGTTTGTCTGGTTTAGCAAACCTTGTAAAAAATAGCCACTGATAGAAGAAAGACTTAGTGCTGCTTTGGCTGCCAAGATCACAGGTGAAAATCATGTTTTCCTTTCTGTATGGTCATCAGCAGCCAGAAAGCAAAAACTGGATGGCTGTGTGGAGCTTTACAGCAGCCTGGGTGCCTGCTGCATCTTTCCTAGTTCTGCCTGCCAAGACTAAATACATGTGGGTGGTGTGGGAAGGTGGGAGACTGCAGTGTGTTTGTTGGTGAGCATGAGAACTGGGTATGTTGCATGGGAGAAGAGGCTTAGGGGAGACTTTGGATATTACTTTTTGGACTAAATGGGATGTTGGAAGGTGTGAGTGTTGTGGTGAGGAATGGCAGTGCTTTTGGAGGACAGAGGTAAGTGAGGTCTGAAAGAAGATGCTCAGACACAAGTTGGTTTCACTAGCTTTGCTGCTCACAGCTTGGGGGATTTCTCTTGTCATTTTCCAGCAGGTTTTAAAATCTGGGTGTACACTCCTTGTCATGGATTTCTAGTGCTGAAGTTATTTATTGCAGATGCATAGTTTTGCTTACTTGAAAATAAAGCATTTTATTTACATTGCTGTCTAGCTAAAACCATTAGTTTTATTTATGGAATTGATTGTTCTGATTGTTCTGTCAGCAAGGGGAACAAATTTCCTCACTCTGTCATTCAGCTGACTGCTAGTCAGAAATGTGAAATGGGTGGATTAACAGGTGTACCTGCCAGAAGGAGTCCTATCATCAGGGCTCTTTTCTTGCCCAGCGCGCAGCTTTGTGCCTTTGAGCCATTTGGAAAGAATTGACTCCTGTTTTATTGAGGTCTGCCTGTAAAGAATACATCACCACAGTAGTTTGAGGTTCATATTCCTTTCCATTTGCTAAATGCACTTTCTAAGAAAACAACTCCTCAGATGTGTATTTGCTGGTTTATCTGAATCTATTAAATTTAACAACACTGCGTGACGTAAGGAAATAACTTGTTCTTAAAAAAACAATAATTAATAGTAATATAAACTAGAGCTCTGTCTTATTTCAAAAGTATTCTTATATTGATTTTAACATTTTCTGAAGTTTTAAGGCTCCATACGCTAAGTGGTAAGGCTCCCTACCAAGCTGTTCTGACTGGCTTTCTGACTATTCTAACTCCATAATCAGCTCTGCAAGCACACAGGGTCTGTTGCAAAGGGCTGGCTTCTTTGGTATTCTGAGGTTAAAATAATCTGTGAAATCTGTATACATTGTTTGTACACAGTGACAAGCTATCCCAAGATCAGATTGTCTGGAAGAGCAGACATAGCTCACAATGTAGATTTGCTCAAGGGCAGATGTAATTGATTAAACTGTAGGTGAGTCTTGATTTGTGCTGGACTGGCGCCTGCTGCTTGCAGGGCAATTAAGCTTCATAAGAATGCAGCAATATTACTGTAGAAAGTTCTCATTCAGAGGGCCAGCAGTGAATTTGGCCATTTGTTTTTAAATGAAAGGGTAATTTTGGAGGGGATGAACATCTACTGCACAAATCTGTTGCTTTTATTTATTTATTTCTTCCTTTCATCGTTTCTATTCAGGAAAATTCATTAGATGGATGTGGCAACAAACAGCATTGGGTAATCGAGCTCACATCTGATTTCAGAGGAATGTGCTTTTAGCAATAGAATTTACATTTTTCAGATAAGGTTGGTATGTAATTTAAAGAGACAAAACTATTTCCTTTTGAAATACACAGGCTCGTGACTACTTCCAGTGAATTTCTGCTAGGGTTTTAAATGCATTAATGCTGCAACATTATTAAAATAATGTATTTAAGGTAATGCAATTTTTGAGAATTCCTCAGTGTAAATCAGAGGAGAAATCTCTTACAGACTGTGGATTATTAGAAGTTAAAATGTGTGACCAGAGCAGACTACATTGGTTGCTGTTGGGAATTGTCAGTGCGTAGAGTTCAGACGTGTATCAAACTGCTGCCTTAAATTTGTGGTAGCAGAAGTAGTTCAATCCTTCTCACAGTGCTAAGTATTCTCTTTTAGAAATCTCAAGCATTTCTTCCATGGGTCAGAAACTTCCCTGTGATTATCTGGCTAGACACATGAGTAATAGTTTTAGAGCTCTTTTTGGCTCAGGATACCAACCACTGTCACAAACAATAAAGTTGCCTGTCTGCATCCTACCAGCTATAGCTTAAACTGTTCTGACTCGTCAACCAGCAGAACCTTTTAAATCATTTGCAAAAGGGCAACATAGTAAGGTCATCACTTCACTTAGAAAAGCACCTGTAGGATACAGGCAGTAAGTTTTGTTATTATTTTTTTTCCTCTGAACTCAACCCTTTGTCGCGTCTTCAGTTCAACTGAATCTGGGATTTAACAACAATCTGTAGCACTATTTGTACTGAAAGCCCCACTGCTTACAAGGTTGTTCTGCCTGTGTAAGATACTGGAAAGTTCAGGCACTGCGTACAGAGGTGAATTTATAAGAATTGAGGCAAAGTTTTGAATAAGAAAAGCAAAAAACTTAGATAGGACCACGCATATAAACCGTGTTACTATCAACACAACATGGGCTATTCATGTCATGGAATAAAACTATTTTTGTCTTTTACATTCCACAAAAAGTAAATTACCTAAAGATTTAAACACTTGTTTGGTACTGGCAAAGGCCATTTTATCAGAATTAGCAGAAAAAAAATAACAGGCTGTTACGAAGGACATTTCACTTCTCATAGTACAAGCATATCAAAACCCTGTTACCATTTGTTACCTTTTTGTCTTCTGAATACAAGACACCTACATTCTGAGTCCTAATATTCCTTCTTTCTTCTGTTTAATATCGTACAGATCAAAGAATAATCTTTGGATTACTCTTGCTCTTTTTGACTGATACTTTCACGATAAGTGAGTTGTGATAATCTCTGGGGTGGTGAGAGAAGGAATTCTCCCATCTGTTTTATGTATTTCGTTTATCTTGCCTCATGTCCTCTTCTGTAGGATTTGATTAAGGCCTGAGTTTTCATATGTAAATAGGTTTGTCTTGTCTTCAGTGCTTTCTGTGATCGCACAATGGGACTTCTTGTCCCCGTGCCACTTATCGCTAGCCAGTCATTCACAATGTCCTTTCTATTTATGTTGCAAATGGAGATTGTTCTACTGTTTGAATATAACTTCTCATAGAGAATAAAAATCTTTTCTCTGTCGTTAAATGCAGGTGTGTAGAGACAAACACGTCAATCAGTATTAGAGGAGTCAAGCATATCTCACTGTAGATGTTAATTTGTAAGAGAATCCGTTTAAAAGTGTGCTGGCTATAGAGACTGAGACTACAATTCTTTTACAAATCAAAAGGGAGTTTGTACAGATGCATTTATTATCCTGAAACAGAGATCTCAATTCACCATGTCCAATCCTTGCGTTCCATTCTAAAATAGATGCTCTAGTTTTCAGACAGTGATCGTATTTTTGTTTCAACTTAACTGTGTGTAAGCCAGCGTAAAAGTCTGGACAAGAATTCTATAGTAGATTAAAAATGTACAGACTACCTTATTTATTTTGAAGTCCCAAATACATTGCAGTTGTACAGCTAAGGAGTCCAAGTGATAGATTTTAATGTTTCTGTCATAACAAAGGTGTTGCAGGAGGTAGCAGAGACTTTGAAGAATGCAACTAGAAAATAAAAAGAGGAAAGTGCATTAGTAAAAATCAAGCCTCCATATTCATGATGAATTTCTCATGTAAAGTTTACATTTTCACAAAATCATATTGTTCAAATAAATTGACGTAATTTAAAGACTGAAAAACAACTGGTCATTAAACTGCCACTGCACACAGTGAAATCAAACAGGTCTCCTAATTTAGGATAGACAGCTTAACTTGGCTCTCACAAACAGGATCTCTGGCTGCCAGCTGTAACAGCCATCCAAAGTGCCAGTTCGGCCTCACTGTCAGAGGAAGGACCAGATCATCTTTGGGTTCCCTTTTAGCCCCGATTCTGTGCAAACAGATCACTTCCCACCAATAGCAGCAGAGCCAGCTGCTTGCTCAGGACAAAGCTGTGCACTCAGGAACAGCTGCTGCGAGGAGTTGAGAGGAGCCAGCACTTTTCAGTATAATGGCATGAGATTGCAGATGGCTATCTTCCACTCTGCCATTATAAAGAGGAAGGAGCTGTGCATGAGAACTTCCTGTTTTGCTGTCGTCCATCAGGACAGAACAGAAAGGATTAAAAGCCTCTCTGAACTTACTATCAAAGAGCTCCTGCAGCTGAACTAGATTAGCATCATCATGTCGGCATTTTTATTTAATGAAAGCAGATAGGTAACAATGAGGGAAGGCAGAAATGATCTGTATACATTTTTTGATGCTGTTTTATCAAGAAGTTGTTTTTAATCTGTCTATACTTGCTGAACAAATACTTCATTTATCAACTATTTTCATATTGCTCTCTCCCAGGATGGAATGAATTCAAGATGGGTTATGGTTTCCTAGCTGTGCAACTCATCTGCCATTTCCACACTACAAAGTAGGAGAAATGTCCTCAGATGGAAACAGAGACCCTTGGTATTGAAAAAGCTGATCAGCAGTATGCTCAAAATGACATATATAATTATGCTCTCTATTCTTCAGAGTCCAATCCATTTTTCCTGATTCTGGTACATGTCACTTTATTATGCAGTCAACGTTCTCTTCTTCCTAGTTAGTTATTATAACATTATTGTTGGCTTTTGATTTTTGTTGATGAAAAGAATGCTGTAGTCCTATTGAGAGAAAAAGATGCTATCTCTGCTGTAGCCAAGACAGCATCAATGGCTTTGAAGGTTAGAATCAAATCTTATACTAGAAGCAAAGTGAGAGACCAAAGAAGGGATCGGAGTTCAAGAGTGATGCATGTCTGACAGCATCAGATGGGCTACAGGCATCCATGGCAGGAAATGGCTATAAAGGTAAAAACCTTTATGGATGCTTAGAAGCAGAGTGAATTAATGGTTATAAGAAGAGAATGTAAGCTGAGTAGAAGTGTTTCTGTATCAACATTTTGCTTTCTTGTTTAAATTTACGCAATGCTACTGGACTAATTTACAAAAAAAAAAAAAAAAGATACTAATAGTAATACTTTTTCAAAAAATAATTCTTATGCAAGACATACCCGTCCCTTCCACCTCAAAGCCTCAGACTGCCAAATAAATTTTCCTTTCAGATAGCTGAAAGTAAGATCAGTTAGTGTGTTAGCTCCCACCCCTTCGATTTTACTGAACCAATTTCAGATTTATTTTGGCACATGTAGCTGCAATAACTTAAAATTTCTTATAAAGGATTAATGATTTGCAGTATATACCCCTAAAAGTCTGCATATATGTATGCTATTCAACTGTTTGTCATCAAGGCTCAGAATTAAAGCCCCCTTTAACATAACAAAGAATTCTTTGAACATGTCAACTTTGATATTCATGTTCTATGGCTCCTGGCATGTCTGTTTCAATATCTGACATTCATGGTGGTGACTGACTCCCAGAAACCTGCAGCTGAGAGGACATAATGCTTTTCATCTTTTTAAGTAGACAACAACAAATTAATTCTCCCCCAAATCCAGTGATGATGGAGGTGAAATTGTTTTATGCAGATACAAACATCCATAAACAAACACAAGGTCTAGGTCACAGCTGTAGTCAGTCTCATATTTGTGATAAGTATTCAGATCTTAATTCATATCCCTATTCCTCTGCTTACGTGCATAGCTGTGGCATGCATTACTGTGCGTCTTGTGGACAATTCTTTTGCCTAAAAACGTATTCAAAATTACAGTTAGAGACAATAAGAAAATTTGGGGGTCATATGGACTTACTTCTCCAGCAACCAGCACATATACAAACTATATGAATTCCCACTCTTATATTATGTAAAGGAATTTAAACCACAGTTTTATACAGAAAGGAGAGGAAAAAAAAGTCTATAATCCTTATGAATAGCAATTAAAACATAATTGGCAGTATTTGCTAGGTAGTATTTGCTTTGCATTCCTGCTGTTCATTTATGCAGTGCTCAAAAGAGCTTTACATATACAGACCATATTTATGGAAAAGATTTTACAGAACTTCAACTTCAGGTCTTCTTTCCAGCTACCCTCATAATATATAAGCATTATTGGAAAGACTCAGAAGGTCAGAACAGCATTGTAAGTGAGAATACTGAAATCTCGTCATATACTCCTTCCTGCAAATTCTAACTGTGGTTAATTTGAAACCTGGGTTTCAAATTATTTCAGTGACAAAATTCCTACTGACTTTTAGCAGTGAAGTCATATGTTCACTATGCCTTTTACCACGTTTGTTTTTTTTTTTAAACTCAGAATAGTCACAGTTTGCATGACTGTTTATGTCTTAAATAAGGTGTCATACTAAAGTAATTTGCATTCCTAGCTTTCCTGCTGAAATTGTGAATTAACTCTGTTACAAAGTTGGGAAACAATTATTTTGTGGGCTGATTTTGGTCACTAAGTTCATTAAGCATTTCTCCAAAGTGAAAATGAGTAACACTTTTATTTAGAATGTTGGAGATATTACAGAACAAAAAATAATAAAAGATTATGTACTAACAGTGCTTCTATGTTCTTTCCAGTTCCAGAAACAACAGCGCTTTACTCTTGAACTCCAGATGGCACTGCAGTGCTTATTATTACTTACTTGGGTGAGAACTGGATTGGAAAAATGCAAGTTCCTGAAAAACAATAGCTTTCTTGTTTTAAGAGAAATCAGCTGCTAATAGTTTTCCAGTGCAGATGGATATTTTACTTTCAGTTTTATGAATACTGGGATAACAAATGGCAGCTTGTGTGCTGGAGATAGGACTGGTTGTGTAAGAAAGGACTCACTTGTCTATGTTTGAATGAGGTCACAAGGGTAGTAGCCTTTTCCTCACCACTGGGACCTAAGGCAACACATACTATTGCTGTGAACAGGAATGGCTGTGCAACAGCAGAGATTCTCCATTCATTCCACAATTGATTCCATCAATTTCTGTATAATTAGTTTGAAAAAGCGTATTTACAAGGATTGAGTGCAAAATGCTGAAATAATGAGGCTATCAGTAACTTTAGGGACAGTCCTTGGCTTTACTGTTAGGAAGATACCCTTTGTCATTTGTCAACGTTGTCACTTATAATATGGCAAAAATATTTACAAGAAATAATATTCTTCCTTCATGTTCATTCTTAGAAATATTTAGGAGTATGATGTTTGTTTGTTTAATCACATACTCACACTGTTTTATACTACATCCATAATAGCTCAATATTTTCTTGCATTAATATTTCTTAAGACTAACCTCCCCCCCCTCCTTTTTTTTTTCCTAATGATCTTCTCAATTCTGCCTGTCACCTACATCCTTTTAACTTTTACTCCTGTTCTCTACTGTTGTACAGAGTAATTTCTAAATACTTGACCTATGGACCCAGTTAAAGTTCACAGCTCTCACTGGATAATCACTAAACTTTGGCACAACCCAAGTCTAAATAGCATCACTGTTTGTTTTGTACACTTCATCTGACAGAATCCTGGACTTGTTTCCTTCTCCTATAGGCTACGATATCTTACTGGGTTCTCAGAAAAACACTTCATTTCTCTGACCTTTTACTTAGTTCAAAAAAAAAAAAAAAAAAAAAAAAAGTAAGCTTTTCATACAAGTTAATGAAATGATATTAAGATATGTAGGAAGGGCAGCCTATTTTTAATACATTTTCTAGCACAGATGACTATTTCATTACAAAAACAAATTTAAGAAAGATGAGAGCAAAAGACAAAAAAGAATAAATGTGAGAGAGACATGACTGTTTTAAACAGGCAGGACCTTAAAATAGTCGAGGTTTTCTCTGAAGCACCATATGAGACCCTTTCCCAAATGCATTGAAAATGCAGTCCTCAACACACACTATCAATGGTCAACACACAAGCACACACTGAGAAAATCCTCAAGTTCATACTAGATTCATGGAGTTTTAGTGCACTTGTCACATTAACACTGGTACATTAGTAGCCATAAAATCACACAAGGCAGAATGCCTTGCATGAGTTGATAATAATGATGCCTGTGAAAGACTGAAAGCTTGTACAACACCTACTTTTGTCCACGACTGTGTAGCTATTAATTTTTTCTCCTTCCTCAAAGTTGCATAAGAATAATGGTGGCTCCTGATAGCATTGCAGAGTGCATAGCTGAGATACTATCAGCCTGCATGACAGAAGATGTAAGCACTAAGTGTTCATTTCCATTTTAGGTCTACTAAATAAAACTCAGAAAGCATCCCAAAATATTTTTAATTCTGAATAAACTTTAAGAAAATGGCTCCCTTCAAATTTATATATGTTTTATTTACATATTTTGTTTCTGAATTGGTGACATTTACATTATATGTAATACAAAATCTTTTCCTTGTATGTACAGGAAGGTGGAAAATACCATATCAGAGTTACAATAACAAATGGGGTTTAACTCAGCAAGCACCAGCATCTTCCTAGTGCATATTCTTGTCACCCTCTCTGCTGCAGCAGAACAACATCCCCTCTTTCAATATGGGGGCAGAAGGTGAAGGAAGAAAATGAAAGCAGGCCAAACTTGCTTCCCTGAAGCTCTTATATAGTGTTTACTGCACTTTCCCGTTGCAGCTTCTCAAACTGAAGCATATGTTGCAATGATGTGTCTGGCAATGTAGGAAGACAAGCTCTTCAAAGCACCATCAGCAATGTACTGTTTTTAAAAAGATCATGGGGGAGGAGTACCTCTCCAAATCTAATTATGCAAAACAATGCATGTTCTAGATACCAGATTGCCAAAGTTGCTAAAGCAAGGTGGATCCCTCATACACCTTCACAACTATGTGCTTACTGGAACAGTTTTGGTGTTGACTTATCTTGTGTACTTAAATGGAGTTGCACTTTATTTTTTATGGGTTTTCTTTTTTTCGGCCACATCACATGCTCAGGAAGATGCCAATTTTAACAAGTGGTACATATATGGTGTTGGCTTCTGATCTATTGAAAAACAATTAGCAATCCTTTGCTTTTCTAACACAGTAACTTAACTTGGCCTGCATAGTTGCAAGGGTTTTAATGTCTGATGTCTTTTGTGATCATAATCTAGACCTACTCTAAACCTGTTCATAGTTAACTTGGAAGATGTTGCAAAATTTTAACTAATGCATTTTGCAAAACATAGATAGGAAACTGTACCTGAGAAAAATGAAGAAGCTAAATGGTACCTGCAGACAGTACAGCCTTCCAGAACTGAAGCAAGAAAATTAAACACTAGATGAAACACAATGGAAACTGGTCTGCAGAAGAGTAGGTCAGTGTCCTAACTACTGCCTTGAGAAAATCAATTCTGCAGTTCCTTTGTGCTATCCCTCTCCTTGCCTGTGAAGGAAAATGGTGCAGAACTTTCACAAGTGTCACCTTATTAATACTTTCCAAATCTTGCCTCTTTTTTCAAGAAATAATACTACATAAAAGAACATTGCTGAGTAGTCTTACATTTCCCTTTTTATGAAATAACATACAATTCAAAGCCAGTTAAAACTGTACTTCCTAGAGATTACTCTAGAAGTAGGTATTTTATTATTCTGGAATGTTTATATAAACAATTCAAAGAACGGAACTTAGTTTTTCCACTCTAGTTTCAATCTGCAATACTTGCCTTTTCTATTAAAAAATCTGTTTGCACATGTGCATTTCTCTCTGAAATCTGTTTTTGCAGAAATATCAATTTTGGCTTTTACATTTTTCCACTGATTCTTTTCCTTCCTCCTAAGGGAACAATTCATCCCCCTCTTTCTGCCAAAATGCAGTGATTGCTAACAGAGCTGAAATTTTTGTAGCATACCGTTTTTATTTCAGTCAGTTATATAGCCAGATTTATAAAGCTCCTAGGATAGTGAAATGTTCACATTTTTAATAGAAAAATAAGCTAAGGCTGAAGTTTCATTGCTTATCGCATTAGACAGCCAAACTTCCAAGTGCTTCTCATTTTAGCTCATCCTCAAACTGTCTACTAAAATTTTTATTACTGATCATCTTCATTATCACTATAAAAACAGTGTCTTCAGAGCCTGCTGGCAGAAATCTTGCTTAGACAAGGGGAGCAGAGGTGCAGGCGCTGATCTTTTCTCTCTGGGGACAGCAACAGGACCTGAGGGAGCAGCTTGGAACTGCATCAGCAGGAGGTCAGGTTGAGTGTTAAGAAATGGTTCTTCAACAGAGGGTAAGCTGAGCACTGGAACAGGCTCCACAGGACAGTGATAATGGCCCCAGACTGCCAGAATTCAAGGAGCATTTGGACAATGCTCTCAGACACAAGGTTTGAATTTTGGGTAGTGCTGTGTGGAGCCAGGAAATGGACTGTGGGCCCCTTCCAACTCAGGATATTCTACAACCCTCTTCATTTGAAAACGATCATCACCCTATCCATATTTCTTTAGGTCTGAGCTGACATTTCAAACATCCCATCCAATTTTCTGGACCAAACAAACCACACCATTTTCCAAAATTAATCCAAAGAAAATAGCCAACCAAGGGAACACTCGGTTCAAGTTCAACGTAACTGCAAAAGAAAACAAAACAAATTTATGAATTTCCATCTAAGACCATAGAAACAATGTGAGAATTCATAGTAATTTGTATGCCTAAGAAATCACACAAATCTGTTAACACCTGCTTTCCAAAGCCATGCATAAAATTAATACAAAGCATTCATCTTCTAGGCACACAAATAATTCTACTCTGTGTTTTGATGATCCACATTGAAATGTCTCAAACTATAAGTGATGGATCCGATGGCTTTAATGCAGTATATAGAAAGAGATGTTGATAAGTTTGTTTTTTTTAGCTCACTTTATATGTAATTTAAATATCACCACTTTAGGCTAGAGCTTTTTCAATCACACATCTCATATTGATTAAAAAATATAACAATAGAAATGACTTATCTAGCAGCTGCATTTTCTCACACATTCTATACAAATGATACAGTAACAAAGCAAGAATGTACCTCTAATTGCCTGAGAGTTTGATATCAAGACGAATACTTTTATAAACACAAGGCACAAAGGTGTGTAGTCATGTTCCCAAATAACAGCTGGAATTAATAAAAGCTTTCCATAGCTGGACAACAGCAGTGCCTTGAGAAGTAAAATGAAGTCAGACTTCGTTTTTAGCATCTTGGGTCTCCTCCACCACAACGCAATAAAGATGCCAACCAAAAATGAAGTTTGTTCTAAGAGACAATAAGAGAAGTTGAAAAGAGAAAATGAAGCACCAAAATCAAGTCATTTTTGATACCTTATAGTGAAGTGACACATCTCTAATGCACCTGGGCCACTGCTATTTAAAAGACACATGCAAACACAAACACGATTTTCATCTCCTGTGTTCATTTTAATAGCTATACATTATTACTACTTAAACCAATTCAGCATCATTACATTCAAAATAATCCTATCACAAAATTCTGCTTGAAATTACAAGTCAGAGTTGTAATTTCTTACATCACGCAGCACAGGTACATGAAGCTCTTTTTAACAGAAGGTGAGGTTTTTTTTATTTTGTGTTGGGTATTTTTTTTTAAATTCTAACTGTCTGTTAGGCAGTAAAACAGAGTCATCAATACATTGCCTTTCTGAAAAGGTCACCAGCAGTGAACTCTTTCATTCAGGATAAGGAATACTAAGGTGAAAAAATCATTGAGCTATTTTTGATACCTTCTCCCTGTATAATGCTGGAACTTATGCAGACATCAGAGCAACTCACATGACAGCTGTAATAGCTGAATTACTACTGAAATACAAGTTTCAACATTTTTGCTGACATGTAATGAAAACCTACTAGAGCAACATTAGAAAACAAATGATTGAAGTTAGATTTTCAATGTCTAAAGAAAATATTAATTTCTGTCTGAATGTTTGATTTAAAGAATATCACCTGGAAAAAAAATAAGAGAATAAAAGCCTTAACCAAAATAAAACAAAAACTCTCCCTGCTTCTCCCTGTAGTCTTAGAGCACAGGAGTATTTTCCTTTGTTTGGTTGGTTTTGTTTTTAAAAAGCATTTAGACACTCTGAAAGACTTGTCTTTCCTTTTTCAATAAATTGTAAGCAAAATTCTACGACAACGAAGCATCTCCCCACGTTACATATTGAAGTGTATATTATAAATTATTATATAATATATATAATAAATGTATGTATGTTACTTTAAAATGAGTAAAACCAACAGGGTCATTTTAAATAGATTAATGTAGAAAGAGGAGCACACTCTATTATAGGGAACACAACTGGCAATATATCACGCAAGAGAATGAGGCACAATGTAAACTGCTGAGAATGCTAATGTGCTTGAAACAGTGATCATATATAAAGACAGTATCTGGAGCTTTGCACCTTGGAATGAGGCTGAGCTCTATGCTGCTCTTCAAGCTATTTAAATGAATTAAGATTGTTTGCAGAACATTGCCACTTTTCAGTGATTTGATGTCAAATGCTGATCATGTCAGTCTGAATATCATATTTGTCTGAACTGTAATCAAGTTTGAAAAATGAATTTGTAATAAATGGAGGCAAGTTAGAGAATGTGTGCATAATAATTTAGCCATGCTGGATTGGACATGACTTCTACTCTATGTTACTAATTTTTGGAACGCAGATTTGCAGAAAGACTCATGAAATTATTGAATGCTTAAGAAGTACATTTGATAGTTACATGAAATAATTATTGTTCTTACCTAAAGAAGCTATACCAAACATTCTATAAAAATCCCATTCCTTGGCATATCTGATTAAGTCATCAGGATCTGTACTTTGGCTAGAATCCCGGAGCTGCAGCCACCTGAGATAAGCTTCACAGAGTAAACAAAATATGTAGAGCTTCCCATGAAACTGCAAAATGAAAGAATAATAAAAACATCAGTTAAAGCACCAATATTAAATAAGTATTTAAAATACATCCTTATATCTCTAAACAAGCAACCTCTGAAGATTTTAATATCTGTTTAGGAATACAAACAAATTATT
Source organism: Phasianus colchicus (assembly GCF_987193195.1). Taxonomy (NCBI): domain Eukaryota; kingdom Metazoa; phylum Chordata; class Aves; order Galliformes; family Phasianidae; genus Phasianus; species Phasianus colchicus. The sequence continues at coordinate 40,475,610 of NC_143437.1, read as the reverse complement.
CTGTTGCGTCCCTAGTTTAGCAAATAATATTTTTAACATCAATTCACAAGATAGGAAAATTAGAGAATGTAAAAATTGCATGGAAGAAAATATGTAACTGTAGTTTGCAAGGCCTGTTTTCTACTTTTTTTTTTTTTTTTAACTGAGAAAGCATTTTTATTTAGGAATATAAAAACAAAGTTGTGCTGCAGCTAATAGAACTGTCCTTTGAGACTTTGTGTGTTCTATTCACAATACTAGACCCTTAATCTGAGAACAAGACTGGTTCACCTTGCTGGTATCAATGGAAGGGAACAGACTCTAAAGTTTATACCTATTCCAACCAATGTATTAAACTCAAGTATTACCTTTAACCTAAAAATTCGCAAAGTAGGTGCATAGCAACTTACATTAATCTTTGTATTGAAAAGAATGTGTCTGTATGCTTGTGCTTTACATAAAATTGCATTAATCAAGATGATAACAGGATCATACTCAATGTATTTATCCACAGGTTTCTGGCACGATTTCTGAAAGTCACAAAATAACAAGAATTAGAAAGAAGAGAAAGCAAGAGTTCATGCTCCTGAGCTTAGCACAAATGCATAAATACAAAGTAGCTATTCAATTCTCATTCGTTTTTCCTTAATGTAATCTTTATTTTCAATTGGTTTTTAATTCATCCAGAAGAATTGCTTTTTTGCCCTTTGACATTACAGTCAATACAAGCATTTCCATTATAAACCAGAAAGATACACCACCTATTTTTATAGGCTTCAGATTAATACAGATCAACAAACTATGAAGGATGTACTTATTTCATTTATCATTACCTTCTTTCAAAAGATATGCTTTATCTTCCTATCCTACCTTTTTCTTCCTTTCAAGAAATAAAAATATTTTTTTCCTGTTGCATTGTTCCTCCATGCTGATAAATAGTCCAGTGTTTCAATTTATTTTTCATTATTTAACAAACAAATATTAATGCATTTAGAAAACTTGAAATGTAGTTTTCACACACAGATGTAGCTGATAAGTCAGAAACTGCCACTGACAGGTGGTAAGACATGAAAAAAAAATACTTCTCCAATTCATCTGTTGGTTCCTGCTGTGCCTACTAGAGGTTATTTCACCCAGCCCATTTCAAACTTATGGACTAGCCTGGATGGGTGCCCTCTCCTTGACTTGAGCTCATGAGAGGGAATAACAAAATTACTTTGTACTTGTGATCAGAACAGTCTTAGAAAAGCCTCAAACAGCAGACCTGAGAGGAAAATAGCTTCTAGGGGAGAGCAGAGGAGCAGCAGCACTTGGTCACAGCAGCCAGTTCAGCTCAGAACAGGGCACTTATAAGAAAGCTGCATGTCTGCAGGACTGCTTTCTTCTGCTACCAATGCTCCAGCTCTGCTACTTGCTGTCTCTAGCTTGTCCTGAGCTAATTCCACTTCCCAGGCCTCCACATCAGCTGTCATGCTCAGAGTGCAGAAGTCACAGAATGATCTCTATTTCCATTTTAATGAGCTCACAGCTCTACACTGCCAGAACAGAAATCCATGCACAGCAGCTTTCTGAAATACTGCCAAAGTCAAAAACACAGCATGAGACAACATGAAACTACAGGCAAGCTCCACATCAATTTGACAGTGATTCCTTGTGTCCAAAGTTAACTTTGCCTTGATATTTATCAGAATTACTATTCGAGAAGTGAAGCGTGCAAAAATTCACCAGCAGATTGACTTAAAAGCCCAATATCTATAACAAATGAATAAATTGAATAAAGCACCTGAGGAATGCTGCTACCATTAATTAGTGTTTCTTGGACCCAATAAAGAAAAAAGCAAACTCATTTGGATGAGAAAATACTAAGTACAATGACAGTGACAAAGTTAGAAGAAATTAATTCAAAAATGGATTAATTAACTGACAGTTTGATGGATCTAAAATTGAAGCCAGAGAGATGGAAGAAAGGACAGAATTAACAGAAGACAACAGCTACAGCATTTAATAATCGAAAAATCTACCACAGAAGAAACTGTAACTGCCCCTCCGCTCCCTGTGAGGAGCTGCAGCCACCATGAAACCTCTCCTCAGCTCCTCTGCTTTGGGCTGTTCAGACCCAGAGCCCTCTGCCACCATTCACACGCCTCACCCTCCAGACTCTGCCCCATCTTCTAGCCTTCCTTTGGATGCTGTCTGATAGTATGTAGCAAGGAGACTGCTACAAATGAATACACAAGCAGCAGTATTACCTGTAACATAGGTCTAGTGCTGCACAGCTACAGCCAAATAAATCTATAGCTGTAAGACCGATGTTTAATTCAGCATACTACCAAAATTTAGGAATCCTACTTTACTTATGTTGATTTAATGGGAAGAGAAAAATTGATATCACAAAAAGCAGCCATCTTCAAGGACTTCTCACACAGACAGGACAATACATTCATGCCTGCTTATCTTCTTAAGTTAGATGAGAATCCTGTTCTTAATACATTTTATTTCTATTTGAGTCTTAACTATACAAAGGAAGAGTCCTTTTTGCTGACCCAGTCAGTGACCTGGTCAGCGTGAGGTCACTCAGGGATTTATGAGATCTACAACACATTTCACTGCAGAAGACTTGCACGTGCACTGACGGACTTACTGGACAAAATGAAGACAATAATTCTGAAATCATGAGGACATCACAGCATTAATAAAAATTTCAGGATAAAGTTTTCTCCATGCCTGGATTTCGGTAATTTTTTTCCAACTGTAATACTAAAATATCTGCTGTTAACTCTAAGCACCTAGGAAGCAAATGGGATGAAAGCCTGGCTTCAGCCAAACCAACATAAGCAAAGGTTAATGCAGTTCACATACAAGTATGTTTATCTTGACAGTTTAAACTAGTTAAAATGATGTCACTTTATGAACATTGATAATCCATAGCACTTTCAGAGAAGATCAGTCTGAGCAGCTCAGCAATGCAGAACTGCTTGCAACCTCATTTTTAAGATTGGGGTGCATTAAAAAGAGCACGGCCCAGCCCAGGCCCATGATGGTGCTGGCCTTCTATGACTGTGTCACTGCCTCAATTCATAAGGGAAGATCCACTGATGTCACCTATCTGGACTACAGTAAGGCCTTTGACATGGTATCCCACAACATCCTTATCTGCAAATTGGAAAAAGGTGGATTTGAAAGGTGGACTGTTGAACGGACAAAGAACTGGCTGCAGAATTGAGTGCAAAGAATGGTGGTCAATGGCTCAATGTCTGGATGGAGATCAGTGACAAGTGGTGTCCCCCAGGGGTCAGTGCTGGGACTGATACTCTTTAATGTCTTCACTAATGACACTGGGATTGAGTGCACCCTCAACAAATTTGCTGATGACATCCAAGCTGTGGGATGCAGCTGACACATGAAAAAGATAGGATACCATCCAGAGGGACCTAGCCAGGCTTGAACAGTGGGCCAGGTGAACCTCGTGACTGCAAGATCTTGCATCTGGGTCAGGGCAACCCTCACTACCAAAACAAGCTGAGGGATGAAAGGATTGAATGCAGCTCTGCAGAAGAAGGCCTGGGGGTACTGGTGGATGGGAAGCTGGACATGAGCCAGCAATGTGCCCCTATAGCCCAGAAAGCCAACTGTACCCTGGGCTGCAAAAAAAGAAGTGTGGCCAGCAGGGAGAGGGAGGTGATCCTGCCCCTCCACTCTGCATTGGTGAAGCCTCACCTGGAGTGCTACATCCAGATGTGGAGTCCTCAGTACAGACACAGACATGTTGGGGTGTGTCCAGAGGAAGGCCACAAAAAATGATCCAAAGGATGAACACCTCTCCTACAAGGCCAGGCTGAGAGTGCTGGGGCTGTTCAGCCTAGAGAAGAGAAGGCTCTGAGGGGACCTGACACTGGCCTTTTAGTATCTAAAGGGACGCTACAGGGACGATGGAGACAGACTCTATAGCATGATATTAACAAAAAGCAACCAAAAATCCTTTTTTTTTTTTCTCCTGTGTAGCGTGCAAGTCAGAAGATAGCAGAAATCCATCTCTATCACCTTGACTGCCTTCTACCTGAGAATACCTGTTGATAGCTCCAGTTTTCAAATAGTCTCTATTTCTGATTTAAGGGAGGGAATCAAGACTACACCCTCTTCCCCCCTTCCTTCCCCTCCCCCCAAGTAAGTAAATAAATAAATAAATAAATAACGCAGAGTGCTAAGTGATCCAATTTCTCCACACGCTACAGAAAAACACACCAGAACTCACCCCAGGCCACAAGTTTGCCCTGAACACTATCCAAGCCAGACAGCTGGATATTGTGCGAATCACAGAATCGCTCAGGTTGGAAAATGCCTTAAAGATCATCGAGTCCAACCGCAACCCAACCATACTGCCCTAACTAACAGCCCTGCGCTAAGCCATGTCCCTGAGCATCACATCCAAACGGTTTTTAAACACATTCAGGGATGGTGACTCAACCACCTCCCTGGGGAGCCTATTCCAGCGCTTAACAACTCCTTCTGTAAAGTTTTTCCTGACATCCAACCTAAACTTACCCAGGCACAACGTAAGGCCATAAAGCAATAGCCGAAAGCACCGCCGCAAACGCTATAGCCGCGCTGCCCCAGGCCCGCTCCCGCCCGACTCACGCAGACAGCGATGCGGAGCACGCCGTGCCGGTAGTCGCGGTAGAGCTCCGCCGCTTCCCTACTGCACTCCACGCAGCGGTACGCGCCCCGCTCCGCCATCGCACGCCAAAGCACGACCCGCCACCGGCACTACCAACCGCCTCGTTTCCGCGTTCAGATACGAAAGAAGGACGGACCCTCACCGCGATGCATGCTGGGAATTGAGGTTTTCTCCCGCCTCCCGGCAGTGAGGCCCACCCGCTGCAGGACTCCATATCCCATAGGGCAGCGCGGCGGCGCTCCGCTCCTCCCATCTCCTCCCGCGGGAGGCGCTCTTCTCCCCGGGCGCGGTGTGGGAGCGGTGCGCATGCGCCGCGCGAAGATGGCAGCTGCCGGCGGACTCGGGTCCGCGAGGGGGCTGTGGGCGCCGCTGTTGGTACTGGCCCTGGCCCGGGTCGCGGTGGCTCTGACCGAGCAGTACCCGACCCTGTCCCTGCTCAAGCAGGAGCTGCACCAACAGCGCCAGGGCCTGGCGGGGGGCTGCGCCTCGGCGGGGGAGTGGGCAGAGCAGTACTCGGCCGAGTGCGGTGAGTCGGCTGAGCGGCCGTCAGCCCGGGGCTCCGCGCGGCCCTGCGGGCGCGGCTTGGGGCGGAGCGCGGCGCGCCTGGGAGGCTGCCGGCCGGCCGGCCGCTGTGCGGGGGCTGCCCGCCGTGCGGGGCCTGCTGGCCGTGGGCTGCGTGTGTACGGGGCCGAGAGTCCCCGTACAGAAATGCTGGGTCAGGATAGCGAAAGCTTCTCGGCTGAACTCGGGCCCTGCTCGCTCACGCTTCAGCACGGACCCGAAAAGACTTTCACCCGGTGTTAAGATAAAATCGGCGTTAGGTGCGAGTTAATGAATAGCAAAGAGCTTTATGGCCTTTCTCGTCCTAGTGAGGCACAGCTGATCGGCTCCGCTGGCAGTTGTGTGGAAGGTTAGGGTTCGGTTCGGTGGAAGATGTTCTTTTAAAGAGCTCGGAGTGACTGGGAGCCATCCGTGGTGCTCTGCTTCAGTCATCACCTGCCTTTGCTTTTGGCATTTGCTGGTAATCGCATAGCTGGCAATTAAAAACCAGCACGGTAACCCTGAGATAGCAAGGATTGGGCTGGTATGCAGCTGTTTTAATCTTACTGCAAAACGAATAGCTGGCTTAAAAGTTCCCTTAAGCTTTCAACCATTGCTTTAGTTCTCCTTTCCCAGAAGCTGAGAACCTTGTTGTCTCACAGCGTCTCTCTTGCAGCCACCACAAGGTCTGGGCTACTTTCTTTGCTCTTGGTGCTTTAAGTTGTCAAGAAGACAGTGTTGTACAGCTGTGAGTGTACCTAACCTGTAGACAAAGACAGGAGCTGAAGGGTCCTTTCCCCCTATGCCTTGTAACAGATAGACTGTTATTATGCTCATGTTGTTATGCTCATTCAGAAATTATTTCACTACATTTTCACTGCTTTACAGAAAAGAGTTCTGGAGGTCATAAGCCACATTCGCATCTTTTCATTTTGATTTGAGAAGCTAAGTTTGCTCAACAGGCCTGATGGATGGCTGCTAGCTATCACTGACATAGAGCACCGATATGGCCAACTCACGTGTTAATGATGCTGCTGCTGCCTATGACGTGGGAGAGGAGAGTGACCAACATTAAGAATAGGGCAGAGCTGAAACCTCCCAGCAGCAGTGCTTTCTTTCTGGAAACTATGTATCGTGAGCCACTGTTCTTACTGGGCTTCCCAGCTTTAAACTTTGACCTTCTGCTTTTCACTAGTCCTGCCTCTGTTGTGTGGCTCAGCTTAGTTCCAAGTTTCTCTTTACAGGGTTTGACTTTATATGCTACTTAACTTCCTTATGAGAAGCTGTTGCTTTTTTTCTTTCTTTTTTTTTTTTTTGGTCTGTGTTTGAGAGAAATGGGGAGGTAGCTTACTGCAGATTGAGACCTCCATCAAAATGCATGCGTAGCACTTCTTCCAGAAGTTAACACAGACACACTCTCCCCATTACCTTTCAAACTTACTACCACTACTCTTTTTTTAAATATTATATCTGGTATTTGTGATACAGAATAAAAGAAGATAATGCTGTCTGCTTGCTTTTTCTTGTTTGCTTTTGTAACTTTTGAAACTTGCGTTTCAAGTTGGTAGAAGCTTTAGGATCTGAAGACTGAAAAGCTAACAATTCTTTTGGGATAGCAGTAAAATCACCACATAGATCAGATAGTGACTTCAATTGGGCTTTTGTTAATTTGTTTCTGTTTTTTTGTTGTTGTTGTTGCTGTATACTTTGTTAGTCTCTTTTTTTGCTGTCTCGAGCTGTGTTTGGCTTTCATTTCTAGGATTGAGTCAATCTTGGGCTTTCTGTAGTGATATCCTTAGTAATATTTGTGAAAGACTTTATATATGTTTAGTTTATTGTGGTTTGTTATATTTCCTCTACTTTCTGTAGTCTTTATTTTGTCTGTTACCTGGATTTCTAGCAGCAGATCTTTCTCTACCTCTTTTCCAGTTATCTTTCTCTGTAGAATTGGAATGATGATTTGAGCTTCAATTTCTTGGACCAGAGATCAGCATCACCATCAAATGGGAATACATCTATTGCTTCCAGTTTCTTTCCCTTTTATTCCTCCCCTAACTTTTTAAACTTTTTTTCCCCCCATGTATTTTTAGTCAATAGCATGAACAGAAGTAGTTAACGTGAGGAAATATAGTAGTGAAACATGTGACTTCTTCAGGTATTAATTATCACTCTTTTCCCCTAGATTCATCATTTTTGCACTTCCAGGAATCAGACTGTGACTTAAGAAGTTCTTCGTCTTGTGAGTCCTTGCTTTCTCTCAACACAGAAAAAATTCTGGTATGCTATCAAGAACGTAATGTACAAAACAAATTTAAATAGACTGTTGAACTGACTTTAACTACATAACTAGTCTGAATTAATTTCAATCAAATAGCTGTAAGTAAAATTTGTTAATCAATAGAAAATGTGTCCCCAAAAGCTCAAGTATGAATCAACTAAAGTTGGTCATGAAAGAATGGTTTCATAGTACTCCATCATGAGTCTCCAGGGCTTACAGCAGTTTATACTAATTGAATCTGGTCAGATCTGTCTGGTCTAGGAGTACCAGCAGTTCTTTCTAAGGCAATTAAATGTATATTAATTTGTTATAAGTTTCCTTGTTTCAAAAATATTTTTGAGTGTACTTTTTTCTTTTTTTCTTTGTTTTAAAAGATCAAGAATACATTTAATTTGAAGCTGATGCAGTGATAAATTCTCAGTCACTTTTCAAAGGCAGAATGACTTGTAGTTTTTTGCAGTAGAGCTGCAGGATATCTAACTTGTGTCTGGATTCAGAATTTGTTGAAGTGTGTATCACCTTCACATTCTGAGGAGTTAAATACCAAAAATAACTTTCGGAAATATGCTTTCTGGAAATTGCCTTAGGACAAATGATGATGCAAAAAGATTGGTTTTGGAGGTTTGTGGTTTTTGAATATTTGTGCAATATAGATTGGTATACCTGTTGAGCCCTGCTTATTCTTCTGTTCTACTTAATTATTTTTAATTAATGACAAAAGAACTATTCTATTCCATTGTACTGAGTAGGGTGTTAATTCTCTACGTTACATCTGAGCTCACGCACCGTCTCTAGTTTCAACAAAACCAATTCTTAAAAATCATGGTTTGCTAATCTTACGTTCCCTCCAAAATGTTGTTTAAAGCTCTGAATTTGAAGAGTGGACTAAGCTTTCTTCTCATTAGGTGTACAGGGCAGAAGGTGTTCTTTTCATTTAGGATGGTTACTTTTGCACCTGTAGGTCACTGAAATACCTGTCATGCTGTCATGGATACAAGTGATAGGACTTCTTTTGACTGAAGGAGCCAAAAAAAAAAAAAAAAGAAGGGAGAAGGAAAAAGTGCAGTCTTCTCAGAGATGAAGATAACAATGTTCTCTGAAGTTTAAAGTGTTAGACTGTCTTCTGTGAAGTACAAGATGCATAGATGCACAGTTTACCTGAAGCAAAAGATCTGAACACTGAGAGAAATTCATTTTTCCATTCTTACTTCTTAGGACAGTTTTGAAGGCTTTTATTAAATAAGCATTTTGAATTTTCTTAACATGTACTCCTCTGGTAGGCTTGCAGCTATCTGTGGAATACAGTTGTGAAGATGAACAGGGTACACTATTTCTGTATTTTAGCTTTTGCCTGTGGCAAAATTGTTTTCCATAGATAGATTATTTGAGGAACATAAGTTTTAATCTTTGTTCAGCCTGCTGTAGTCTCATCCATAAATAAAGGTTGCTAGAAGAGGATAGCCTTTTTCCTCTAATACAACACTGCAACATTAAAGAAATTATTAATGGGGTGAAGAACAGAAGCTTTCCTATGAGGTGGAATGTGTAAAACTTATAAAACTTCATCTTAGTTGTAGTACAGAAATGGCAACCACCACTGAAATGCTGATAAGGTCCTTTAATCTGAAATGTTTGACTTGCCTTATATTAGAAAGGACAGCAGAATCTTACTGAAGAACAGTTTTTCTTCTTGCAGAGGACTGGGAGTGTATTTATGTTCATTTACAGCAATTATATTGGTCTTAAGATTTTGATTTAAAGCATTCTCTGTTAAATTTTCATTAAATTACTTACTATTGTTTGCTAAACAATGATGTTTTACAGAGTCAAGCAAAGTCACTTGCAGAGCAAAAGAGATTTCCGTTTGCTACTGATAATGACAACACAAATGAAGAATTAGGTAAGGTATCTTATAAGGTTTGTGCAGGGTGAATTGCGTGCTCACTGGTAGCACTGAATATTTTGAAGCTAAACTAACAATTCCTAGGTGATACATTAATTTAAAATGATCCTAAAAAGCCTAGAGAATTTTCTTTTGTGTCTTCCCAAGAATCCTTCCTGCTATGATCACTGGAATTCTTCACTGTATCTGTTTACAAAAGTGATTTGGAAATCATTATTAAATCCTATTAAACAGTATCAAATATATTTCCCCTTTTCTGTCATTACTGATGTCTAAAACTATTCAAGCATCCTGAAAAATTTACTGGTAGGATGTGGTTTCTTTCAAGCATGGATCCATACATTCTTCCCTTCAACACAAGTAGCAATTTTTGTCCTTTTGCAATCCACTACTTGCTGATGTTTTTTTCAAAGTACACTTGGGGCAGAAGATGGAGGCATTTCAAATAAATCAACAAGGAATACTTTTCTTGAAAACTTTGAGGAAGAAGTTACTTGTTCTGATTCTCCAAACGTGTATTCTCATTGGAAGCAGAGGTGCTATGAAGAAGCAAAGAGATTACTGAGAGTGTATTTCAAGGAAGACAGCAGACTATCTTGTAAAGTCTCCCCTTGATATTATGCTCATAATTTCACTAAGAAAGTGAAAAGAATTGAGTATATTTTTGTTGATCTAACTTCTGCTTTCAAGGATTTATCTAGCAAAACTTGGGGGTTTCATCTCTTTTTTCATTTATCCTAATTATAATCATAGAATCGTTCAGGGTATACTGAACTTCCATCCAGCAGAAAAAAAAATGATGCCTTTAAGACCTGCTCTGTGGACTAAAAATTATACCAGATGGTCCCAATTCCTGTGTTTGGCCTGTAAGCTGGCACCTACACACTGCCAAAAGATTGTGGTTCTGCTTGTCTGAAGAATAAATATCTTTGTCCTGTAAAAATATTTTTGTTCTAATTAATTGGCTTCTTTCTCTCTTTATGGTTGAGTAGATAATTGAGCTGATAGACCTCATCCATTATGCTTGGGTTACTGCTAAAACTAATTAGAAGTGTGGGGAAAGGCAAATGCCAGTGCTCAGTTCTACTGTCAGCTGTTCACGTGAACTGCATGGAGAAAAATTTTACCTTTCATAGTTGTAGTCTGTAAAATGCTTTGTTTATGTGGGCACTGTGAGCAGATGTTAGTCCAGAACTAAGAACTGTGAGAGATTTAAGATTGTTTATTTTAGCACATCATAGATATTCAGCTGTCACAGCTGAACTTCAGTTGCACAAGCACAACCATAACTTTTAAGTCTTGTGACCTGACTATTTTTCTGTCTTCTGGGGATTATACAATCCTTAGAGTTGGAAGGGACCTTTAAAGGCCATCTAGACCAACTCCCCTGCAATGAACAGGGACATGCACAGCTACATCAGGGCTGGATCCAGCCTCACCTTGACAGTCTCCAAAGAACAGGTTTCTAAAAACAGTTGTCTGTTTCTTTATTGAATACTTGGATTCTACTCCAAAGTAAGGATGCAAAAACTTTAAACCTTTCATATGTTAAAATAGGTAAAGATTGTGTTTTTCAATCTCATCATAAAAACAACAGAATCACTTCAGTTTTTCTCGATACTTCATGTGAAGGAAAAAATTGTGAGCTAGTAAAGTTGAGCAAAACTGTAGTAGCGAGCTGGGGGTCGGCCTCTTCTCTCGTGTAACTGGTGATAGGACTAGAGGGAATGGTTTCAAGCTGCGCCAGGGAAGATTCAGGCTGGATATTAGGAAATACTACTTCTCTGAAAGGGTGGTCAGGCACTGGAATGGGCTGCCCAGGGAGGTGGTGGAGTCCCCTTCCCTGGAGGTGTTCAAGGAACGTTTGGATGTTGTGTTGAGGGATATGGTTTAGCGAGAACCATTGGTGATAGGTGGATGGTTGGACTGGATGATCTTATAGGTCTTTTCCAACCTTAGTGATTCTGTGATTCTGTGAAAACGTGCAAATGAGTAAAATCAAATGCTTTCTAATGGAAGTGTTAAAAAAGTATTCGTGTTAGCCAAGCTCACAACTTGAGGGGTTATCTAGGGCCATCAAATGGAGTCATGATGTCTTTTCTAGTGCCAAGTACTTCGGATGCTAACGTGAACTCTTTCCTGTACAGCTTGTAAAAAGGAGAGGGGTAGAGCAAACACAGAACTCCAAAACAATTCTGATGAGCATAATCCAAATTGAATAATTAACGAATGGTAGGTAATGGTTAAAGAAAGCTATTTGTAGTGGTGGTTTAGAAAACCCTTGGTTGTCTTCCTCTTCAGTACAATATAAGTACTAATATAGCTTACAACTTGGTTGTATTTAATATATGTATTTAAAAAACAACTGTTTTTTGATGTTTTACTGACACTTGTAACTTCTTGTTAGCAATTGCTTACGTGTTGATTGGCAACGGCTTGTACGATGAAGCCATAAGACAATTCTCAACAATGCTGCAGGTAAGTTTTCTTTTTGGACTCCTTAAGCAAAATATAGCATTAAAGGGAAAAAAAAATCACTTCATGAAATCATCCACTACAACTTATGACTTTTACCAAAGCAGGTATTGAATTAAGGTTTTTAAAGTGAGAGCAATTGCTCTGTTGTTTGTTCTTTTTTTTGCATCCAAACGTAAGCAGGTTCTTAAAGTCGGTTGATTCAGTATCTCTTTTGGTGGTTATTTTTCTCATCTGTAGGAATAATGTTTTTATGACTTTCTGAAGAAAGGACATCGTCAGAAACTGGCATGTGCAAAATTGAAGTTCCTTTAATTTCTGTCTTAGGGTGTAGATAGAGATCTTTTTAATTTCTGTGTGTGTGAATGTGTGTGGGTGGAGGTGGGCTGCAGTTGTTAATGGTAACATAAGCAGAAAACTGAACAAGATCATTTATTGCTAGTATCAAATATCCTGCTGTGTTCTCAGTGATATTCTGAATCTTCTATGAATCTAGGTAGCCACAGAAGAAAACAAAGAAACAAAAAAATAACAGAACACCTAAAGCTGATTTCAAACTACTGTATTTGCATGGCTAAGAGCCTGTGACTACTAGAAGTATGTGCTTGGTTTTTGTTCTAAACTGATTGTAGTACACCAGTGCAAGTAGGAAATAATAGTGTTTTTCAATTCAAATCACATATGGCTCATATTTAAATTGAGTGGAAGTATAGCAATTCAACAAAATAATTGCAGGGAGCTTATCAGAGGACAAAAAAGGTTTGAAGCAGTTTTTTTTTCCTCACGTATATAGAGATCTGGCATTGGTTTGTTTCTTATATGAGGAATGATTTGATTTACTTATCTTTCTAATGACAAATTGTGCTTCCAAGAAACGCTGGAATTGTAAAACACTTCCTGCATTCTGTTGAGTAAGAAGGTAAAGAGTCAAGATAAGAAAGATATAGGAACTCTAGAAAGTTGCTATGAAAAGTGTGTGTATGATAGAGTAGATCTGTAACGCATGCCATTTTGGTTGCCATCATGATATGATGGGATGCCTCAGAGAATGTAAACAGATTGTGATTACTCTTGTCTTCCATAATTTTAAATAAAAACAAAGCAAGTATTAGAACACTTAACAGAACAAAACAGTCATGTTTAGTCACTGTATTAAAAGTAGAAAAGTTACCTGAAGCTGACACTGGCAAGTGTACACTTGGAATCAGTGCTGAGGTCTGGTAAACTGTCAGCACTGGTTATACCATTTATCTGTTGTTTAGTCAATGAAGTAATTTGTTTCCTGGCAGTTGTCTCAGGTAAATGAGACCAGGCCTATTCTATAAGCTGCTGTGGCACAGCTGTGTACCTGTTTGCAGTTATGGTGTGTGATTCCTGACTGACTTTTAGAGAAACAGTGACAGCATAGACATAATTGTGCCAGGAGAACCTTCTTGCAATTGTAGTTCTTCATATTTGGATGGGAAACTGTGGCTGAATTAAATTTTATTGGACAAGATTTTTTCACTGCTAGAATCCATCAGAATCTAAACTCATTTCTTTTTGTTTTATAAAACTAAATCATAAATACAACTAGAAGAAAGGAATATAAAGGTATGCCTGTATCTCTTCTGTGTTTTGCTGTTGGGTGCTTTTGCTATAAACTGGTGTAAAAAAAAAAAACCAAAAAAAAACAAAAAACACCTCTGTTGACAGTGTTATTTCTCATGTGAAATCTCTTCTTTTTCATCAGCTTAATGGAGATGTGTAGCCTGTTTTCCTGACAAATAATTCCTCAATAAATTTCAGTAAATTAAACTGGAAGTTGTGAGCACGTGAAAGTACAGGTTGTAATACAATCAACTTAGTACCTTTGCCTGGCAACTGTGATTGTGTATTGCTGATTAATGCTAACAAGAGTTAAATATACTCTGAAGAAAAATGCTTATTTTTTAACTGACTGTAGTACTTGTTTTCAATCTAACAGGAGGAACCAGAGCTGGTTAGTGCAATTTATGGACGAGGGATAGCGTACGGAAAAAAAGGACTCCATGTAAGTAAATAATTATTGAAAGTAAAACTTAATGAATTATTTGAATCTAAACTATAAGAAGGCCTGTCATAGGAGGAGGAGCTAGATTGTTTAGAACTTGATAGATACATACCAAATTGCTTTGTGCTGTCTTGCTATAGTGGTACTGAAGTACTCCGCCTCCTTCTCTCAGTAGATACTCTGTAAAATAATGATCTCTTGTCATAGAATCATAGAATCATTTTGGGCTATACTGCATGGCACATGGGTACGTTATCTTTGTATGAGTGTGGAAATAAAGCAAGGGTGCCAAAGGAGAGTATAGGTCCAATTGTGAGTGGTGAATAGTAAGGCTGAGGTCTGGGAGCCACATTCACTGGAAAGCATTAACTAAAAAGGTAACAAGCAAAATCTTCTAAGAGATGGTTTTTTCAACTCCCACTAAATTTAGTTTCATATCTTGTCAGTATTTAGAAATGAAGAAGCAATATGGAATGACCATCAGCTCTTGCAATCCAGTAGGCTTTATATTGCTTCTTGATTGCCACGCTTCATGAAATTTGTGTTTCTTTTAATTTGTTCAAAAAGATTTGAAATAAAATTATTTAGAGCTGCTCAAAAATTTATTGGGCAGAAATAAGTTTTAAACTAACTTGTGTTTCTGTAGCCTATTAACTCGAGATTCTGGATATTCTAGGGGGAAAAAGAATTGAATTCAAGTTCTTGAAAATTTACTTTACTCTGTGCAGGATCTTTAATTCTTCACAGTTGCTGATGGGAGATCAAAATCTCTCATATTTGTAACACCATTGTGGTTTGTTGAGTTATATTGCAAGTTTAGACAGTAATAAAAGAATGCTTCTGTGAGCAATACTGTTGAGTTACAAAAAGATGGTGATTAGCACCTTGGAAATTTCTTTGCCTTAAAAAAGATGAATGAAATCTAATTGAGAACTTGTTATATAACCATTTTTAGGTTTTTTTTTTCTTTTTTTGTAGGTGAGGTAACTGCTCCCATCCTACAACTTATTGAGGGATATATAAAGGCTTAGACTAGATCCTGATGTCATCAATCTATTTGCCAGAACTCCTAACATTAAGTTATAGATGGTACTCATGTACCAGTCACTGTTGTAATTTCGTGTAAGAGCTTGATCCAGCTTTTCTCCCAAGAAGGATAACTGTGGATCTGTAAAACTCCATGTTTATTCAGTTACATAAATGAGCTACTAGAAGGGTAACACACAGTTGATATGTACAAGCAGAGTTTGTTTCTGTTAACATGTAGGAGTTTTTTCAGTTATTTGTTGTGTACTGCATTTTAGTCTTGTTAGCAAAGGTGTGTAAGGCATCTTTACCAAATTAGTTTTTCTTTGGTCTTTGGAGTATATTACTGTAGGTATGCACAGTTGTTTACCTTGTTTTTCTTTCATTTCAGGATATGAAAAATGCTGAACTTGCTCTTTTTGAGCTTAGTCGGGTAATTAGTCTAGAACCAGATCATCCTGAAGTATTTGAACAGCGAGCAGAAGTGAGCATTTTTTCCTCTTTTCATCTTTTGGAAGTTATTGCTGTTATATAGTGTTGTCAGTATAATTTCTGGAATGTTCAACTTTAAAATTAAACGTGGCATTACTGTAGCCAATGGAATAGCACTGTGTTGCAGCTTATTGTTAGTACAAGTTGGCAAAATACCCACCTTACCACCTTACAAAGAACAAATTTTTAATCAAATGCTTTGATTTTATGTTTATGAATATAAATAAAATGTCATTCAGAGATGCAAATAATTGTTATTCAGCCAATTAAGCTATTGAAAATGGATTTCAAGAAGCTGAGTTAGATAGCTCAGGAGCATGCTTAACTCAAAATAATGTATATTAATAGTAAATGCCATAATATGAAATAATAAGTCATAATTTTCATGTTTTTAATTGCTTCTAATACACTTTATAGTGACGTTTATCTACAAGATGTGAAAGGTGTTCATTTAAAAGGAAAATGGACAACTTTTGGGTGGAATGTTTTGCCGTTATTGAAAAGGATTATGAGAACATCTTAATTACTTTTTCCAGTTGATTATGTTGGCATTCTTTGAAATACAATATTTTTCTTTGACTTATTTTTATTTGAAATATTGAGTTTCTGCAAATAGTGGTGATAATGGTGAAGTACAGTTGTATTCCGGGGGAAAATGCTTTCAGATTTTCCATTTTATTTATAAGAGTTTTGAAGAAAAAAAAAAAAGGCACTGAAACATACATATTTACTTGCCTCTTAGATACTTTCACCACTGGGACGAATCAGTGAAGCATTATCTGATCTCACCAAAGCTATTCAGTTACAACCATCAGCACGGCTCTACCGACACAGAGGTACACTGTACTTCATATCTGAGGTTAGTAGATTTGGGGGATCCTGTTTGGTTCTGGTTGTGTGGGTGTTTCTGTTACTGTCCTTTTCTGCTTTTAGTACCAGTTGTTACTGTTGTTCAAGAGCATCTTTGGTATTTAAATGTAAAAAAAGACGTCCTGTTTTTTCTGTATTTAACTTTCCAGTAGTTCAGAGGTATTATTCATTTGTTTCATCTGCTTATCTATTTAATGCAGAGAGCAGCTGTATGGTTTACTTTAACTGCACATCTCTAATTATTTTGTTCATTCTAGGAATCAGATATAGATATCGTTTGTTTTGATTTATAACCTACAGCTACGTGTAGGCAGTATTTTAGATATCAATCTCAAAAGGAAAAAAGATATGGCCAATGCAGTAACTACAATATATCTCAATAAGTAAATAAATACAAAAAATTCTAATATTCTGTTTTGTTGTGTGTCAGTTGTCTTACACATTGGAGATATGTTATTTGTTTTATACTAAGGATTGTCTGAATGCTCAGTAGCTGATAACTCACTTTACTCTGATTTCACTTTCTGTCTAGCTATTTTTTCAGTTTTTGGTATGTCATATAGCACTTGCTGAAAATCAGGTTGGAAATGTATTATGCATCTCTTGTTCTTAGATATTTTGAGTGGCAGTTGACAATTGTTGCTGCTTAACCCTGAGTCTAACTTTCTATATCAAACAAAATTTTATAGTTTAATTTTATTAAGATATAAATTTGTGTTCCTCTTCATTTGTATTTTTCCTCTGTCATCTGAAATGTGCTTTATTGTAGGATTATGCAACAGCCCATGAAGATTTTCAACACTCACTGGAACTGAACAAAAATCAGCCTATAGCTATGCTTTATAAAGGCTTAACATTTTTTCACAGAGGACTTTTGAAGGTAAAGTAATATTAAATAATAGTTTATATAGAACAAGCTAGATGTTGATATAGTTTTATATTTTTCTCACATAAAGTATTTTTTAAGGCATAAGAGTACAAGCAAAATGAAAATGCAATTGCTTTTGGTTCCATTGCTAACAACGTAATGCTCCATAATATGATATGTAAGTACTGCTGACCTTGCTGGATATCAATGAATATACAGTGCATAACTGATGATGTGTTTATGTAATACTTTCAGAGATGTTTGTATTTGGCATCCCTGAGAACTCTATGATTTATTCCATTTTTTTTTTCCATGGAATGAAGACTCCCTAGGGGCTTGTAAAAGGGAAGGGGATGAAGAGAAAATAATGCTAAATTATTCCTTGAATGGGCTAGAAGAGGATCAAGGGAGCTGCTAATATTATGTTGGTGTCTTTACAGGAAGCCATTGAATCTTTCAAAGAAGCTCTGAAACAGAAAGCAGACTTCATAGATGCCTATAAAAGTCTAGGACAAGCCTACAGGTAATGACAGTCAGAAATAGTTTAAAACTCTTTTTCTATATAATTATTTAAAATGCACTCCTAGATTTCACACATATGTTAGAAATCCATACAGAACTGTATGTGTATTTGGTGGGTTCTCAGGCCAGTATGGCATGTCAGATGTTCAGTACAAATTATTTCTAGGTTTCCTTTATAGTTTTAATTCAGTTCCCAGGAGCTCCTAATCAAAGGTTGAGTAGCAGATATTTAGCGTACCTAAATCATATCTCACAGATGTTTTCTTTAACAATGGAAACGTTTAGTACAAAATACGTTTTTGTATTTCACTTGATTATTGTGCTACTTAAATTTATGAACAACACATTGTGTTGTGAATGTGGCTTCTTTAGCAGCAGTTGTCTGTTAGATCCTTTATAAGTTTCTCTCTTGTCACAGCTACAATTTTGAGAATTAATCTAGCTAGGCTATTTTTAATGTAGTTAGATAGTTACTTTCACTATCAATTAAAGGAAAAGAAGTTCCAAGCTTGATTTAAGTAGTACTCACTTCAAAAAAAAAAAAAATTACATCAAAAATAATTTAGTTTACTGTTGAATGAAATGTGTTACTCTAAAGGTGGTCTGCAGATAACTGTTAAGGAGAAAAATATGCATACCTTGTAGATGAGAAGATAAATTAGTTGTCAACTGATAATCTCTGCATGCTGTAGTTCTTTCCCCTACCTGCTCTCTCTTGTCAGTTCTTTATTTCATATTTTATCTTTGGACGTTGCTGATCTACAACATGGATGCTGCTGCAGAAAGAATGTATCTCAAGGGTTAATTTAGTTGATTCAAAGGCGTTAACTACAGATTTTTAGTTACATGATTGTGTGCTCTTTTTCTGCAGGCTGTATGCTTCCTTCAGCATACAGAACATGCATTTTTCACTGAAAGCAGTGGATTACATTTGTTGTAGAATCATTGAATATCCTGAGATGGAAGGGACCCATAAGAATCATTGAGTCTGGCTCTATACAGGACCACCCAAAAATCAGGTCATATGTCTGAGAGCATTGTCCAGATGCTTCTTGAATGCTGGCAAGCTCAGTGCCATGACCACTGCCCTGGAGAGCCTGTTCCACACCTCAAAGACTTGTTTCGGACAGTTGGAGAATTCTTGCTTTGCTTAAGGAAATTTTCCCATGATATTGCATTCCTTTTTAATGATATCTACTGTGGACACATGAAAACAACTTTTTTTTTTCCCTTTTGTATTCCATGCTTTACACTTTATGGAATTTCGTAGGGAACTTGGAAACTTCGATGCTGCTACAGAGAGCTTCCAGAAGGCTTTGCTGCTAAATCAAAATCATGTCCAAACATTACAGCTGAAAGGAATGATGCTTTATCATCATGGTAGCTTAGATGAAGCGCTGAAGAATTTTAAGGTATGCAGTGGAAGGTCTTAAGTTAATAAATTTAAAAATGTTTTAACGAGGAGTAGCAAACAAGAAATGTTTAAAAAAAAACACAAGGTTTCACATTCTGAATGCAAAAATGATTGTGCATTTGTATTAAAACACAATTTTGAAGTCGTAAAAAGAAACTTAAACCTTAAAGTTGAAGACTGGAAATGAAATTTGGCTGAAACCAAAGATACTTCATCCAACTGCAGGATGAATTTCTGAAAACCAAGCACTAGTTGAAAAGTTTTCTGTTTTTTGCTAATACTTACTTTGAGTTGAAGCCTAATGTTTTTGTTTTTTTTTATAATTAAGGGAAGAAAGTATTTAGTTTTCTTTCTAATTTTAAGCTTTAAATATGCATACAAATTTTTAGTGTTTATATTTTTTACTTATTTCCTTTGTTTGAAACCACTGTCACTATACAGTGATCTGGGTAGCTTGCTAAAAAAGCCAACAGTGTGTGTTTCTGTAGATAAACAAAATCTTGCTTCTTTCTGTGCGCATTAAGTAACAGCCTCATTTTGCAGGCAAAACAATAAAATATACGTTGATCATGTGTTCATATCCTAAAAAAAATACTTGAAATGAGATATCCACATGAGTGTTTCACTTCCTGAAGGAATCATAGAATGGCCTGGGTTGAAAAGGACCACAATGATCATCCTGTTTCAACCCCCCTGCTATGTGCAGTGTCGCCAACCACCAGACCAGGCTGCCCAGAGCCACATCCAGCCTGGCCTTGAATGCATACAAGGATGGGGCATCCACAACCTCATTGGGCAACCTGTTCTAGTGTGTCACCACCCTGTGGGTGAAAAACTTCCTCCTAAACGAAACCTCCCCTGTCTCAGTTTAAAGCCATTCCTCCTTGTCCTATCACTATCTACCCTCATAAACAGCCATTCCCCCTCCTGTTTATATGCTCTCTTGAAGTACTGGAAGGCCACAGTGAGGTCTCCCTGGAGCCTTCTCTCCTCCAAGCTAAACAAGCCCAGTTCCTTCAACCTTTCCTCATAGGAGAGGTGCTCCAGCCCTCTGATCATCTTAGTGGCCCTCCTCTGGACCTGCTCCAAGAGTTTCATGTCCTTCCTGTACTGGGGGCCCCAGGCCTGGATGCAGTACTGAGTAGAAGGGGACAATCACCTCCCTCTCCCTGCTGGCCATCCCTTTTTTGATGCAGCCCAGAACACAGTTGGCAGTGCTTATCCCAAAGGGTGCTGTGTCAGCCATTACATGTATCTCTTCTATAATGCAGTTTGTAGATACTGGTGTAATTGAAAAGATGCTTAAACTTTTAAGGCAAATATGCTTTTCTAAAGAGATGTAACTGTTGGAAAAAGAATCTGTAATACTGAGTGTTTAAGTATAAACTTGCTCTGTGTTTAACATATAGTAAATATTTAACTAACGTAATGAAGTACTGTAATGCATGAACTAGGGAAGATAGGGATTGAAGAAATGACATAACAAAAATGTTGAACTATTAAAAAATAGCCCATTATTAGTATCATCAGGAATATGGTTTTTTCCTAGTTGAATGAATCTAATGAAACTGTATGCTATTACCATTAGTGCAAACATGATCTACCTTCACAACAATGAAAGTGAGATAAAAAGCACATTTACACTGGCAGTTTCTTTTGTTTTCTTTAGTGAAGCTAGAAATAGTTTTCTGTCTTAGGAATTTGATGATCAGCAACTCTTGAAAGAAAATTTTGATGTAATATGGAACTTAATAATTAATAGATGTTTTCATTAGTGAAGGTCTGACTGAACAAGTTAGCTCATTTGAAGACATTCATTCTCTCTTTCTTGATCTATGGGTGCTTTGTTCCTTCAATCTCTTAGAGGTGTCTACAGCTAGAACCATACAATGAAGTATGTCAGTATATGAAAGGACTCAGCCATGTTGCAATGGGACAGTTTTATGAAGGCATTAAAGCTCAGACTAAAGTTATGTTAAATGATCCACTACCAGGCCAGAAGGCTAGCCCAGAGTATCTGAAAGTGAAATATCTCCGAGGTGAGTTGAAATTTTTGTTTGTTAATTTTGTTGTTTTTTTCTTAATTCCTCTGAAAATGCACACGTGCTCATAGTCGTGGCCATTTTAAAGAAACCATTGTGTATTCTAATGAGTGCTGTAGAGTATGTCATCCAAAAATGTACATGCTTAGCAGTAGATAATATGGTTAAAAGTCAGCACCATAAGTCAAATGTATTTTTCTGTGTACTGGTAAATACTCATCTGAAGTAGATGTATTTCTGTTTTAGAAATTAGCTAATAGCAAAATGTCATTACCTAAAAACAACATCTTATTAAAATCATATTAGATAACTGACAAATATATAACCTGTGGTTTCATATAACTACAGAAGTAAACTGATGTACAAATTTGTTTTAATTTTATTTCTTTCCTCCAGAGTATTCTAGATACTTGCATGCACACTTGGATACCCCTCTTACAGAGTATAATATTGATATAGATCTCCCTGGAAACTTCAAGGACCACTGGGCCAAAAATCTTCCTTTTCTCATAGAAAATTATGAAGAACAACCAGGGTTACAGCCACATATAAAGTGAGTATTTTTAATTTATTTAAGCCTTCTCCAATGTTTTTTAAAATCTTGACTTCTGAAAATGTGATTCTGAGGCACTTAGACCTGCCTTTTCTGTGTGCAAGTTCTTTTTAAAATCTCTGAGATTGGAGTTGATTTATTTCATAAGAAAGAAAGAATGAAACTTAAGATAGTTTTTGCAAGTTGATCTTCACATAGTCAAGTAATATTGTTTTTACTTTATATAAAATTATTTATAATAATTTTAATTATTTAAACTTCTGTTTTGTTTTCTTTGCAAATAACGTTAAGATATAAGTTCGAGATCCTCAATACAGTATTATAGTACCCTTGCTACAATTTCTTCCTATGTGCTTTTATTTCATTATGGGTGTAATTTCCCAGACAGTAAGTAGATTTTTAGGAACAGCTGAGTTTCACTGGGAAAAATATTCTCTAGAATAATTTAGGTAATCAGTATTTTAGAAGGAGCATGATTTCAGCCAACAAAATAGGAGATGTATTAGGCTATTCTTTAGAAACATGCACCTGAATAAAGGGTAGTAATTTCACCTGCTGTAAATGCATTTCTAGATAAATTCTCCTGTATTCCTTCTATCTGTGTATAATGCTGAATTAAGTGTTTGGCTTTTGTGTGGTTCTGTTCCATATACACAATTTGTATTTTACAGAATTAAGAGAGAGGTCATAGAAATAAGGCTTCCAGTTTCTATATGTATTCTTTCCTTATTTAGTGTTGAGGTTCCTCAGGATATATCCACTGAAGGATGGTGTGTTGTCAGTTAAATCAGTGCCACTTAATATGAGAGGGTCTGAAGGCAAAATAGCTTTTGACAATAATAGTAGGACCAGGATTTGATTTCAGATATAGAGTTTAACTGCCATATACTGTGTGTGTTTGGTGACAGTGAGGAGAAATGGCTGTTCTTTATAAAGCTTTTGAGTATTTCCCACGCAAACTGTATTTATTACCATACAAACAAATTATGTTTTATAACTTCCAGGATTTTTGTTGCCAAGTTATGTCTGATGTATGTTTTTCTTTCTGTTAGAGATGTATTGTTTCAGAATTTTGAAAGCTATAGGACTGATGTGCAAGAACTCATATGTGTAGCTGATCATCTGGGTTCCATGATGCAGTATGAGACACCAGGATTTCTTCCAAATAAAAGAATACACAGAGGTATACTGGAAAAGCTCTATAAATTTGAAAAATAAAAAGTTAGCGTAGTTACAATTTAATGCTCTGCCTTTGCTATCTGTATAAATTTATCTTAAGCTGTATGCATTTGAAATAATTAAATAAATAGTTTTAAAATGAAAATAATGGTATCAGCAATTTGGTTGGAAATTGTGATCTCCTTGTTCAGATTGATGTTGACAGTTTTGTCTGTAAATACATCACTTCTCTGCTTTGGTTTTATTGTCTGTATGAAAATAAGTGTCTTGTTCTAATTGATTTTCTACTTGTGTTGTTGTTTGTCTTTCTTTCCTCCCACCTCCCAGCAATGGGTTTGGCTACTTTAGAGGTAATGCAAGCTGTGCAGAGAACTTGGGCAAACTCAAAAGTTCGGATGAATGGGAAAACAAGACTGATGCAGTGGAGGGATATGTTTGATATTGCTGTGAAGTGGCGAAGGTAATGGTAAAAGAAGAGAGAAAACAAGCCTTAAGTTTAACAGTGGTGCATGCTTCAATTAACCAAGGGGCTGAAGTCAGAACAGGTAGAACAATTATTCTTTCCTTGCTAGAAACAGATGGATGTTAGCCTATGTACTTGAATGTATCTTTGTGCATATCCTCATCCAGTCTGAAAAATCCAATGCATTCCTTAACGGGCTTTGTAACAGTACATCATCTAAATGAAGAGCTTAGACTGAGGCATTTT
Source organism: Phasianus colchicus (assembly GCF_987193195.1). Taxonomy (NCBI): domain Eukaryota; kingdom Metazoa; phylum Chordata; class Aves; order Galliformes; family Phasianidae; genus Phasianus; species Phasianus colchicus. Next base: position 40,452,053 of record NC_143437.1, on the reverse strand, counting down.
GGGGTTTGAGTGGTGTTTACATGGTTTGGTTTTTTGTTTGAAGTTTGTAATGTAAACAGAGTAGACTAAAACAAAAATGTTTTATAAATATGGATGGGATCAGTTCTTGATCCACACATTTATATAATCAGATTCATCTGAAAAATTTGAGTTTGGGACTTTCTTAACATGTCTCCCAGTTTGCTTTTCTTTCACTTCTCTGAGTGCATAAAACATTCATCATAAGAATGTCTTTCCTCTCATTTTCAACCAATTTTTCTGTTTGTAGAGAAGTACATAGTGCAGAGCTTTTTGGCACTGAGCTACTACTAATAGAGCTGTTAGTTATAACTTTGTTACAATTAGATCAACTGCCAATTGTTTGGAAGTTATTCATATAATGTATAATTGTTTACTGATTTCTATTTTAGGAGATCCTTTCTAGCCAAATTCTGCCCTTTAATACTCCATTTATCTATGTCATGCCAATACCACTTTATGTGCCTGGTATCAGTAGCCCTTTCTGGTGCCCAATTCTTTCGATAGAGGAATAAAAAACATAGGATGTTCTTATTTGAAGTTACACACAAAGCAAATTCTTCAGAGTTATTAATAGACAAAATCTGTAGTAACATAGCTATGTGATGATTATCACATTAGTCTCACCACTTCAGCTACCTTAGTGAGAAAGCTACCAGCTTGGGCTCCTGGTCCATAGGTAAGCATCTGCACTGATTAAGCCCAGTGATTAATATAACTTTGCAATCTGTCAACCATAAGGGCCAAATATAGGTAATTAAGAAAGTTAGAACAAGCACATAACAGACATCAAGAATACGTTTGCAATCTGCCATATTCTTTTGTGCATTTCTTGAGTCAGAGTTCACATTTTTCTATCATTATTCTGGCAGTAACTTTAGCAATTAAGAGTAAGAATGAATTGAAGCATATGTTTGATTTGTTTTTTGGTTTTTTTTTTGAGACCAAAAAGTCAAAATACAGCATTTATATTGGTTTAATTCGTTAAAAACAAAATCCTGTAAGATATCTCTCATAATAGTTAATATTAGTCCATTACAAACTGGCATACTGTAAAGTTGCAAAGTCTAACTTCCTTTCAGGAGATTTTTAATTCGTCCATTTTTAATTCTATATGGGTATTGGTATTGGCATTAATACATCACTCATAATGTTGTGTTTAATTTTTCAGAAGAGCAGTTTTGAATGCAAAAAATTCTCCCTTAGAACGAGTGAAACTTACCATAGGAGGAATCCTGTATATACCTTAGTCAGTAGGAAAGTATTATTGTTTGTGGGTTCTGTTGGCAATGAGATATCTTTCCTTTTGTCCAGAGCACCCTAAAGATGGAGTAATCATAGGCACATTTGATTGAAGAATCCCAATTATTGTAGGGTAGCTAATTTTGTTTGTTTATGTGACAGTAGCATCTAGAAGCCTTAGTGAAGTTGAGTCTCTACTATGCTTTTTTCTTCTGCAAAATAAAAGGCAATTTGTGTGACTAAGACCCTATTGTGTAATAGCAAGTTAAAGTATGTAGGTGAAACAAAGAAAAATAAGAAGAAATACGGTAATATTATAGTGTTAGTAGTAATCGTGCAGATCAACTAGATATAGGCCAATTAGGAGCAGCAATCAGAGTGATAGCTTCTCCTTAAAAGCACCTACTCAAAACATGTTTGAAGCATATCAATGGGACAGCACAAGGAAAACATCTGTTGTCACTACCTGGGCTACTGTTCTTTATTTATTAAATGAAAGACATCAAATGCAATAACCCTTATTACTATGCTACTGAATTTTAAAGAGGAGAAAATGAGTGCTAACTACCACTCTATAAGTAGAAAGTATTCTGATAAAACAGAATGATGCTTTAAGCATTGGGAGTGCACTTGGGAAAATACTGATTTCCCTTTTTAAAAAAGTGGGGGAGATGTTTGGAGTGAATTTTTGTGATTGAAGCAAAGCTGTGAAAGACCTTAAGATACTCTGCAACTTTGTTTGAAGCCCTTATTTTGTGTGAGCCATAGCTACATGAAATGCTTAATAATATTCTTAGGAACATTCTAGGTATGTTTCACTTCTTTGTGACCACCTATTTCTAGCTTTTGCCTAAAATTATTTTGTGTAAGAATGAAGTTCAATTAGAAATATGACATGGATTGAAATGTGTGCCAATAATAATGTCTTTTGTCTTTGTAGGATAGCAGACCCTGACCAACCTGTGCTTTGGTTGGACCAAATGCCTGCACGAAGCCTTAGCAGAGGTTTCAATAACCACATTAATTTAATCAGGTATGAGATTTTCCAAAATTTTTCCACACACACTAAGGAACTGAAATTTACTGCTTGTTTGTGAAACAGTGTGCTGTAATAATCAATGCAAAGTGCTTATCGTTTTGCATCAATATTTATTTTTTATTTTCTAATGGACCATTTGTTTTTTGTGCGCACTCCTGATTTTCCCTCATGACAATTCCTCTTTCTCCTGGATTTCAGGGGATAAGTAGTACCTGGAAGATGCATATTTTTACATGCTGTTTTTAATTCCCAAATGATCTAAGGTTTATATTTCAGCTAGAGTTCATCACAGTTTTAATTCTTACAAACACTGCTTCTTCAAGACAGTGGCAGTGATTATGAAACAAAGCAGTTCTGTTACCATTGTTCCTGACTTATAGTAGAACAAAACAGTCCTTGTTTAGTCTCAGAGAATGTCAGATACAGCAAAGGTGACAAAAGTAAGTAACCTGACAAGGGTTATAGGTGCACTTTCAAACAAAGGTAAAATTTAAGATTCAACCACTGTTGTACGTTCCATCTTCTCCCATGCTGCAAGACTCAGTATTGCAGTCAAGACAGCGCTACTGCCCAGTAAGTGGTAGAAGTGTGAGAGACTCGATGTGGCAACATCACTGTCAATCACAGGAGCAGAGGGTGTTTGTAAGTGAATACATAAGCAAGATTTCATCTTTTCTTCTCCCCCACTATCGGAAGTATTGAATCCTTGATCTGTCATTCTGCTTTTATATCTGTTTCTTCCTTTTTGAGAAAGCAACTGGAAAAGGACGGGAAAAAAAGCCTTGAGAATAATTTTCTGTAGAGAAAAACAGTGATAATCTGATGTTCACAAGCAGAAGGTAATGATCATTTCTCCCCATTCTTCCTACCGTTCTACTAGGCTGCCCTTTGCTTTAGGGAGCAGTTAAAATGTAGTTTTTAATTCCATGTGGAAATCAGTGTTTGCTCTAAGAATGTGCCGATTTTTGGACTGTGTTATGCTCAGGCTTCTGTCTTTCTTCAAATTAAATATTAAATTTGGGTTCCAAACTGTCCATCTTTGCTGTTGCTGCATTCCTCTTTTTACATACCTGAGATCCAGCTGAAATAACAGCAAGCGGTTCTTTGAGACAAGGATGCTTTCCATACTTAATCTGTTTCTATCTGTTCTTAAATTGGAGAGGAAGAGCTTAATTCCTATGTGGTCTGAACTTGCAGAAGACAAAGGCATTCGTGTTACAATGCTTAATTACTATGCTGAAATAAGACTGAACATTTAATCTGCAGAAGTGCATCTCTTCTGCAGGATGTCTGTTTGCAACTCTGTTTTTCACTGGCCAAAGTACTTTGATTGCAAGTGTTCTCTGCTGAGAGAAAAACAAAACTCAATTCTCTGGTCCATTTATTTTGGTGATGCTGCAGAAATTTGAAATAAGCCTTATGAGTACTCAGAATGGAAGGCCCACAGCTAATCAAACTTTAATCTCATGGGTTTGTATCAGCCTTGATTTTTGGAGGCCTCATCACCATTTTTATCATACTTTTTAATAACAAATTGATAATTCTCTGCAAGTTACTCTTTTGGGGCTTTTTTGGAAGGAACAATAGATTTAAAACAGCCTTAGGAGTTGGTCCTACTTAGTACTGGTTGCTAATGACATCCTTTTTAACTCTAGGAATTGGTACCTGTTTGATCACTTTGAATCCCAAGTAATAGCTGTTTTTGTTGATTAACTTTCCATGGTAGTGGTTTGTTTCTGCTTTTGAATTCTCTCTTGATGATTTCACATCAGGTGCCAGATAAAAGAAATTAATATATCCATGTGGTAATATGTTTGTTAAAAAAAATTGCTTTTGAAACATGCTTAAATTCTTTATGGTTTCTAAACAAAAATTTAGTAGGTTATTAAGTAACACAAGGAGATTATGCAGACCTATTCAACAGGAAAATGGCTGCAAATTGAAGATAATTATAGGCTACAGAACTGTCACTTTCTTATTGACAATTGAGATCATCTTATGGTCTTTTAGGTGTTTTTCAGGATCACTGCTTTATATTAAGCTTACGATTTGAAAATTATTCTGAATTCTTCTTAGATCATGGCTATCTGAAAACTAAGTATAACAGATTATCTAGTCTGACAAATGGCATCTCTTCATGATTATTAAATGTGCTCAGATATAAGCTCTTCAGTCAAATAAGAAGTGCATCAATAGCAGTAGAGTGATAAAGTATCAGTCTTCTGTTCTGTATCCCAGTAGTAGATGTGAAAAGAGATGGTTAATGGTTTTTGATTTCCTGACTTACTATGGACTCTTCTGACAGTAGCTTAAATAATACTTAGTAACAATAATATTTTGGCATTCTGGCTTCTTTGGAAGTATGTATTAAATATGACTGCAAGTACTGAGTTTGGTTCCATGCAGTTCATACTGGTAACTACAATTTCCTCAGTTGCACTGATTTCATGGTATTGTACATAACTTGTAGTATTACTACACCATGCATCTGTGCAATTTATTTGGCAAAAATGAGGACTGGGTAGCTCTACAGGAGGGGAATAGTGGAAAGCAGGGAGGAATCGTCTGTTTAAGCTAGTTAGCCACTGAAGGACTTTAGAAATGGAACTTGATTTTGTTGTTTTAGTATTCATGACAGCTCTAGTCATGCTAAGCTCAAGCTATTTCTAGCTTGTTTGGTACGAACTATGCACAAGTAACTTCTGTGTGCAGAAGTACTTGGATTAGACACCTGTTAGCATAAACATTTTCTTTACTCAGAATTCTTTGCATTTGCAGTCCAGGATTTTCCTGACAGATGAGTCTTGATATGGAGACACTAGCATTCAGTGACTACTGAATTCAAGATCCATTGTCAGAATGGCATAGTGATTGAAGAGAGTCAGAAAACAATTTTGGTTTTTTGTTTTAATTTGGAGAGCTTTTGTTGAAAGTGTGTAAGAGAAGTCTTGTACTTCACTGTGCTTCATAGGCTTCCAGTGAGTGGTCTTGAGATTCAACTGTATTGGCTGTCTCTACTAACTTGTGGGTCTATACTCAATTTGGACTGTGCTTATTTCTCTTCTGGCAAATAGTGAAACTTGGTAACTTTGATTTACATTAGAGAAAATGTTTTTGAAAGCTTGAGCTATTTCTGTGGGCAAAACAGGAATTTGGGATCAGCTAAACATTGGTGATGAGTATATCACTCTGTGTTTTGACAAAAAAAATAAAAACACTCTCTGGAACACTGTTACTTTTGAATTGTTGATGGTAGTGTTCATCAAACAAGAAGACAGTGGGAATAAGCAAAAATAGTGTCTGAGCACCCACTAAAAGTCTTCTCCTATACTATTGCTTGTAGATAGCTTTACAGACAGGTCTGATTTGGGTGTATTTTCCAAGATGCCACTAAAGGAAAATCCAGTTCCTTATTCTGATGTGCTTCTGCCTGTTGTACAGATATTTTAAAAACAAATGGAAAATGATGGGACGTACAACAAGGGCAAATAATGTATGGAAACTTATCTTTGTCCTTCCTCTTTCTTTCCCTCCCTGCCTCCCTTTACTTTGTGCAGATATGTATGTATTCTAATTCTGTTCAGTTTTTGAAGAGTGATTCTGCCATTACTGTGAGAGTAGACCTACTGAAGTGTGAGATGGCGGAGTGAGACATTAGGGAGTTAAGCTGCCAAAATCACCTGGAGTGAATAAAAGCCAAGTATATACACTTTCCTGTGATTCACCTTCCTGTGATTGACAGTGGTCTTGCTTCCTCAGAGAGCGATAACATTACTTTATAAAATCTTGTTTTGTAGACTGGGAGAAGAGGAAGGACTCCTACAAATGCAATAATGGTATGTAATTTTTCCTCTCAGAGTGGTTAGTATCCTAGCAGAGTTTTACCTAGTTTTTATTTACATTTTTTCAGTGTTCTGTGGGGGAAAATGAATTTATTTTGTTCTCTTCCTTCATTAGTTAGTATTCCTAACTGTTAGGAATCAAAGCAGAATTAATTCAATATGTAGAAGTTCAGATGAATAAAGAAAACTGTACGTGGACTGTCAGAATGTATCAGCCACATGTCTTGGCAAGTATATAAGTTGGGGAGTTGTTGGATCTCAAAGTAAGTCAGTATGCACATTAATAGTTCTCTCTTAGCTCTTCAATTTCTACTAGTCTAAAAGTCTAAGAATTATATCTTTTTAAGAATTGATAATTATCATATAGGTAATAGATATGCAGAAAATAAGAAAATACCTGTGAAATACAGTTTATCTGAGAACAGTTCGAATGATACATGAGTTTTTGCAAGTTCATCTTAGAATCTGCATTCAAAATCGGAGATGGACAGTTGCCACTTCAGAGACACCTCTAGTCCTTTTCTTCCATCTCAAAGCATACGTGGATAAAATTGTCAAGCTTCTAATGAATAATGTTTGTGTCTTATCCTGGAATGCTGGTCTGAAATACAGGACTTGAAACTCTGTTTTGTTTTGTAGGGGACAGGTGATTAACATGCGGTACTTGGAGTACTTTGAGAAAATTCTTCATTTTATCAAAGATAGGATCCTTGTTTATCATGGGTAAATTACTCATTTATTTATTTATAATCTTCTCTCTCCCCACACCTATTGCTTCACTCCCTTCATTATACTGATTTGAAATGTACATAATACTCATTTCAGAAAGCCTGAAAGATATTTTCTTAATTCTACCCTTCTATTTTTCTTATTGTCTGTAACTGTTATATTTCTGAATGGAAATGCAAATCCTATTATTTGCCACTTAAACTAATAGGAAAATTATTGTCATTACAGTATGCTCATTATTAAAAAATTCTGTTGAATTTCTTCCTGCTGTTTTGGCCTGAGTAGGTCTCAATTCTTTCTAAAAATGATTTCTTCAAGATGTCATGTTTCCTCCAGGTAGAACAGAATACAATTTCTCTAATTATAGAGAATAATCTCTTGAACAGTAGAGTGATAAATCCCACCTTTGTGAATGAGGAGAAGGGATTATGGAATTTATGGATGGTAACTTTATATGAAACTGGTGTTTGGCAAGTAGTTTTGAAGGAACAGGGAATCTTTACTACTTGTTATACAAATGGGTTGTAGACTTTACAACCATCTTCTGCTCCAGTGCAGAATCTTAAACAGAAGAGGTGACTAAAGATCCTAAAATCATTATTGTTATCTGTTGCAAACTTTGATCATTTTTTAATGAGTAAAATATTTTCATAACCCATAGCTCATTTGTGGCAACAATGTTCTGATAAATTTAAAAATTAAGAAACTCTTAAGTCCTCTAATTTTCCTTTGACCTGATAATTTTTGTTAAATATAGTTCGGTTGTTCGGTTTGATTTTGCTATGTAAATATTGAAAATGAAAGTGCGGAGAAGTCTTAAAACTGTTTCAGATTTAGAACACTTAGAATTCCTTTGTCCACACAGCCAAGCAAACCCAGTTCCACGCTTCAGAGTGACCAGCAAATGAATAAGATAAATTTGAAGTATGTAAAAAGTGAAGTATTAAAGTCTGAAGCTGGAAAAAAAGAAACAGAGGTGATCTGGGATGGAGAGGCTTTGTTATTTAAAAAAGGTGCTAGAATAAATGAGCATGTGGCCAAGTATGAAGGAACTCCTTTTCAGAAAATGAATTGTTTTCAATAACTCATTGGTTAGCTAATTTGATTAAAGTGGATTTTCAAAAATGTTATAAGTGTTCAAATACTGCAATTCTATATTTCGTTATTTCTTTTTCTAGTGCTAATAATCCAAAAGGACTAATGGAGGTTCGAGAAGCTTTAGAAAAAGTACACAAAGTAGAAGATCTTCTTCCAATAATGAAGGTAAATTGAAGAAAACACTTCAAAATATGTTGAAAATAATACAGTTTTTTCTGGGGTATATCCAGTTCACCAGAGTGTAACAATTCTGTAAAGCTTAAAATGAACAACTTGAAACACTAACTCAGGTTATTTCAAATCTACGTATATAGAGTGTGAGCTTCCCTTTGGTAAATACAGATGTGTGGTGTATATTTGAAAGGCTTGGTCTAATTACAGTAGATAATGTACAAGATGCTGAATATAATTCCTTAAAGCCAGCACTGTCAGCCAGAAAGGTTTGTTGTCAGAACCTCTGTAATGGGCTCACAGTGTATGTGTATAGTATGAAGAAAAAAATTGAAAATGTCTGGAGGATAAGGAACATGCAAGCTCTTCTTGTGTTAGCATCATTCATATAGGTCAGCATGTGGTGGAGGCTGGCAGAGGGGAACACAGGGAAGTGGCTGCCCTTAGCTGACTGATCATCAACCTGAAATTGTGCTTTGCATTTTTGTGCTCTGGAATAAGGAGCTGTTGAAATCTGCAGTTTTTCTACTTGCTGGTGGTGGTCCCTGTGTAACGGTTGTGGATCATGAAACATACCAAATGTGTTAAATACCCTTATCTCAAACCGTGAGGCTTAAGCTAGGTTTAAGTCAGAGGTTTTACCCCAAATTAATCTAGCATGAGCAATATGTAAGCATTGAGCAAGATTTTATTTAAAATAGAATAAAATTTGGGAAGGAATAGTCATTTAAGTGGAGACAAACTCACAACTTCCTTGTCAGTATGTCTGCACTGTGGTTTCATGAATAGATCATAGATACCAAGCTATTTCTAAGCAAAACTGATTGATTGCCATAGAACAGCTATTGTATGATGCATTTGCCTTGCTACTGTTGATGCACTGTCTGGTTTTGACTTTGCTTGCTGTACCACTTGCTTGTGCACTATAGGTAACTTTACAGAAGCTGTGTGGCTCAAGCTCTGAATTTTTCTATGGAGTGTTTTTAATAGGTATTACTGGCAAATGAATATGCAAACAGAGCCCCATAGTATGCCTCTTATGGCTACTGTAGAATCACAGACCAGACAAGAAAATTGCTATTAGTGGAGTTAAAAGTGCAGGTTACTCCAAAACAATGAAAAAAATGTTGTCTAAACATAGTGGACTATATTTGGCTGAGCTTGAAATACGTGTTTCTAAGTACTGGCAGCAAGTATTTTTCCTGGTTTTCATAACCTGTACATTTTGTCTGGTTTAACTCAACTATATCCTATTCTGAATTGTATCTAAGCAGAATGCTGTTTCTCATTAGAGGCTTTTAGATTTGTTTCTTTAAAATAAATGTAGATTCTCTTTAAACATAACATCCCAGATCATAAGTTCTATTTTAAAGTAAATAATTTGTCATAGTAATTAATTCAACACTATTGCACAGTAGTCATTATTAGGGCCTGTATAAATTGAATGCCTGCTAATACTGTCACAGTTTGGTTATTTGGATAGCTGGGGAATGTTGTATGTCAAAAGCTGTGCTTTTGGCTTTACTTAAAAAGAGTTTTGCATGGTTTATACAACTCTGGCTACAGTATTACAGCTAGATCATGCAGCTTTGTGAAATTCTTAAACTCTGGTATTTTTCCTTCTGTTGAGAATAAACATTAATTGAAATTGAATCACAGTTAAGAAGTTGCTATGAGCTGTATTCTGGAATCCATGCTTAAAGCTAATGCATCTGCTTCTCGGGATAAACATAGTACGCAGATTCTCAGATTTCTGCTTTTGCATTTACATTGTTACACTAAATGGTTACTGTCAATATGCAACCTGGGGAAAACTTTGAGCTTTTGAAACTGCTGTATACATTTGCTTTTTGTAGGTGATACAATTGTATATGCTTTATGGTTAAATTTGAATGTAATGTTTCCTGATTCGGTACTTCAGTTTTCCATAAAGTAAGAAGAAAAAAAAGAATGAAATAATGTAGTTAACACTGTACTCTTCATCCAGCTTGTTCACTTTCCAGTTTCAGGTGTTTCAGAACAATAGAGGCAGTCTCTTTGCATTCACCCTATAATTACTTTCTTTTCCTTTTGAAAGCAGTTTAACAGTAAGACAAGAGATGGGTTCACTGTGAACACGAAAGTCCCCAGCCTCAAGGATCAAGGGAAAGAATATGATGGGTTCACAATAACAATAACAGGAGATAAGTATGTTTATTATTTGCAGGGGCTTAAATGCATTAAGTAATGATGAAGTATTGGCAATTAATCTTCTCGAATGTCATTTCTACTTGTATAAAGTGGTTTTTGTTTTTTTTACTGGTGACATTTTTGTCACCACTTGTTTATTTCAGTGCTTCTGTTTCCTATCATGTTCCCTAACAAAGAGGGAATATGGATGCTATTTCTGGAGTTATCCTGTTGGGATAATTCTCTAACAGATAGCATATAAAAGAAGGGAGTTTTCAATATTCTTCCTACAGTTTAAAATACCAGAAGGAGGAAAAGTCTTGGTCTTTATCCATATCAAAATACTTTTCTTGTTATAAGCCTTTGTCTGTTATGGAAGCTGGAAAGTGAATGAAAAAGACTATTCTGTTTGGATTTTGTCTTTTCATTTTGTGTATTCTTTGAGATGTTTGCAGAACCTGTAACTGCACTTACCAGTTTGAGCTATGCATATGCTCAGATGGTACTTTGGGCTGCTCTTTGAGTGAAATAGCAAATTTCTCACTATGGATTCCAGCTCTTTATCTTCTCGAAGAGCATTAGTCTGAAGCTAATTAGGACAAACCAGAAACCCCCTCCAGCTACCAATCAGAGTTTGACTAAAGTCAACTAAAGTTCTTACCTTTTAGTTTATTGTTGTATTAGTTTATTTATGGGCTTTTAAATTCTATGCTTGGTAATTTCCCCAAAACATGTATGCTTCTAATGTGGGGCATGGATTTTGAACTTCTCTTTTGAAGTGTAAATATGTCTATTGGTTTTTAATATTAAATTCTATATTGTACATCTGTATGCAGTGAAATCATGCAAAATGTCTCTACTATTTTAGAAAAATATTTTGGTATCAGCAAAGTGATACAGCATCTTACTCTGTACGCATTTTGTTCCATGTTAATGGTTTGTGACCCATACTTTGTAATTACACTTTTATACCCAAGGAAGTCATACTTGATGAATTTAACAGTTAACTCTATTTTACATTTTCAAGGCCAAAAAGATATTTTTAAATTAGATTACAATCTTATATATGACAAACTTGCAGCACAACAACATGTTTTTAGATTCAAGTGAGGTTTTTTGTTTGCTTTAATAAAATGAAGGTAATCCACATAATCTCCTGCTTAAAGGAAAAAAAGAAAGAGAAAATGTTTATGATTTGGTATTTAACTGCTGTGCATTTGTTACTTAGCTTGAATATGTACCAAAAAAATTATCTCCTTTTCTGCTTAATCTGCTTGATAGAGTTGGAAACATATTATTTTCAGTTGAAACTCAGACAACAGAAGAAAGAACACAGCTGTATCATGCAGAAATAGATGCGCTATATAAGGATCTAACAGCTAAAGGAAAAATCTTAATTCTTTCTGCAGAACTGGGGGTAAGCTTGTTTTAGTGACAATTGTGAGTTCCTTGACAAAATTCTATTATGTCTTTATACCTTGTGTTTAACAGTCAATGCCTTAATGCTTTCTGACAGAGATCTTAAGTAATAAAATTGACTGCTTGTTTAAACCTAGTTATGTCAAATAATATAACAAGTTGCCATAATTCCATCTGCTAATGAAATCTGCTCTGCTTTGCTGCAGTAATTGGAGAAAGTCTAGACAAGCTCTTGATATCACAACGTGCTCTGCTGTAGAAGTGCTAGATGTTGTTTCTCCTTTTTCTGTTTGCATGAGTTTGTGGTTGTCATTTCACTGATGAGCACCACTTAAGATCACACAAAGATTTGATTTATAGTGGCTGAATGCAGGATGAGAAGTAACAAGAACACAATTTTAATGGTCTTTTTCATGTATTTGTGTTCATTTCTGTTGTAATAAGAACCCAACTGTACTTGAGCCTGTGTTTTGCACTTTTCATCCTTTTACAGAGCTGTTTCACCTAAATATTTTGTGTTGAGGGACATGGTTTAGTGAGTACTGTTGGTGATAGGTGGATGATCTTAAAGGTCTTTTCCAACCTTGGTGATTCTGTGATATAAAATGCATAACTGCATCTTACTTTTATATACTAGTTGAAATTTTTCACATTTAAAATGGTTATTCTTAAAATAAGTGTTGTAAAATTTTCCAATATGTGTTTGTATATATGGTAATATCTGGATATTAAGCCATTTTTATTTTTTGCCTTTGATTAGGAAGCAGATGCTGTGTGCAACTTGATCCTGTCATTAGTTTATTACTTCTACAATTTAATGCCACTTTCAAGAGGATCAAGGTTAGTGATTGTTTTTATCACATCTGTTTTCTTGGATACACTCTATTAAATGTCCACGTGTATGGCATCTTAACTACAATTTTTTCACTGTCTAAAAAAATTAGTGATCTCTGAGTTAAGCTGTCTGACCTGTACTGTACTGAACTGTACAGGTCCTCATTTTATGCTGCCATGGTGATGAGCACTGATTTTGTACTGTTTTAAACGTTAGTTTGTAATTGCTGATAGTAACTATTCATGGCCACACACAGAAAAAGATGAGTAGTCAGTATTATGGCCTTTAGTTCATGAATTGAAAAGTGTTATTTTTAAGTTGTAATATTTGGGTTCCTAATCCGTATTGTGTTATAGTGCTCAAATTTGACTCAAAAAGCTTCACTGAAAGACACATTTTAGATGAGATACAATTTGGTATAACTTATTTTATGAAAACACACTGCAAATATTATTTTAATAACATTAAAATAATGGGGTTGTTTTTGCAGCTGTTAAAGTTACCAAATGAAATCCTAGCATAAAATATTATATTTCACAGATCTCTGCAACTGAAATTCTAATTTAATGCCAACCTGTCTACATCTAAGACTATTGTTAATCTTTTCCATTTGTTTCAAGTTTACTAATAAACTTATTTCAGTGGAAAATAAATAATCAAGAGAGTTTCATCTCTATAACTAGCCTTTAATTTTCTTACTGAGTGAAAAAATTAACATAAATTGTTTCAGTTTCACAATTAAAAAGAAATATACTGAACAGATGGAATAAGGGGATTTCTTTCTGTTTTGTGGTGTCTCCAGCCTGGTTCATAAACTCATTGGGGCTATAGCTAAGCTTCTTGGAAACAGGAGTTTGTTTTGTATTCAGCTCCATGGAATTTTAAGAACTACCAAACCTGAAATTATAGTTCTCACTACTGTGGAAACAGTGTTCTTCAGTAGTTAAACTCCATAGTATGATAGCTTCATACTAATGCTGTATGAAAGTAACCGTGATTTCACTTTGTGTGTTGCACTTTATTTTTTTTTATAAAATAGCTAGCACGTAATTTTATGAACCATCTGTGAAACAACTCTATATTCTTTTTTTGTATGTGTAGTCTAAAACAATGCTGTTTAAATGCTGTTATTTACTGTAACACTATGGAGAGACTTTTACTGTGGGTATTGTTGGTTTGTTTTAGTGTGATAGCTTATTCAGTGATCATGGGAGCTCTAATGGCAAGTGGAAAGGAGGTATCAGGAAAAATCCCTAAAGGAAAGGTAAGTATCAAGGCCTTGGGGAAGGAGCTGTGAGAATGAAGTTGCATATTTATGTACTGGAGAAGAGATAGCTACTTACAGTGGTGTCTTCCAGCCTGAGAGAGCAAATAAGACTTAGAAATAATATATGCAGTGCTTCTGGTTAGTCAAATTGCAGCAGATTGTGTCCCATAATAATCACGTTTCTAACAGAAGCAATTCTTCTGTGCTGCACTGCTTTTTCCAGCTTTGTTTGAAAAGGGCTCTGAGAACACTTTAGTAGAATGGGTGGCTTTTCTGGACACATGGCAAAAATTTTCAGCACTCAGTGTATCTGTGAGCACTTTAGGCAAGTGAAATGTATTTGCAACTTCTTCTAATACCTCCTTCAGCTCTATATTCTGATTAATACAAAATGTCCTTGTTTTTTAAGTGACTACATTTAAATACTATACCATCTTGCTCAATTTCCCTTTGTTTATTAAATGGTCTGTCTGTTTGCTGTGTTACCTCCTCAGCATGAAAGAAGTGAGAGCACATCTGTCTCTTTAATGCGTTATCAACAAAACATCAGAATTCCAGCCAGAATCAACGTTTAAGAAAATATCCTGTGTGGATACCTGAAAAGAGAGTGACTTTTCCTTCTGTTCTAGAAAGTCCTGAAAACAATGAAGTCTGTCCTCTCAGTACAATGAGTTTAGAAGGCTGATAAGATCAAAAAATACAAAAAGAAACAAACAAGGCCATGAAGAGAATGTATATTGTACATTCTAGTAGCTTACAAGTGCATATTAAAAAAAAAAATTCTTTTCATGCATTATCAGCCTGCTCTGAAGACAAAGATGCCCAGTTATCAGGAGTTCTGTTATTTCCCGGCAGAAAGTTCTGTCAGTAGCTACAGCCACGTATTATTTGTGGTGGTGGAATGCTCAAACCTGCAGACAGCTTTAGTGCCTGGCTTGCAAACTTACTTCCAAATTGTTTGGTGGAGAGAGAGAAGCTGATCTGTGCACAATTCCTTGAATTCAGCCAAAGTTCACTAAACCACAAATGTTTCAACTTAAATATTTCAGTATTAATGAACCAATGTGTTTTGAACACTGGTTTACTGAAAACTTATTAGCTGTAAATATGAAGCTTCCCATAGTTCTTGGCTATGTATAGTTAAACTTGTCTGAAAACTCACTGTGGAAAGAAATAATACAGAACATCTGTGAAGTTCAGAATAAATTTGCCATTCCTATGACACAGTATTTTGTGGAATACAGTATGTGGAAATGAGAAATATCCTGGTATTAATAGTTAATTGGATGCTGTAATGAATGAAAACAGTATTTTCTGGCACTGACTCAATAGCAAAGACATCTTGCTAAGAGATAATAAAATAAATTAACTGGATTTAGTCACAAAAAGAGGGTACGTATTTTAAAGTTGAATTTATATATTACAAATATTCAAGGATGAATTTCCTGGAATTAGAGAACTTGAAACTTCTCCCATTTCTTAAGATCTTTTTAATTTTGTTGCATTTTCAGCTTGTTGACTTTGAAGCAATGACAGCACCAGGATCTGAAGCTTTCAGCAAAATAGCAAGGAGTTGGATGAATCTGAAAAGGTAAATCTTTTTGTTCAGATGAGGAGAATGAGGGTGGAGAAGTAAAATGTGAGGAACTTTGTAGGTCAACTTTAAGCCCATACTAAAAGAAGTGACTGAGACATGATGAGTTTAGTAAATGACTCTTTTTACTCTTATCAAACCCTAATTTATAAAGACATTTCTAGTTTAACAGAGCAGCAGTCTAGACACAGTCATCATGTGTTAGTCTCTGAGAAAATTTGTTGATTTCATATTTGCTTTGTTTTGTCCAGTGGTCTAATTTTCCTTTTTTCTGATTTTGTTATTAATGAATCTTGTGACTGAGTGAATAAAACAAGTGAAAAAATGCAACTTGGTTGCTCTTTGCATTATTATGGATCTCTTCAAACTATACATTGGAAGTGGTGCACTTACCCATTAATACTATTTTAATTTGGAGAAAAGGTATCAAAGTAAATGGAAGTTTTGATTCAAGAGAATTGCATTAATATAACTGTGACTTCAGTATAATGCCTACAAATTTTGGTTTTCTAATGAATAGATTTTTGAATATTGAACATTTTAATTCCTTGTCAGTACTGCAAGATCATTGCATTTGATTTGTCCCTTAATAGTTATTCCCTGAACAAAATCTTAAAAATGGGGTCAGAGACCAAAGAAAAACAACAGCAAAAGAGTTTTAGTGTCTTTCAGGTCAGGGTCAAAGCACTTAAATGGTGCTGAGTGAACTGACCAATGTCCTTAGAAGGCTGTAATCTCTGAGTTTGTACAGATCACAGGATGTTTGTGGTGACCAAATGAAAGGAAGCCTTTCTTCAAAAGGTCTGAAGGACCATTCAGGGAAACTGGAGGCTCGTCAGCCATGCTTTAGTTGCTAAGTCAGTCATGAGGTCTTTCCTCTGGCAAAGGCATTTCAGGCTATATGAGAGTCCATATTGGCTGTTTCTTAAGATGGGGTGATGAACATGTTGTTTTCTGTGGCAGAACTGCTACATTTGTGGATGGAGAGCAACTGATGTTTATTTTGACTTCAGCAAGGTATTTGATACTGCCTCCCACAATATTATTGTACTAAGCTGTCTTGATTTCAGCTGGGACTGAACTGTTTTCTTCAGAGTGTTTGGTATGATGCTCTGTTTTGGTTATAGGAGAAAAACAATGTTGATAACACACCGATGTTTATAATTTGTGATAAGCAGTTTTGTACAGAGCCAAGGTTATTCTCAGCAAAGGGCCTAAGGAGCTGGGAGAGAACAGAATTAGGACAGCTCACTTAAATTGGCCAAAGGGATGTTCCATACCATATGATGTCAAGTGGAAGGATTTTTCAAGAGAGTGTGAGTTTGTCTCGCTCTTTCCTACTGCTTGGGGGATAGCTGATCACTGGTCAGGGGATGGTGAGCAATTATTTGTGCATCACTTGTTATATGCATTCATATATATATGTAGTCATAACTGTTTTCCTTTCCTTATCTTAGTAAATAGATTTAAGTCATGAGTTCTACTTTTTTTTTCCTCTCCTCCATCCCACTGGGAAGAGGAGGAAGTGAACAAACTTCTGCATGTTGCTTAGACACTTGCTGGGTTAAACTGCAGCAATAGCTCATAATGGTCTGGATGAATTGACTAGTTGGATAAAAGGTAGTTTGGATGATCAGATTTAAAGAGTAGTCAATAGTTGGGCTTTGCCTGTAACCTAGTAACAATTGTACCACTGCAGTGATCTGTCTTGAGACAGATCTGGAAGAGGCGATGGAGCGAATGGAGTTCTTGTCTGTGGGGTTAGGAGGTGTCTCCCCAGTTTGGTGTCCAGCTGACACACTTGAGGACAGGGCTGGATTTGGAGGACGTAGATAAGCTTGCAGGAAGAGGCCAACAGGAGCCTTATAAATGTCAACAAAGACAAATGCAGTGCCCTGTCCCTGGAGGGGAAGAATCCCATGCAGCAGTACAGGCTGGCAAGCAACTTGGTGAAAAGAGACCTGTATGCTTTTGTAGACAGCAAACAAAACATGAGCAGGCAGTGTATCCTGGCTGCAGGGAAGGCCAATAGCATCCTGGGCTTTGTTAACAGGAGAAGCCTGTAGATTGAGAGAGATGATAATCATTCTCTGTTCAGCACTTTTGATCACACCTAGGACTCTGTGTCCAACTTTGGGGCTGCTAGTACAGTAAAGACAATGATTAACTGGAGTGAATTCAGAAGAGGGCCACCAAGATGGCAAGGCATATATCTCAACAGCAGGAATTTGATCTTGTTCACCTTGGAGAAGAGGAGGCTTAGACCTAACAACAGCTTTCTGATACTTATTAGGAGTATAAGAGCAGTGCTTGGTAGGAGGATAAGAGAACATACACGAGTTGAAACAGGGTTCAGATTGAGCATAATCTTTTCACCCTGAAAGTAATCAAGTAGTGGAGCAGGCTGCCCAAAGAGACAGTGCAGTCTCCATCCCTGGAGATTTTCAAGACCTGACAGGATAGAGCCCTAGGCAGCCTGTGCTGTCTTTGCAGTTGACCTTGCTTTGAGTGGGATGCTAGATCACAAATGTCCTGAGCTACTGTGTGATCCTGAGAGCCTATAGAACCCCACAGCTCTGTGTTAGTGCTAAATATCTCATACTGCTTAATGTTATTTAACTTCATCTGTGGCTCTCGGTTTGAATTTTGCTAGACTGTAAAATGCATTTGTAAAGGAGGGATGCTGTTAAGAAGACTCAAGTCTGACTTTATCAGACATGAGTTAAAATTCTCCATGTACATGCAGTCAAATTCAGCCTTCATTAAGAAATGATATTTTTAAACTAGTGTAGCAAATTGCAGTTGATGCTTCTTTAACAGTTGTGGGTTTTTGCTAAAAGTAGTCTGTACAAATATTATGACTTGGTTGTCTTAGAAATATCAAATGTTTATGGTTCCCACTTTTTTTTTTCTTTTTCTGTAAATTCCCTATTTTATATACTCAACCTCTTTTTAAATCTCACACTGACATATCTTCATTAGGGGAACTTTCCTCTTTGGAGCATAGTCAGCTAGCTAATGCTATTCCAACCAAATCAAGTGTGTGCTGACCACCCGCAGCTCTGTCTTCTCATGACCCCTCACTTCAGGAACTGCTCTCACTAAATAGAATGAAAATAATCACTAAATAAAAGGGCCTTTCAAAATGGCAGAACTTAAAGCAGATTCTTATAGCTTGAAATCTTCAAGACTTCCTTACATTATGCACTATTATTTCTATACCACAGACAAATTAGCTACTCAGGATAATTACCTTCACATTATTACTTCATGTTCTTTAAGTTGTGGTTCTGCAGATATTTTTCTCTGCATCAAACAAAGCCAGCTTTTAGCGTTTTCTTCTCTCTGGCTCGTTCCTCACTCAGCTCTCAGTTGGGAGGGGAGAACCTGTCCTATGAAACAGCCTCAGTTACAAATAAGCCTGCCAAAACCACAGTTTAGAACAGATCAGTTCCCTGATCTGATTTGCTATGGGATCTCACCGATAATTTCAACAATACAGCTTGAGAGGGTTGGAAACAGGTTCTTAACTTCAAATCCCAAATTTGTTGAAGTGGATGAGCAGAAATGTAAACCAGTATGTTAGCTTCCAGGTAAATAATTCCTAATTTAGAATAAATGAATAATTGTCTTTTTTTTTTTCCCTCTTTCAGTATTTCACCTTCTTACAAGAGCCTACCATCAGTATCAGAGACCTTTCCAACCCTGAGAACGATGATTGAAGTGCTAAATACAGACTCCTCTCAGTGTCTAAAAAAAACTGTTGTTGTGGTGTAATTTATATAAATAAAAAGCCAAAATATACTGCTTCTTAATTTATTTTAAAAGGGAAAACATGTTCAAACTGGGTTTATTACTTATGGTTTTTCTGGTAAATAGAGTATGTGAACTTATTTGAGTAAATATCACTACAAAAAGAAATCTTTGTGACCAGTAGAATTAAAAAGAGAGAAAAAAAGAAAAAAAAAGGTAGAATAGTTAACTACTTGTATTCTGACATACCCTAACAGGGAATACAGTTGTCCAGGGGCCAAAATGAAGAGCAATAAGAAATTCCCATTTCAGTTATGTTCTAAACATTCTGCAGGTGAAGATTTTACTTCAATTTTTCTTTTTAAAGTGCATTGAAAATCCCATGATGCAACTTCCATTTATTCTTTTTTCCAAAGCCTCTGCCTTTTGAATGGAAAACTTCAAGCCATACATGTGTGAGTAATCGGTAAATACACAGACACTTCATGTAATGTAATCCAGGGAAGGAACAGATGTCAGCTTAAAAGAACAGCGATCATGAGAAGATAATTTGGAAATAAAACCAAACAAATGACATATCCAGGGTTAGCTTCTCAGTGAGTAAATGTCAGAAACACAACAATACGTGAGGTTTTCCTTTCTGCTGGTGGTGATGATTGGCAAAAGATCCCAACAGATTGACAGCATTGTAGAACAGCTGTCTGGTGTGGGTATGGTGCCTGCTGCACCTGCATGTGTGTGTAGAGGTGTTCCAAAGGGTGGTTCTCTGGGCAGTACGTGTGACTAAGAAAGTGAGCCCGAGTCAAACAATGCTCTCAAACAAGTTTAACAAACAGAGCAGGATTATATAACTGGACTGGTATGTAGTGACTGGGAGAGCTGTAATTACCTCCTAAGAACTAGAGATGTGGAGAAATGTAATTACAGTTTTCCATCCCCTTCTGTGTCATCAGACAACTGGTCCAGCTGTTTCATTTGAGCTCTTAAGTATAGGCTGTAGGCCCAGCCGTTTATCTATTCGTACTAGAGAAAGCGTGAAGGGAAAAAATAGACTAAGTAATTAAAACCTATTGATCTCCTAATATTTGTGAGATTTCAGAATACAGTGTGAAAATCATAAAAAGGCTTGGTAGAACCAATTTAGCCTCAGGCAAATGCAATGCAAGGTCTGTCTGTAATTACAGTACTAGGACAAACAGATTGAGAGGAAAGAACTAAGGTTGCAGAGAGCTGTGCTCGTGCTGCAAGTTCATCATAGTGCTGGCAACGGAAGATCGCGGCAGTTGGGTAATGAACTTTTCAAGATGCTGGTTTTGCACTGCACTCTTGTTCTGCCTTATAAACTCAGGAGCTGTAGTTGTCGGAAACCACTCTTTATGTTAAGGAAGAGGCCGGCGGGGTGCGGGAACTCGGATGGTAGGTGACAATTCCTGGCTTCCTTCCTCTCCTCCACGAGGAGCTGCCCGGGGTAACGAGTAGAGCTGTGAGGGAAGACTGCAGCTCCGAGCGCAGGGAAGGAGCGCCCGCGGGTCGCCGCTCGGCCGGCCGGGAGGAGCCCGGCAGGGAGCGGCCGCGAGGGGCAGCGAGGAGGGCGCCGGGCGCCGGGAGGGGCTGCCGCGGGCGCTGGGCGTGCGGGAGGCGGGGAGGGGGCGGCGGCCGCCTTTATAGGGAGCGAGGGGAGGCGGCGTCTGCAGCAGCGGAGCGGGGAAGGGACGGGAGGAGGAGGCGGAGGAGGCGGATCCCGCTCCCGCTCCGCTGTACAGCGCGGCCGGTTCGGTGCGCGCGGAGCCGGCGCCGGCCGGGCGGCCATGGCCTCGATGGCGGCGGCGATCGCCGCCTCCCGCACGGCGGTGATGAACGGCAACCGGCCGCTGGACGAGCGGGAGCGCAAGCGGTTCAGCTACTTCTCCTCGCTCAGCCCCATGGCGCGCAAGATCATGGCGGAGAAGGAGCGGATCCGCGAGCGCTACGGGCCCGAGTGGGAGCGGCTGCCGCCCCGCCAGCAGGACGAGATCATCGACAAGTGCCTGGTGGAGCCGCACGTCCAGGCCCGCTACGCCGCGCACCGCGGCACCGCCCGCCCGCCCGCGGCGCCCGCCTCCTACCCCAGCCTGCGCCTCAACACGGGCCAGAAGGTGGTGCGCTTCGGCGACGAGGTACCGAGCGGAGCCGCACCCCGCGCGCGGCGTCCGACCGCGCTGAGTGGGCGCGGCCCGTCGGTTCCCTGAGGGGCTCCGCCATGGCGGGGCCTGCGGGAGGGGAGGGCGAGCGGCGGGGCCGAGCGGGCGGTGGGTCCTGCTGGTCGGCTAACCGGGCTCGGTAGCGCGTCTCGGTTGCGCGGAGGAACCTTGCGGTTCCTGACGGCCGGGGGTTGCCCCGGCGATGGATGGAGAGCGTGTGCGAGAGGGCGGCGTGTTGCGCTGCGTTCGGTGAAACCGTAAAAACGGGAAAGGCGGCGTACCGAGGCGTGCCTGCGAGAAGCAGGACGGATCCCGATGTGGGTTTCCTAAAGCTGAGGCTCAGTGAGGAGGCCGCTGTCAGCGCTCCCAGAAGTTCTCCAGAGCTGAAGGCGGCGGCACGGACCGCACGGAATGTTTACCCCGAGTTAAACCTCTTCCTTTCTGCTCCTAATTTCAGGCTCTGCTAAAAATAAAACGTTGAAGACGTTCCAGCTGTTGGTATTTTTGACGCCTTAAAGTAAATAAATAAATAAGCACAGTCTTTCCCATGTTACTTGCCAAGAAAAACAAGGGCGTGGAAAGAGTAGATGACAAAAAATACATAGATGTTAGAGCTTCTGAGGTCCCCTGTCTAGTGGAGAAGGGCAGCAGTTGTTCCAGGAGAACATAAGTGTGAGGGTGCCTGCGTGGAATCGTCCCATTGCCAAACCTCCTGTGAGTCTGAGGAGACCTGACAGTGCTCCTGACTCCCTCTTTCCATGTGTGAGATTTCCTTTGTTTCATTTTGCTTAGTGTGCTTGTTTTTGTTTTTTTTGTTTGTTTTTTGTTTTTTGTTTTGTTTTTTAGCATGATTTCAGAGCCAATATCTTTCATTCTCTTAATGTAATTTCTTAAAGCGACCCGTTTTTAATTAACTTACGTGACTACCATCAGAACAAAACAATCTGCTTCTGTGCTTCTAGCCATCAATCCAGTTTAAATTGAGCAATGCTTTTTGTAGCTGGCTCGCCAGAATCCCTGCAATGGGATTTGTAAGAGGTGTGTGAAGCATCGAGGCTCCTGTCTGGCTTTGTGGCAGAAGGCTGCTGCTTGTGCTGCCTGTGGCAGAAAGGTATGGCACCTTGGTATGGTATAGAAAGGTATGCTGCACACACATCATATCTAGAGTCTTGCAAGGTATGCTCAAGCTTAGTTTTATGTAGTCAGGAGGTCTGTGTGTTTTCTGGTAATAGGCCGTCACTGCTGGTGAAAAGGAGTGTAAAGACACAGAGAAATCTTATTGTATGAGCAGTCCTTGAAACCTAAACTTGAAGTTATTTTTGAAAGGATTTAGGTGAATGACTGTGGAAACAGTTCAGCGTTCCTGGTCTCAGACAGCTCTGCTGGGCTTTCTGCTTTGAATTATGTGGATCCAGAAGGGACGAAGGCATGTTGTAGGTGGTTGTGCTGCACCATATGGAAACAATCATTTTCTGTTCATCTGAATTACAGCTAGATCGTCCATCTGAAACTTTTGCACGCCATTGTCTTTTTCCTTCTCCCCCAAAATGCAGCTGTAATACAGTGTTGTTCTTAGCCGTTGTGCAGCCACTAACCAACAAAAGCACGGTCCATCAAAATACGAAGTGTTTAATTTTGGAAGCATCTGCCTCAACTGACTTCCTCCTTGACTTCCAAGCTGAAGTAATGTAAAATGCTTTTTGAAGAAAAGAGGTTCCACTTGTTTTGGCATTCTGCATTTCCATTTTAATTCTTCCAATTGCACTGTTGAGCCTTGGAGCTTTTCCTGGCACCTCATCTGATAGCTTCCTCTCCCTCTGCTCCCTCTCTGGCATTCAGCCTGATTCTTGGACATCTGCCCTGGCTCGCTAATCTCTCCCTCCTTGTCCTGCCATTACAGAGCCACTGCAGCCAGTCTTGCCATTTCGGTTCAACTTTCCAGGCTTGCAAACGCTTTGCCTACAGAGGTTTGCTACCATGCTGCCTTTAGAACTGACAGTTTATTGAGCTGTACTACTGCTGCCTGTGTAAGATGTAGCTGCTCCACTTAGCGCAGTCACCTGGCATGGTTAGATTCGTCCTGGCAAGGATGCTGAGAACAGCCTACATAAGCCTGCATACCCCCAGATCTCTAATTGATATTGCAGCCCTTACAGTGTGAGCATGCTGTCCTGGCAGTGTTCTTGTTGACACCTGCTACTTAAGCATCACATTTGCAGCTAGAGAAGCACAGCTCAGCTTCCATGTTAGCTGATGCTGAAATCTGTAGCCATCTACCTGTGCTTGCTTAAGCACAGAAAGTTCATGTCTTTCTCTTCATGTTCTGTAGAGGACCTGGGAGAAGGCAGAATAAGGATGAATGCTGAACATACTGATTCATCCAGAGCCCTCACCACTTCCTTTTCACTTTAAGGTGTGTGGCCGTTTTGATAAGCTGATACAGAGCGTATATTTAGTAGTCCTACATCTCTGGACAGGTGGTTCTCTCTTTCTTTTCCCACTTTTTTCCCATTTATCTTCTTACACCAAACTGATTTGCTGAACTTTTTGTGCAGGATTGCAAGTTCTCATAGTATAAGCACTTCTCAAAACATTTTTCAGAATGTTACCTGCATGGGAAGGCTGTGACAGAAAATATATATGCAGTAACAGGACCACAGCATGCTGCAGCCACAATCTGGTCATATAGTGCCAGAGCGTTGCAGCACCACGTGTGACTCCTGGCAAATGTCTCGAGTCACCAAGGACTTTTGGACTCTGCAACCTTCAAGAAGAGCTTTGTGTTTCTTAACAAGGCTCCAGGTAGGAGTACAGACAGGGAGAAGAACTCACAGAGCAGCCCTGCAGAGAAGGACTTGGTTCTAGTGGACAAAAAGCCAAACATAAGCCAGCAGTGTGCTCTTGCATCCTGGAAGGTCAGCTGTATCTTGGGCTGCATTACAAGAAAGGGGGCCAGCAGGAATACTCTGCTCTGCCCTTGTGTGGCCCCAGCTGGAATCCTGTGTCCAGGCCTGGGGCACCCAGCATAGGAAAGATATAGAGCTTTTGGAGAAGTCCAGAGGAGGGCCATGAAAATGCTCAGAGAGCTGGAGCACCTCTCCTGTCAAAAAAGGCTGAGAGAGTTGGGTTTTTTTTTGGGATATCGAGTATTTGACAGGCAATCACAATAATGAGAATTTTTATTGAATAAAGTACAATGTGATTTAGAAAATATTAAACAGTTTATGTGGAGAAAAGACAGGTAAAGGAATTTTTTAGCTTCATCCATCATCTTCTGATAGAGAAGCTACCTGAGGGTGGATACAGTATTTATTTTGCTTTGGTTAAGAACTTTGTTGCCAAGCCAAAGAATCGACCCTTTTATCTCCTACTTAAAAATGCTTTGAAGCAGCAAATATTTAATGTATCAATAGCTCTAATGTCAAGCCTGTTATAGATTTGTGCTTTTAAAAAATAAAAAATGCAGTGTAGTTTGGAGCACAGCTAAACCACAATAACCAGCAAGTCCTGTTCTGACAGTGCTTCTGAAATGCATTTGCTAGCATAGAAACTCATTTGCTGGTAGTTCTGCTATGACACAGTCACTGTCAGCTGCTCTGAGCAATGCTTCTGTCAGATAGGCTGGCACCTTTCTCCCAGTGGCTTCCTTTTTGAAATTCTGATGCTGTTTGGCATCCTGTGGGATGTAGCAGGCGTAGTTTGTGATTTTTTTAATAGAATCTAAGGATTTTATGATTCTATGATTAATACATTCTCTACCCAGTTCTTGAAGTGAAGTGTATGACTGGATTTTTGTGTCGCTCTCTCCAATACCTCCAACTCCTCTTTTTTTTTTTTTTTTTTTAACATACGTAGTATGTTTTATTAGGCTCACTTTCTTATAAATAGGTTCTTGAATGCTGGTGAACAAAAGTTTATTTATATGTCTTCTTTCTGGAAGAAAGCTTTGTTGTGTGGTGAAAGCAATTATCAGATATGGATCTTTTCTAATCTCTGTTGATGATAAGTAGCCTCAAAGCTGTTTCGTTTTTTAAATCTCACTCATCATTTACTGTTGTGAATCTTTAAATTTTTTGTGGTTTTGCTTCTGTTTTCTTCAAACATGCAAGAACTTGTTTATTTTAGGGAAAACAAAGTTCTTTCTCAGGTTTTGTTGGTGACAAACATGAATCAAGCGCATCAGGCAGAAAACAGTTGAACTGTGTTATTCTCCTGCTGCTCCCTTGGTCCTCTCCATGTCCTCTGAGAACCAAGAAGTGAAGGCCATAAACTTTCCTTCTGTGACAATGGACAGAACCTGGTAACTGTTTTATCCTACCTTCAAGTACTCTTCAAATAACCGCAGACGTCAACTCCTTGAAACTCCCCATCTTTGAATCATATGTTAGATTGCTAGAGCCAGTGGAAGACCTCTTGAATGTGGACAGTTCTTCAGACTCACTGGCTCTGAAGTGTGCGGGGATGTGCAGCCTGAGGAGAAAAAGAAAAAAGATGAAAAATCTCCTCCTTTTCTTTCAGGGAACTCCTCCAGGAAAGAAGAGGATAGATTCTTTAGCAGAATCTGTTGTGATAGAACAAGGGAAAATGGCTTCAAGCTTAAAGACGGTAGAATTAGGTTGGATATAAGGAAAAAGTATTTTACAGTGAGGGTGATGAGGCACTGGAACAGGTTGCCCAGAGATGTGATGGATGCCCTGTACCTGGAGACTTTCAAGGCAAGGCTGAATCAGGCCCTGGGCAACCAGGTCTAGTTGTGCATGTCCCTGTTCATTGCAGGGGAGTTGGACTAGATGGCCTTTAAAGGTCCTTTTCAACTCTAAAGATTCTATGATTCAAGCAAATGTCTACTATTTCCATTTTCTGCAATTATCCAATGAAGTCTTGTATCGTTTCTCCAATAAGAACTTCTTAACAACCAATATCAAAATACTGTTAACTTGATTTGGTATCTTTTTGTCTAGCTAAGCCAGAGATTGACACTGTATGCCAACAAGTTCAATGGCAATTGAAGACAACAAATTCTATTAAGTGATGCGCTCCATTCTGTAGGGAATTATCTGCCTGGGTGTATGGCAACCTCAAACCTTCACTCAGTCTTCCCTATGCTATTTTCCTGTCATCCCTCAGGCAGCCTTTTGTCAGCAGGGCTTACTAGCAGCAGCAGTATCTTCGTCGGGGTGAAGGATGTGTTTCCTCCTGACGTTGTCTGTACTAGTCCCAGGTAGAGAAGAGTTATGAACTTTCTTGGATCCAGAATGATGGTGATCATGGCTTGCTGCCAACTTTAAAGGTGGTTCATAGCTGTTTTGCATGTTCAGTTAATGTATGATAGTCCCTTACAAGGAATATTTTAACTTTCTCTGCCCTGTGTACTACCAGCACAAGTTTTTCTTTTGCTGTTTTCCACTGGAAATGTTAATAGTTTATTTAAACCACCTGCACAGATGGCTGACCTGTAACTTGTCTTATTGTTGGGATCAGCCTTGTATTAAGTTTTTTGTCCCCTGTTCTCCAGCAACTAATCCTTGTGAGCTATGTGGGACTGTCTCAGCTGCCATAGCAAATGAGTTAGCCGAAGCCTTCTGACAAGAAGTCACTTAAATCAGCAAGAGCTTCCCTTACACTCCTGAGGTAAAATCCACTGACAACTCTGCTTACATGCCTGGAGCTTTAAGACTTTCTGACAGCACGTGGGAGTTTGCTGGACTTCGCTTCTGTCTTTTAGTGCTATGGCTGACATCCAGTACTAGTTTGTGCAGACCCTGTGCAGACAGAACTCTAGTCCTGCCTACGCTGTGTGACTTAATGCAGTGGCTGGGCTCACAGAGGGCGCTTTCCAACCTCTGTTGCCTCCTGGGCTGTGATACCTGTCATGCATCCTTCAGAAGTGGGGATCCAACTACGTCGTTTTCAAGTACAAAAGGTGCAGTTTGAAAATACTTTTGAAATAATCTGACAGCTCACCAGCTTCAAGGCATCCCATCTAATGCCTCGTGTGGCATTCCAGTGTGGTCAGCAGCACCTCACAGTTCAAATACTGATAGAAGTCAAAACAGATAGTAATAACAGACTTTTACTCTGTTTCCCTTAAATGTTAATAAATAGAAGTATCCATTTCTCAGAATAAGAGGTTCTAGTATTACATTTGTGTTCTTAGCAATGACTTCCTGTGCCAAGCTACCTTTGGTCAGAATGTGTGCAGAATGTAGAGTCCAGGCTTTTCCTTTCAGGTAAAGGAAACCTTTAGGTTTTATAATTTTCAAAATTATTTTCATCCATCTTTACCTTAGATACTTAAGTCTTAGTCAGTAAAGAATTAGTCAGATGAATCTTGCTTTTATATCCTCATAAAGGAATGTGGGATTGCTTTCATATACCTCAAACACTTTACTGCTAGAAATGGTACATTTCACAGGTGAAAACCAGTTGGAGACTGACGTGTTTTCTTGTTAAGGAGTTGGATAGACATTTCTAATTGTAACTTTCATAGCCTTTGGCCAGTAGAATTTCAGGGTGAAATTAGAGATGTCAGAGCAAGAGAATGCTGTCAGATGTCTTTGAGAAATGCATATCCATAAAGGCAAAGATCAAAAATATGAAGAAAAGGGCAGTCATAGTAAGATGGGGGATTCCTATGCAGTAGTTAGCTTAAATCATATCTCAGTTCTGTCATTACTTTAGAAGCAGAAGTGTGATGCAAGCACTTCAGGTATTGTCCTGTCATCTCCTTGTCAATGCATGGTTTCTCCAGACCTTTACCCATCCACCCATCCACCCATCCACCCATCCACCCATCCACCCATCCACCCATCCACCCATCCACCCATCCACCCATCCATCCATCCATCCATCCATCCATCCATCCATCCATCCATCCATCCACCAGTCATTCCTACTCTTGTTCTTCCTCTGACTTACCGTGGTGGCAAAGCAACATTGTACTTGGTATAGAGGGTGCAACTTATTACCTTTACCAGCATGAGTTGGTGAAAGAGCATCCAAGGTAAAAATAAGAACTAGAAGTGCAATGATTTTATTGCAGGTTGTAAAGAGACATGAACAACAGAATTGATTTATTTATTTGTCACCCCTTCTTTCTCAGTGGCTTGTATTCTGGAGGTCAAGCTATGCATGAAGAGATTACCTAAACTTCTCATTGGGATTATTTTCTTTTTTTTTTTTCCATTATTGATACTGGCCTTCTGCTAGTAATGAAGGTGAAATACAGTAATAGTTGAAAACAGCAGAGTTCACTCAGAACACAACCGTGCCCAGCAGTTGATATATTCTGAACCATTCTTTCTGCATGACATATGACCAGAGTCTCTGATAGTTGTGAAACCTCGCAATGCATTCCCAGAATGGTACTGCTTGGATTCAGATTGGGATTTTACTCTTGCATGAACAGCACCAAATACTTATTTCAGGCTGATCATCCTCCAAGTGCATAATGCTGGGTATTGTTGGGGCTGGATCCAGCTGTGGCTTGTGCTGATGGATATGCAGCCCTTTTGCTGCCTGGTTGCACACATGCTCTTCAACCCGTGGGGCGGAAGAAATGGAACTTTATTTCCCTAAGGCCCCAGCTCCCCTAGTTATATTCTTGTGTGTTGCTAGCAGCTACCAAGGAATGTGTATAGTAGAAAACTGGAGATTTTAAAGCAATCTGTAGAGCAATTTCAAAAAGTTTAGGCCAAGTTAAATCTTCATATACTTTATAGGTTAAATAGGAATACTATTTGGTCATCCTTCCCCCAAAGAACTTGCTTTGAGTCAGTCTCAATATGTAATCAGTGACATATAGAAGTAGAGCTCTCCCTTTTTAGCTACTTCTTTGGTAGTAGTTATACTTCCAGCAGTGCAATGTAATGTTATCCAAATGATATTCTAAGCAGGTAAAGTTGCTCTTCTGATTTTTAATCATTCTTGATTTTTATTTCAGGATATAACTTGGCAAGATGAGCACTCGGCTCCGTTCTCCTGGGAAACGAAGGTAAATATGTGTCACTTTTATTTAAAATCTTGGTTTGTCATTTGATGCTGTTCCTTCTGCTTTTCTATTATATTTTGACACTTGATAAGCAATGTTGCCTTTGCTCTATGAGAGCTGTGTACAGTGACCATACTGCAAATGAAACAGAGCTGGTATACTTTGGTTTACATCAACAGAAACACAAAGTGTGCTTCGTGAACCAACGCTTGTATTTCAGGTGCGGGTGTATGACGAGCATGCTCATTTAATCATATTTCAGACTTTTTGTTTTCTGGATTTATCTGCCAGAGAAAGCTGCTTTTCACCCACCTTTTTTTGTTTTTTTTTTTTGCCCTTGAACTATGTAGATATCATGCATGAGCTTATGGATATAATCTTAGCCTGATGCGGAGTAATTAT
This sequence comes from Phasianus colchicus, assembly GCF_987193195.1. Classification (NCBI taxonomy): domain Eukaryota; kingdom Metazoa; phylum Chordata; class Aves; order Galliformes; family Phasianidae; genus Phasianus; species Phasianus colchicus. The sequence goes on along the minus strand of NC_143437.1, from coordinate 40,422,305 downwards.
CTGGAAATGCCAGTGGATACTAAATTAATCCAGTTGACCTAACCCTAGAGTTGTTGTCAGCCTTCCTTGCTCAAGGTCACTGCCTCTAACTAGCAGCCCATCTGTGCTCAGCAGATGTAGATTAACCTATAACTTGATGTGGCTCCTGGATCCCTGTAGCATACAGTGCTGCAGTTTAGCAGAAACCGTTGTGGATCTTCTCTCACCTTAAAACTCTATTATAAGCTGTGGTGGTTCAGGAGGATTTCTGGCAGCAGGAACCAGCTAGCTCACTCATGCCTTCCTGTCTTTCAGGGCCCTTAGAAAAAGAAGCCACTGACTTTTAGGATAATACTAGAGAGGCTAGTAGTATGAGTGCACATGGATGGAGCTGTCAAGAATAGTTGTGATACTCGTTGACCATAAAGTGAAATAAATTGTATGTTGTAGACAGTTTTGTTGTCTCTCCCATTATTTTTTGATACAAACTCCAAAAGTCAGTCTTAGGACCATGTCAGCTGTCATCATATTTTGAAGCTCTGTCTTGATAAAATTTTATAACTTCTGAATATTTTAACTTCTTGGAAATGGTGCTGCCTGTAATACACTGACCAGTGATCCGTGATGATCTGCAGTCAGATGGATTTCCTCTTTAATGGTCAGTTATCTTTTAAGTGCTTGCATGGCTAGTGAAGTTTTTTTTTCAACCCAAGTTATGGCTTTTCCTTTGCTGCTTAAGACTCTTTGTGCTGTCCTCCTGGTATCTCAGAATAAAGGTCTTCAATGGTCCAGGTTCATGCTTTTCTGTAACGTGTGGAGAACTGCAGGATGACATGGAAACACTCCTGTGACTGCTGAAGAAAAGTGAAGCAGGGGAGGTTGCATTAGGAATTTGTCTCCGCTAATCAAACTGTGCTTCTGTTTCCCCCTCCTTCCTAGCTGTGTTTCAGCTGCAGGGTGAAAAGCTGAATGACCTTTTTCCTTGAGCAAAACTCTAGGGAATCCATTTTGTCCCACTTCATGGCATGTGGGTTGGTTGCTTTGTGTGGGTTCCTCCTTTTGTTTTCTTCCCAGTGCCTCATCATATTGTGTCAGCCTTCCAGCCCAGCCCTTCAGCTGCTGAGTCGTCTGGTTCTAAAGGCCTATGTCTTGCTTCATGCTTACTCTTTGATCTCTTCCGTAACCAGCACTTCAACAAGAAAATGCTGGAATGCAATTTCTCCATGAGTTACTGGCTGAGTAGAAAATACCCTTGCCCAATCAGTCCAGCCTGGGGAAGCAGTGAAGAAACCTGAATGGGCCATTTAATAAGGTTGCAAAGTTGTAAAGCATGTTTGGTGTCTTGTGTGCCACATCTGTTCCCATCTTATTTTAGGCTGTCAGGCTCTTTCTGTTTCATTAGCTCTCCCTCATGGTGGGCTATTCTTTCTGTACCTTTTGTTTTCCTTATCTCCTGTTCATGAAGAGTTTTTTGTTTCCTATTGTGTTGTTTCGGTGGTTTTGGTTTTTTTTTTTACACATCAGTGCTGTTATAACAGAGTACCTTCATTCTTCTGTAGCTTTGTGTGAATGAGCTTTGGTGTACCTGTAGAAGAAAATGTGACGACTGACTTCTGCAGAGAAGGAGAAGTAAAGATTTAAATCAGTAAAGCCAATAGGCTTTTTCTTCTATTTTAACACTTAGACTGTAAGAAAAAATAAGAAGTAGCAAAATCAGTAATTGTCTGTAGGACAGCCATTTTTGGACAACTGAGGAGGTGAAGGGAACAGCAGAGAAATGGCAAGGCTATGTTTTCTGCAAATTGGAGCTGTTGCAGTGGTGACAGTATTGCTTCCAGCTGATTAGGCATGGACACATTTTTCTTAAGGTAGCTAATGGAATGATTTCCCTAATTTCCTGGCTGTTACACTTACCATTAAAATACTGTAATAAATTGCTTTCATTCTGAACAGAATGTAGTAGAAGGATTTGATAACCTCCCTTCTGTCAGAGGTAAATTTTCTGTGTTCTCATTTTAAACAGAAATATGAGATAAGGGTTAAGTTGCTCATAATGTGTCAAATACTCCCATGAATGTTTCCACCACTGAAGCTGCAAACAAAGCAGGAACACGATGTAAATGTTGGAGCTAGCAGTTAGGCATCATTTGAATGATCTAATATTTTTAGTGGAAAACCATAGCACTTCTCAAAAGGATAATTACTGGAGAAGAAACACGTTCTCATGGCACTGCAAATAAACTGACATTTTAGAACAAGACGCTGACTTGGATGGAGTGATTTGGTTCATGGGTGGAGCCCTTATGAATATAACACATGAAATGTGGGTTACTCTTTTTTAACTCGGGCCAAAGCCAGGTTTGTGAATTTAGGGCATTCTATTTATGGCTAAAGGTTTAAGTGAGATGAAAGCTAACATTTTGGCTGAGTTTAGCCTTTGAGGTTTCTTGGTCTGTTTGATGTAAAAATTGAGTGAAATAGCACGGATTTCAAGATATAAATGGAAAACAGGAATCATGCCTGGTTTTGGAAATAAAATTTTGTTTTGTTTCTAATGAATTTAATAGTGAGCAGAAAATATAGTTTGCCTGCCACCTTGGTTAACTCATTGAATGCACAGAGCAGCATGGGGACAAATTGGAACCTATTTCTAAATCATGCTACTAACTAAAATAAATTTAATTCTAGATGTTTAAAACAAACACTCATACATCATAAAAGTCTGTTGGTCTTGCTACAGCTAGAATAGTTGAGAAGGCAGCTTTAGAGAGTCCTTTCTGTAGGGGTTTACTTATTCCTCCTTCAGCTCTCCTCTGTGCTACTTTTTATGCTGCTTATAAGAAAACAAAACAAACATAATATGCAAACTGTTTCCTGTATTGAAGGGCTAAAACTAAAAGACAATCTTCAATATCCTGATTTGTGCAGCTCCTAGGTGTTGGGTTTCTTTTTCTTCAAAAGGAAAAAAAAAAGTATCAGTAAAGAATTTTTTTCTCTCCTTCCATAATAGCCTGATATTAGAACCACTTTTTCATCTTATAATATTGATTTGGCATAAATGGTAATACTTTCTTGGAAGGAAGGAAGAGGGAAAAAGCCTCAGATTTTGGCTTTTTCCTTCCCCTCTTTGGTCTAGATTACAGAGATTTAAAAATCAGTGCTGTAAGACTACTGCTGAGTATTAGTTCTTGAGCAAAAGAAATAAACTGTGATAACAGTAGCTGTGTTCAAGATTTATTTTAATCTGGTGTTGTTGGCTAAGGATTCAGTTACCTGCATCAATCTTTGGACAGCTGGTTCTCAGCATAAAACCAGGCACATGCCGAACACTGATACAGTGAGTTTGCTCAGGCTCACTAGTAGAGGAGACAACTTGTGACCAGAGCCAGAGTACTGTTCATATCACCAAATAGTAGATAATGAAATTTCCTCTGAAGCTACATGCTATGCCTCTTTCATGTTATCTTTTGGTATGCACTAAAATTACTTAGACTGTTTTTGTATGCTCTATTTTTACCATTGTGATTGGTCTCTGCTGACCTAAGGATTTCTTTCTGAAAGGGTCCTGAAAAGATCCTGAAAACGCCCACAGGAAACAAAGGAAAAAAAATGGCAACAAGTTTGTGTCCATGTTTATTCTGATTTTGTCTGTTCAGCAAACCAAAGTCATTTTCTAAATCCTTTTCAACTTGGCTTTCTTATCTCTGCATATATATCAGGCTTTGCTTTAAACAAGTTGCTTTTGACAGTGTTTCTGCAGTCTTTGTCTCAACAATTTAGATTTTTCAGGCTGCCAAGCAAAACAATTTGTTTTGGCTGTGTTTGCGTGTCTGTTGAGTAAAATACTACACATTCCTGATGAGTGAATAAGATGCTTAAAAAAAATAGTCCCTGAATTTTTGTGGTCATTTGTTTTTAAGATAGATTTATGACTTCAAACCTGATTCCATTAATCATCAGGTCCTTAAAGTGTGTGGTGCCTGTCTTATAGAATACGTTGTTTCCCATGAGCACCTACAGATAGGAGTATGATTTGGTAGGTTATCTCTGCCTCCTGAGGGATACTGAGGTAAGATCTAAATAATTTTAATAGATTAAAATGATAAATATCCTAATATGGCCTTTTTAAGGAAAGAGGGAGACACAGCTTCCTAAAAACTTCAGTTTTGCATATTTTTTCTCTTTTATCCATTGGGCAGAAAGGTGATCCAAGATGTAGGCATCCTTTACTCTAACCCTCGCAAAGGAATTTGATAACATAGAAATTGCATTTTAGCTTTCTACATTCTACATGGCCCTTCTCTGTCTTCATATGAATTTATCTGCTGCTCTGGTTTGTGATTTTTTGTTTCTTTTAGTATTATATTACCACTTTTGTGACTTGAAAGATATCGCATATTAATCACTTTCTTTCCTCACTAACATTTCTCACAGCTTCAGACATCTTAAATAACCTTTAAAGTCAAATAGAAACAATAAGTGCTTCAAGGAAAATAAGCCTGCAACTTGTCCACAGAAATTCCTGGGAAGCAGTATTGTACTTCTGACCAGCTGGGGCTGTTCTTAGAGAATGCCCAAGCTCCATGCTTTCAGAATGTATTGGTGTGGTCTTTTCTTGTTGTAAAGACAAAGAGAAAGCAAACTCGTGAAGAAGTGTTTTCAATCAGATTTTTCCATGTGAAACATCACATTATGAACTGCTTCATCTCCAGAGCATACCTTGATGCACATATGCAAACCTAAACACTGGGTGGGTTTTCCTTGTAAAGTTAAAAGGTGTGGTCACCCTCAGCAGTGCACAGAGTAGAGTATTAGAGACTGACCAAGAAAGGTGAGCTTAGCTCTTTTATATTTCAAAGCTAGATAAACTAGATTAAGCTTAAATTAGACACAGCATCTGTACAGCGAGCTGATTCAATGAATATTCAGAAACTTTCTTTACCACTTAAAGGGTGAAAATCTCCAAGAATTGAGAGCAAACTTTAAAGAGTTGCATCCAAACTGAGGAGCTGGTGTTTCTCCTTCTCAAATCAAGATTCTAGTTTTTGAGATTTTAATCTCAATGCTTCAGCTACTCAAACGGTAGTCTTGTTTTGGTACATTATTCCCCAGGATCACTTGGGCATTAGGACTGCTTCATCCACAGCCCTATGAAAATACAAAAATGTGTGCAACTCCTTTCCCCACCCCATGTTTTCCATTGTAAAAGGACAAAGATTGTGTCCTCTCTGGGTTGGAAAGGTTAAAAGTGTCTGAAGTTCTGCTGCAGGGTCACGCTCTTCCCTGCACCAGCAGGAGCCTGCTCCTTCCAAACCAGAGCTCTAGTTTGACATTTGGGCCTTTGTGAAAGAAAATAAAATGTGACCACAGGAAGTGGCTTTTGGTCCACAACATAAGAATTTTTAAGGAAACCTTAGATTATTTTGTGTATCTCGGTGCTACTGAAATGTGAAGTCATCTTGTTGGTTTTTCTTCTTTCTAATTTTTGTTCTCCAGCTTCTCTTCTATCAGTGTTTTGCCCAGATTTTGTTTCCAGCATCTGTCTAGCAGAAACAGGGCTGGGATGGCCTCTCTCTGCTCTGGGCACTGACCCTCTTTCTTGCTTGAACCGAGGTAGGAAAGGATCATTTTACTGAAAGTGCTCCTGCAATGGCCTTCTGCCAGTGTCAATTCTAGTGTAAGCTCTGGGACAGCCTGAGAAGAAAGGAGACTGCAGAAGGATAGGAAATAGCTCTGGTTCAAGTACCTTCTCATGCAGGAATTAAGTCTTCCGAGGTGCAATAAAAACAAAACAAGATTATTTTTTTCCCTTTGGATATTAGGGAAATGCGTGTTCACTTTATATTGTGGCTTGGGGATTTTTTAAGATGGGATTTTGTCATTTTTGAAGTCTTAAAGCATCTTAACTTCAGGGTGGTAAATCTCTGTTCAATAGTATTGTCAAGTGAGCTTAGGGGAACAAATCCTATAAATTACTACAGAGAATAGCAGTCACTGAATAATCCTCAACACCATTGTGTTTACACAAAATTCATCAAATAGAAAATTGGGTTTAAAATAAAAATGAAGCGATGTGTTTATATCCTTCATTATTTGGTAACACAGTATATTCTTAATGGAAACACACCATGCAATGCTTCCCTGCCTATAATCTCAGAAAGATACCTAATAGTATATAATTCTTTAGAAAGTTAAGATGTTGATTCCTGAATCAATCATGTGTAGCCAGCTGCTGACCAGTTCAAAACAAATTGGTCACATAAGCCAAAATAAATCTGGCTCATAAATAATCAGATGCTGTGTTAACATTTGCATTTTGATGAGAAATTCTGAATATGAAATAGGAGGTGTGCAAATCCTAAGTCTGGAGTCCCTTTGAATTGGGTGTGTACAATAGCACAGAACTTGAGATCAAAGACTGCTATTAAAAACAGCATGCAATTTGGACTTTTTTTAACCTTAATTCTACAGATGCTATTGCAGTTTGGTTCAGGAAGGTCCCAAAGTGAGGTAGAATTGGAAAAACTCAGCAAATTAGTAATGCATTTCAGATGTATCAACAGCTTATGGCAAAATCTACTGTTTGAAATGTCCTGTATGCTTTTTGCAAACTAGTTAAGTCTGTAACAACAGTGTAGCATCACCTGAAAATGCACTGTTTTTTTTTGTTTTGTTTTGTTTTGTTTTCATAATGTTCCATATACAGTAACACTTGAATGTTCCTTAGAGTGAACTAAGGCTTAACTTTTACTGGCTTAAAGACTATCAAGCTGACAGCCAAGAGTGCTGAAGTGGTGGTAAGCAAAATGAACATTTTGTAGCACTGTTCACCGTTGGGTGACTTTTGCAGGATCTGTTTCATGCTTTAGCTACGGTCTTCATTGACTCAGTGTAATTCCTCACAAATGAGTGCAGCTATCCTAATTGCAAGTAAAACCAAAACACAGTTGTGGGGTGAGTGTTGAACAGGCCCTGCTGGAGTTGTTTCTTACTCCAGAGTGGCATTAGAATTGTAAAACTACTGATTTACACATACTCATTACATCTAGTACTCTGTCTTGGAAGTGGATGGAATTAAAACATATTGCCAACTGTATCGAAGATTATACTGGACGACTGCCTTTTCAGCATGTTGTGGTTTCATTTGCTTAATCTTCTCACGTAAAACATGTATAGCTTTCAGAAAGCATCCAGATCTATTCTGATATTATAGTGCTGTTCTGAGGGATGTGGTTTAGTGTGAAATACTGGTGATAGGTGGATGATTGGACTGAATGATCTCAGAGGTCTTTTCCAACCTTGGTGATCCTATGATTCTGTATGCTATCTTGGATGGGACTTGGATGGTAACTCAAATCATATTTTCAACCATATTCATATAATCAATCTGTTTTGCCTCTGACTCCTTTTCAGCAGGTCTGGGACTCTTACATTTGCCCGCACGGCAGACTTTTGTTAATAATTATTATGTAGCTAGAATGATAGACATTTATGGAAAAAATGAATGGCTTTTCTGTGATATCTGCTGCATGAGAATTGTCTAGCTATTGGTAAAAATATTATCTATCTGCATCAAGCTGAGAATTTCATAACTGTGTCTTTTTGAAGGGCTCTGAAATACTTTTTTTTCCCTTTCCTTTTATCTCAAACAGAGCCAAATGGAGTTCAGCATTGCATCTCTGTCCATACAAGAACAGAGTGGTGCCCAGACACAAAATGAACAGAGGCAGCCACTTAAAGCAGCACCTGGTGTCCAAGTCCCTAAATCTTCTCAGGCTAAGACCCCTGGCTCTGATGGGTTAATAGCACCAAGAAAGGATGAGGAGTCCTCTTTCTGGAAGATAAATGCAGAGCGCTCCAAGTTTGAAGGAGACAAGTCTGAGTTCCAGTCTTTGACCCCCAGCCAGATCAAGTCCATGGAGAAAGGAGAGAAACCCCTTCCCTCTTTTTACAGACAAGAGTCTGCTCCGAAGGAGGTGGCAAAAGCTGACAAGCCCAGCATAACTAAACCTGAGAAGTCTGTTACCCCCAGTCTACCTTCTGTATCTCTTGAATGGGAGAAACCTCGACCCTCTCAACTCCCTTCTAGTTCTCTAGATGATTTCTTTCTTCCTGACCCACCACAGGACCTGGCATCTTCTAGGACAAACAAGGAAGATACTGATGGTACTATACTTACAGATCAACAAATGCCTGGACAGGTAAAGACTTCTGTATCCATTTTCCTTGAATGTAAAAACCATATAACATATTAAAATATGACAAAGTCATTCTGGAAGATTTGAAATGAAGTATTAAAACATAGATAAGCTTGTTGTCTTTTTATCCTGCAAATTTAGGGAAGTCTATTTAACCAATGTGTCAACTGCTGTTGTTTGTTTCAATATAATGTTTTTTAATGTAGTAAAGTTCATAGGATAAGGGCATCATTTAAATATAACAATTGAAACACTGACATGGCATCCCTTGGCTGACTTGAGAGCAAGCTACTTAATGATTTGGGGTAGGGAGCTTACTATATAAAATTAAAAAAACTTTTTTTTTCTTGAAACAGCTAAATGCTTCTTATAAAAAGCTTAACTTGAATAGTAGGAAAATTAAAATCTAGGATTCTTTCATGGTATATACAGCATAGCAGTGAATGGTGAGCTTGTTTCTCAGCTGTTCTAAGCCCAGCACCCGCATCGCAGTGTTTTGTCCCAGGCAGCTGGACAGCTTTAAATGTATTTTCTCTTAAAGTCCAAAATGGAAATGGAATGAGCTCCCAGAATAGCCTTCTGAATGTGACTTTTTTTTCTTAAAGAAAAACAAATAACAACAAAAAAGAACCTTAAGCAGCTCAATAGCCCGTTGGATCTATTTAAAAAGCAGATGATGATCTGTGAGAAAAGAAAAGGAACAACAGGATATGAGATGGTGAGGGAAAGAGAAGAAAGAGATACAAAATCTAAAAACTGTGAAGAACTGTTCTTGAAACAAAGCCATGCAGTTCTGTTTGAAATGCAGCACTGCACTCAAGCCTAATGTATTACTGTACACCTTAAGCATGTCACAGAGCTTTCTCTTACCATGTTTTCACACTGGTGATTGTTTAAATTCCAAACAAGATGATGTAAGGTCAGAAAGATGCAGGCTGAGGTAAATGCTTGAAAATGAAGAGAGTGGCAGTATTTGAGAGAATTTTACTTAAGCCACATCAGTGCTTGGAGTGCCACATTTAGTTTAGGTTTTGGTGGGGTTTTTTTCTCAAAGCGAAAACATTATTCTTGAATTGTTTTACTACAAATTGTGACTGCAGACTGCAGTAGTTCTTTAATTTTAGATAAAAACTGTGTCATGATTTCCTACATCATAATGGTTTTGTTCAGTATTAATTCTTTGGAACGTTTTCTGGCTCACTGGAATGGTTTGAAAAGCCTGGTTTTTCTATCCATGCAGAAGCAAACCTGCCATATCAAGAAGTGAGAAGACAGGGTTCCATGAAAGAATTTTCTTTGTTCCCTCTTTCTGGATTCTTTCCCCAGAACAGGGAAGAGATTGCAGAAAGAGGAAACAAAGAAAAGTCACACTGTAGGAATAGAGACTAGAGAGCCACTCACGTGTCTCCTGAACAGTTTTCCTGAACTGAAATCATTGTATATGTCACAACTGACATTGCAGTACTGCAGCAGCAGCATGTTCTTGATAGCCAAGTAAAATGGCTGGTCAACAGAGTCTAAACCACATACTTTTCTCGAAATAACTGGCTGTCGCTGTAGCAGGCAATTCATTTGAATTAGTAATGCCTGCATTGTTGGTTTTTTCTTTTTTTCATTGTCTGCAATGCTCACCCTACTACCCTACTCTGAAAGTTGATCTTTATGAGATTTTCATGGGCACAAAATTACCTTTTGCCTGCAGATCAGAAGGATTTCTTTTCTTCCTTGGAGTTGCATTTTTGTTCTTGTTTGCCTTTGTTTGTCTTCATGTCTGGCATTATTTGGTGTAGATTCTTAGGCATCTTAAGCAAGATGAAGGACTTGAAATACCGGCAGACAACAGTTTAAAGTTTCTTTTGTAGATAAGCAGTCAAGTAATTGTAATTGCTTGTAATACCATAATTAACAGTTACATCTTTTCTTTTTTCTTCTTGCAGACTAGTACAAGCAATGTTATCTTGAAGACTGGCTTTGATTTTCTAGACAACTGGTAAAAGGTGCATCCAAATAGTCCGAACCAATTTTGGGAAAGGAGTGAGATATCTTTTTCTTCATGTGTTAATTTACTAGTATTTGTGTCTTTTTCTAGAAGTAACTTTCAAATTCTTAAATGTTGCCTTTGTATAAACTTTTGTAATACCAGATGCATTTTTGGTTTTTAAACAGTGTTAGATGTGTGGTTTCATTTTGATTTATTTTTAAAATCTGTTAAATTTTTAGTAGCTACTGTTTTGAGAGGATGGGAGAAGTTACCAAATAGATGTTAAAGGAAAACAAATGAGTGTCTTTACGCCTGAGAAGTGGAACCTACAGGAGCAGGTTGTTATTTTCAATTGAAACCTTGCTAGCATGGCCTGTAAGTAATAGCATAGCACATGCAGTGGTTCCAAAAAAACCAACCAAATGATTCTGTACTTCAGATAACTAGCAAAAGCAGTATGAAAAATAAGCATACAGAGAGCGTTTATTTCTATATCTCATGTAGTCTGGAAGTAACTTTTGTATTACTTATTTGAAAATACTTTTCTTTTGAAGAGGGCAGAGGTATTGCCAAAATGATGGATCCAAAGAAGCACTTCTTCAACCCTACAAATCTGCTAAAATAACCAGAAGAGTGTTAGAGAAATGTCCTGGGGAAAGAATTGATGTTTCTGATCTTTGGATTAAAGACTTGAATTGGGGAAGGGAAATAGGACAACACCTTATGAATGGGAGAAACTGTCTTCAGGGAATACAAGCCTAACGATTCACTGCCTCCTTGTTAGAGCATAACTCTTCTTAACAGTAGTGCTGGAAGCACAGCACTGGTAATTGCTGCAGTGTGAATTACCTTTGTGTCAGGAAACCACTATGTTTATGGGAGGTCCTAGCAGTATGAGGCTTCTTTATATTTATAAGCAACTTACAGTCTCAAGGACTTATCAACTTTGGTGCTTTTTCCTCCTGGTGGGTACTTCCTCTCTTCAGCATTCAACATCTGGGTTATATTTATTCCCAAGATGCAAAGTAGCATCTCAAGGTGGCCCTCAGCAGTTCTACGTTCGAATGATCTTTGGTGTTTTAAATGTAGAGAACAAGGTTAGCTGTCATTTGAGTCTGTTGTCTCCGAAATGCAGCATGATTTACACACTGACTCTCACTGTGTTTACCTCACCTTGAAGCCTTAATTCCCCCAACGCACAACCAGTGGGTGGTCTGCTCCAATGCCAAAGGTCTGACCTTCCCTTTACCTCAGCAGTAGTCCCGTAGCGTTTGTTTGGGGTAGAAGGCAAAGCATGGGGCTCTGATGGCTCTTGTACGTCCCTGCCAAATCTGTAAGAAGGTCGCCATCTCCTAGATCTTGAGAGTGCTGGGCTTCTCATGGATTAGCATTTGGTTAAATGCCAGAGGCAGTTACATGCAAAGAACTGGCTGCTGCAGGGTTTTCTTCTGCCTACTCCAAGTCTGTTACAGGAAGTGTTTGAAATGTACTGGAGGAGTCCTTGCCTCTAATTGCTGTACTGCCTGCTCTGAACAAGCATTGTGTGCTGATAGAGCATTAAAACTTAATTGCTGATCAAGGAAGATGCTGTAAGCTGCCCTCTGAAAAATAGAACCACCGAGTCTCAAACCTCCAGCTTTTCTAGAGTTTTCTTAAAAGGTTTCTTAGCTAAAGGGGCAGATTGCCATGGAGTATAAGCCATTGCATAGCCTTATGTATAGAATTCAGAGGCTTCTAAATATCTTTCCTGAGATGTACACGTTCCCTAATTCACAGATATTGTCCATGCGTTCAACAGTTCACAAAATACTATAATTGTTTCTGTTGACCTAGGCTTTACAGCTTGCTTTTCTTAGCTGTCTGTTTTTAGGATTTCTTAAAAGTATCCAGCATTAATATAGCTTAGAACGACTTCAGCAAAAAATGTTTAGGTGTGTAATTAGTGCTGACTTACACCTCCTTTTCAAAGCCGACAAATGCTAACCCTGGGTATTACTCCTTTCACTGACTCCAATTTTCTATGCATTCAGCTGCTGAAAAGTTTCAAATCCAGTGTTAAGATGTGTATTCTAATCTTACTTAGAAATGGGCAGATCTTAAAGCCAACTCTCATACTGTTGAGGGGTGTTATTTCATATCTCTGGTAACTGCATTGAAACTTCTTAAAGCAAATCTGGGCTGTCTCGTCTATTGGCTAACACTACCCTGATACACATTGGGACCAGCTGGTAGAACATGCTGCAGAACTTTATACTTATCCTGGTAGCTCTTTCCTGTGCTTTGACAAGAGTTGATGCTCCTTCTTTCTTTCGTATGTTTTTATTAAACATTCTTACAAAAAAAAATGTACTTGGTCACATTTTATATTAACAATGTTTTAATAAATTCACTTTAAATAGAACATTCAAGGCTTTCATACTAGTTTCTGTTTTGTCCCTTATGCCCTTCCTTCATTAGTGCCATTTGAGTTTTTTGTTCATATTGAATTTGCCTGAAAGGCAGTGAAGAACAGTCTGATCTAGAATTTAGAAACGGAGTTCTTCAGATCAGGGAAAAAAAAAAATCAGTTCTCCACACTGCAGCTGGATTTCACACTGAGAGTGAGGCTGTTTGGGGAAGCTTCCTTGCTTTGTTGTTTTATCTGACAGGTGGGGACAGGAGGGGACTTGAGGCTTCTGTGAAGACTTCACTGTAATGGACTTGAAATGTAACACACGCATCGGTATCAGGAGCAATATTGCAGGAGGATTTTGAAAACGATGCTTGTGCAAATGACCAGAACTAGCAGTGACAACGTTTGACACAATTATGCTCTCTGTGGATGGTTACCTACCGTTTTAAAAGCAAGTCACAAGAAGATGCTGGCAGAGGCCACTGCACAGTCTCGCTTTGTGCCTTCTGTCCAACACTTGAAAGCTTGCTGCACAAGAGAATCAAACTTACTGTTACAAGGATGTTTCTTTTTCTGCATACCCACAGCTGCTCTTTTCCAAAAATGTATTTTGAAAAGCAACTTGGATTTGTTTTATCCTTGAGCTGAATTTCTACCAACAACTAAAAGGACATTTGAAGAAGAATTTGGTTTGGAAAGACTTGACAGCCAATGAAGCGGTGGTATTTCAAGTATAATTAGGATCTGGCTTACACATCATTTTCTTCAGTCTTGTTTAAGTTTTATCTTAACTTTTAAAAGTCCATTCTAATAAAGGCAAATCCACAGCTTCTGGGAGCTGTCTGGGCAGTTAGAGTCAGCAGGTCTCATAACCGGATACAGACAATGTAGAAAACATGCTTTGGCTGTCTGCCTAAGGACAGCAGAGTAGTAGATCGAGTTTGTCAGTGGTGGCTTCTGCCATAGTTGCTGAGGGAATGAGAAACTGGCTGTGTGGCCACCATTGTGGTACTGTAACAGCACCCAGCAGGCACAGTCCTGTTCACTCTTCAGCATTCCCCAGAGAGCTTGCAAGTCCTGAGAGGTACAAAACCCAACTTTGTAAGCGTTATTCACACAGTCAGGCCACTGGAATTTGCTGCCCAAGTTTGCCATGGCTTGTGACAGTTTTTTCTTGTTACTGTGAGATACAGATGTGGCAGAATCGAGGAGTAATTATTGGCTATCTGAGATAAACCCATAATTTGGCTGTCAAACATTTATGAGTAAATAATGCAAGTGACAGCCTTTACAGAGCAGATAATCCCAGTGTGCCCGACTCTTTGCAACAGGACATTTTTCTTATTTCTGTTGAAAATCTGTTACTATTCCTTTTCACACGTGTGATTTACACCTCAACGCATACTGCAGCCAAGTAGTTCACAGTGAGGATCTGCATCTCTCTCTGACCTTCCACCACCTGAAGGGCCCTGACAGCGCTCTCTAGAGTCATTGAGTGCATGGTGAGAGATGATCACAAGATATGCTTGCAGCCTTGGTCCAGTTCTCCGTCTCCAAGAGATGATGATCTGAGATCAGATATATTCTTAGTGGAGCAGGGAAGGAAATCTCACAATTCAACCCTCTCCTTCAGCCCTTCTAGGATTCTCTTCACAGAGGCATTGCTCCTTCTGATCCTCCTCCCTGCAGTTCAAGGCAAAGTTTCCAGGGGAAAGAGAGGCCACACTTCCCCTGCCCCTTACCAGCAGCTTGATTTTCCTGCCCAAACGAGTGCATGTGTCCAGCACAGTACAGGTACCCACTCACAGGGCAGCAGGTTGCTGGCCTGTCCATGTGCCCATTATCCCTCTCTAAGTCAGACTTGGCTGAAAGCCTGGCAGCTGCATCTCTGCTCACCTTCAGCCTGGCACATTGTTTTTAAAGCTTATTGTTTTTTCTCCAGATTTTACACTGAATTTCTTCTGGGTGAAAAGATTCCATTAGGCAACCTCTAAATCACAGCATTTATCGGCTCTGCTGCCTAATGGCTGTGAAACTTGGACCTCATTTCAGAGTACAGATACAGGAATAAATGCCTTTGGCAGGTCAGTGTTTTACTGGGATGCCAATGAATCAAAAAACATGTAGCTGCTCTGAAAATAGCATACTGCAATTTTCTTTTAATGCTTGTCTCTAAAGAGAATGAAGGAATGAAAAAAAAAAAAAAGATGGAAGGAGGGGGGGGAAGTATTCTGTGTATTTTGGATGGTTCAACAATTTCAGTAACCAACCAGAGGTTTGCACAGGGGCCTGCCCTCAGCCTTAGCTTCCCTTCTTACCAAAAGTGGCAAGAGTGCCGGTGACCCTCAAGTCAAGCTGGCTGTTTGCCTCATGGGTACATGCTCTGAAATCAAATAGCCAGAGAGAAGGCAGCCTTTGAAGATTCCCTCCTTACAGCTAGGTACAAAGTGTTTTATTGGGACTGCTTTTGTTGCTGTAAATTGCCAGCTGCTATGAAAAGCTGCAGTGACACACAGTGTCCTCATGGAGATGAGAGAAGAAAGAAAGGTGAGAGAAGGAGAAAAGGTCAAATGGGAGTAGAAAATTCACCACGCTGGGTTCTCTCCACCGTGACATTTTCCAGCTACAGGAGCTGAAGCACTGGCTCCAGTTAGCTTGGTGGCAGAATTTACTGGGACTTGTAGGAAGCCTGGACTTTATTACAGCTGTTTGTTATTAAAAGGCTGACTGAATATCCTGCTCTCCTTGCCACATTTTTCAGGACTGATATCTGCCAAAAAGGAAACTAATGCTGTGTGCCTATAAGACTATGTTTAAGAAACACTGCTCTGGCCCCTGCGTTGTACCAAACCCTTTGGCTTCCACTCTCACTTGGCAGCAGCTCCATTCCTCCAGAGCAGAGAATGATGGCAAATACTTGTGGCCACTAATTGCAGATTATTTTCATTTCTCCATCCTGAAGAAACTGAGCTGCAGCCAGTGGATCCAGGGCCCCTGGGAGCTCCAGCAGCCTGGCTGGCTGGAGGAACAGGGTTGCAGCCAACCTGGGTGAGCTCCACAAGGCCTCAGAGCCGCCTCTGCTCTTCAGCAAAACCCTTCACCCGCAGCCACCCAGCTGGCTCTCAGACTGCATCTGGCCAAGGCCACAGCAAACCTGCATATGCCCCAAGAGTTGCCAGGCCAGGCCCTTCAAGCCTACAGCTATGCCACCAGTGCTAGGAGCACTATGTTTGCTAGGTCACTGCTAGCAGACAGCATTGTCCCATTTGGGTTATCCAGTCCTGTCACAGCTCTGAGGCACGTGCTCTCATGGTTTTGATGGATGGAGCAGGAACCAGGAGCTGGGAAGCGTGCCCCCAGCCTCATGGACTTTATCTGGTAGTAAGTGACTGCACTTACAGAGAACTTCAGCTTGCATGAGTAAACAGCAGTTGTGAATCCTTTCTACTGTACAGATTCAGCTAAAATCCATAATAGTAACAGCACCAAGTCCTTCTTAGTTCATTCCCAACTAGCCCCCAGGGCACTACTTTTTGCTAGAAATTCCATTAGTGTTTACTGTTAAGTTCACTGCAAGGCACTTCTGGTTTTAATTATATATTGTAATGCTTCCTCTGGCACTATCTCAGTATGGAAAAAATGAGCATAGGATGTAGACAGATAAAAAAACCTAATTAATTCCAGCACTAATGCCACATCATTACAGTTACAAACGGATTTGTCTCCATTACCCAGCCCAAACAGCTGGCTTTCAGTGCCTGTATAGGAATGTAGTAAATATGGCAAAAATGTCTTTATCTGGGGAAGCTAATTTTAGATACCATGTTTAGCAAGGCAATGGAACTACTTGGGGAAGAAATTATCGACCTTCCAATTGAAAAACACATCACAGGACACATTGCATCTAACTTTTCAGATATGCTCCCTTCACTGCATCCACCATATGGGAGTTTGTGCATGTTCAGCAGTGCCCATCTGTCCTGTTGTGAACTGGATGAAGTGGAGTTCATCCCTGTCTCTATAAGGCCACCATCCACAGACCTCCAGCCCACAGACCTGCCAACCCCACTGCCCTCCTTCCATCCAGGCATGGGTAAAACCACGTTCAATCTCCATGGAGCTCTTCAGCTTTCTGAGGTTTCCTCAGGCCTGCTCTGTCAGCTCTGCTCCAAAAGCAATCACTTTACATGAAAGCTCAGATGGAGCTGCTGATGTCCAAGGCCTGACAGCACCCAGGGGCAGACCCCTCCTGGGTGCCTGGTGTGCAGGCCCTCTGCCTTCCTAGAATGCAGGGAGTGAGAGGAGGAGGGCTACAGGAGGTAACGTTGCAGTGCAGGGTTAGTTTCCCTCACAAACCCAAATTGCATATGCTTTCAACCTCCTGCTGGGGCTAGGGAGGCTCAGCCTCTTCCCTGCTTTGAAAGACACTCTTTCTCATTTGAGAAAGATCCAAATGGCTGTTTGGCTCCAGAGGTGCAGGCAAGGCATGCATGTATATTTGCCACACACAACGATGTAAACAGAGTAATCACAATCTAATTAGAGAGGAAAAACCTGCAACACATAAGTAGTTTATAACTAGAGAGGTGCAGAATAATATTTTTGAGTTATGCAGAGCTCCACTGATCAAAAATTCCTTAGTTTCTATTATTTCTGCCATATTTAAAGTTATTTTTGACTTCAACAGCCTCAGCACTCACAACCAGCTACCTGCAAAGTGTTCCTGTTTCAGAACTGCTTGCTCAGAGCTGGGCTCCTCGTTCTGTGTTTATGTTCCTTGCACAGCCCTTGTAAGAGGCAGCAGGACTCAGCACTTAGTGGTGGCTGTAGGAATGGGGTTGTTGATGCCAAATGTTGACTGGATGCAAACACACACATATATATATTTCCAAATTCAGGAAATTGGAGCACAGAAATGCTAGCTCTTGCTAACAGGAATTGAAATACTGAAGATCTACTGGTGTTTCCTCTTCTGGTGATGCTCTGAGGCTTAGCATCGCGTTCCACCTTGAGATGCCTTAGTGAGATTTCCTGTGAGGTGGCAACAATGCTGATAGTTGTTGTTATCTTTGGAGGACTGGTGAGATTAAGATCATGGGGTTCTGTGTCTCATGGACAGATGCCCCAGTGCAATATCTTAGTTGTTGCAGGTAAAATAAAGATTTTCTTGCTAAAGTAGTCATAAGTAATGATGGTGAAGACCACTTGTGGCCATTCTCTACCTGAGACTATTGGCTGTGATATTTCCCTTTACAAATTACACACGGCACTCTGTTCTTTGCTGTTAAGAGCCAAAGAGGATACCTCTTCCTCTCTTGAATTTTTGAACTACTAAGGCTGCAAATTTTATAATTACAGAACATTTTCTTGTTCCATCACTGAGGTTATTCTAAAGAGGTTTTCTATGCTGAACTCCTTCAGATATTCACTGATAGCAGAAAGTACACAGAGATTCCTCTTCAGAGACTTCTAATGAAAGCCACCAGCTCTGATCTTGATATCAAATGACAACACTCACCTCAGGCTGAAAGCCTGCATGCAGCTCAAGGCATCATCTTGACCTCCCTAAAGGGAGCAAAAAGCATCAGCTGAAGTCACTTGGAAGGGATCACATGGTAGGAAGTGCAAGGAATTGACATCTGTAGGCCACTTGAGATGATGGGAAAGACACCTTTGTGAACACTAGCTGAAACCATCGGGTAGCTGAAGATGAAATGTCCCCATGCTCTGATGGGGATGAAGCCCCCAGGCGTCATGCTGGGTCCCACACAGAAATTCTGCAGTACTACACAGGGTCAGAAATTCAACTGGGTGGAAGTTCCTGAACAGATTCCTGCAAATTCCCCAAAATTCCTGCAAAGTCCTGCTGGCAGGCAGTGTGACTATGGGAGAAGCTGGGCACCATGCTCTGCCAATGCAATCTTTAGCCGCAGCACAGGTATCACCTCTAATTTTAGCCCCAGGAGCAGTGAAAGCCCTCCTGAGTTGCAGCATACATTGATAGATCATCTAAATCAAAGCTGCTTAGCCTAAAGCTGGCTTTCGAATGGGAAAGGCCGAGTGCTAAATTTTAAATCTAATTTTGAATGACGCTGAATTCAGCTGAGAAACTGCATTTTTCCTTTGGGACAGAGATGGGTCTGTGACTGCAGGCAATTGCCTCTGCAGAGCAAGATTGGTTTTCTTTTTTTGTATCCACTCATTTTTGAAGCTGAGCGATCCATGTGTGGTGAGTCAAAAGTTGGCTGTCAGTGTAGGGTACAAACCACCTCCCTATTTGGGGTTATTACTGAAGAATTTTACACAAGCTGTCCTACATGTATATAGAACACATGTATATATCTGTGTGTGTGCATATATATATACATAAATCATTATTTATGTTACAGATTTTGTTTAAAGTGCATACACAGAAATTGATGTATACATTAATACACGCTGAAGGGCTGGTGTTCTGCTTTTCCCTTTTTCTGTGCATCTGAGTGATGCACAGGAGTAGTCAGACTGCAAGGAGGAACACTGTTCTGCTTAGATGAGTACTGCAGCATTATAACATTAATGTTAGACCTTCAAACAGCTTTAAATCACCAATTCCCACTCTTGCGGCAGTTTGATGTTAATGTTTGTCAAGAGCTGGATGTTAGTGATCAGAGAAGCTACTAAATTAACAGCTCTGGAGACTTAATTGTCAGAACACTTTCAATTATTTATTAGGGAAGGAAATCCCTACCTGTAAGTAGAGCCAGCAAAGGGTTATTTCAAGCCAGGAGCAGTAAAACACATCAAAGCAGTCACAAGTTGTGAGTTAAGGCCACTAAAATTATCAACATGGTTTGAACTTCAAAAAGCAGTAAAATAGCATCGATCATTGTATTCTGGCCTCTGAATCTTTAACCTGCTCAAAATGCCATTTTCTAGATTTCCTCTGTCATTAAAGCTGGAACTTACTGTAGAAATTCTGTCAATCCTCACTTTCTCATAGACCTCTGGAGTTCAGGCTTTATGGAGAACATGAAATCTTGTGACACTGACAGTGCAGTTGTAAAGCTGCCAACAAGGAGCACACCTTCTAATAAAGATCCAAATTTTGAGCAGTGGAATTGTTTTTCCCAAAAAGGAGGCACTGATCATCCATCCAGTGAGCCCAGACCATGGGCTGTGTCTTTCTTGTCTGGTGCCTTCTGGGATGTCCTAGGTCCAAGAGTTGAGTGATAATGGCACCTTGCTGGAGAATTTTTCTCTGATCTATGAAGGGAAATAAGGACAGTGCCACATTTGCATTAAGCACATGTCTTGCCCCTTTGCCATGGCTCTTGTGGGTACATCTCTGCATCTGTCCACAGGAGAGTGGTCCCCCCATTGTCCTGCCAGTCCCTTGCTCCCTCAATCCATTCTCACCAAGAGAATTTGGGGTACAAGACGGCCACAATGCAGAATGATTGATGTTGGCAGGGACCTCTGGAGGTCACCTGGTCCAACCCTCTGCTTAGGCAGGTTGCCCATGAGCATGGGACCTTGCCCAAGACTCAGGATGCTGCATCCCAGCAGCATAACTGCTCTCCCAGCAGGCACATTGTTTACCAAATAGAAAAACCTGGCAGGAGAGTGAGCCTCGGGTACATCAGCGCAGGCAAATGGGGCACTCAGAGTGCTAAGTACTCGCTCTGCCCATGCTCAGAGAAGCAGCAGTGGAACATGCTTTTGCAGGGGGATCAATGCCAGCAGGACGAATTGCAGGGACAGGAAGGAGGGGAGGAGTGAATGGTGCTCATGCTTTTCCCCTGTATGAAGTTTTGCCATGTTGGCCTGAAGATTTGCTAGTCACCCACAGGAATTTGTTTTCTTAAAGCTAAACTTTCATAATTACATTAAAGCATTGAAGACTGCTCGCGCTGCCCCTGCTTTCTCTCTCTTTCTCCTTCTTGCTAAACCAAACCTCATGCCCACGTTCTTTTCCTCGTGCTGAATGCACATCTTTTCCCCAGGACTTATGCAAACTGCACTGTGACCCTTTTCAGCAGCTAGCCAGCCATGCACCTGTTTTCAATTAAAATTTCTTACTGTAGCTCTTGCTGGCTCAGAAAAGTGTTTTGACAAGCGTGAGGTTTCCTGCCCCTGGAAAGAACAACATCTCTTTAACAGTGAGTTCTCCTGGAGAGATCTTACCCTGAGCTGCAGAGAAAGCTGCACTCGCTAAAAGGATCAGAAACTGAATCAGCCATCGTGGTACTAAAGGTGTCCCAGGGCTTTAAGAAGGCTGTTGGCACCAGCACAGGACATGGCTTGGGTTGCTGCCATTGCAATGCCCTCATAAAGACACTTCTCAACCTCTGCTTCTTGTGCTAGAACATCTGCGTACCCCAGTTTGAGACAAAATGGTATATATGATATTCTTCTTAGGGATAATATCGGGGACTTCAGCTGAGCCTGGTGGGGCACAAAGCTGAACTGAGGCTGTTACTACCACCCACCCACCATCTTTTCTGCAGTGCCTAGAAAGCCCTCACTAAAATGGGAGGAGATCTATTCATGCTTTCACACTGGAGAAGAAATCTGTGAGGATAGCACTTTCTATACAATGGCTTCTCCAGTTCTTAGGAACTTACAGCATTTCTGTCTCTGCTCTCCTTGACCTATGTCCTGCTAAAACTTTCTGTGACTTATTTGTCAGGTAAATATGCAAAAGAGCCGTCCGTCCCATCAACAGATGGTGACAGTGACTGAGAGCTACTCTATTAATTGCTGACCCCATTTCTATTTTGGTCACTTAGCACATCCTCTAGGAAACGGATGGGATCAGTCATGATAAATCCAATCTCTGCAGCACCAGATAATCTGTTTTCAAGCTGGAGTGGGTGCTGAGCTATCTGTCCTGACAGCCAGCTGCAGGACAGCCAAGGGGCTGCAGGGCAATGTGGCTGCATCCCAGAAGACTTGTGTCACTGTTCCTGTGTACAGCAAGTGGATTGGGTTCACAGCACTGTGTCCTAGAGTGTCCTGCTGAGGTATGGCATATGCCACTCTTGCATGATGCACTGTAAGAATGCATCTCTCTAAAGGTGCAACTGATTAATTCCTGAATGGCTTACAGCCTTTCTTTTGGGTATTAAATTCATGCAGAAAGGCCACATGTCTACTGACTGCAGGAGACTGGAGAAAGATGCATGTGATTCAAATTGCTCAGTGGTTTTGAGCCCAGATCTCCTGTTTCTGCTCTAGGCACTGTGATATGAGACACTGTGCCTTAGTGGTAGGGATCTTTGCAGCTCGCAGTGCTGCAAATGCTCTGCTGTGCCCTTCGAGATATCAGTAATGGTGGAAGATGTACACTGGGATTTAAAAGTGATTTGACCATCCTGATGGTCAGACAAAGTGAATCACAGAATCACAGAATTGTAGGGAACGGAAGGGACCTCCAGAGATCATCAAGTCCAACCCCCTGCCAAAGCAGGATCCCTACACCAGGTCGCACAAGTAGGTGTCCAGGTGGGTCTTGAATATCTCCAGAGAAGGAGACTCCACAACCCCCCTGGGCAGCCTGTTCCAGTGCTCCGTCACCCTCACCGTAAAGAAGTTCTTGTGCACATCTGTGCGGAACTTCCTATGCTGCAGTTTCTGGCCATTTCTCCTTGTCCTGTCTCCGCACACTGCTGAAAAGAGTCTGGCCTCGCCGCTCTGCCCCCCACACTTAGATATTTATAGACCTGGATCAGGTCCCCTCTCAGTCTTCTTTTCTCAAGGCTAAACAGACCCAGTTCACTTAGCCTTTCTTCACAGGGGCAATGCTCCAGGCCCTTCACCATCTTTGTGGCCCTCTGCTGGACTCTTTCCAAGAGATCCCTGTCTTTTTTGTACTGGGGAGCCCAGAACTGGACACAGTATTCCAGATGAGGTCTTACCAGAGCAGAGTAGAGGGGGAGGATCACCTCCCTCAACCTGCTGGCCACGCTCTTTTTAATGCACCCCAGAATGCTTGTCAAGAAACACTTAACCATCAAGAGGAGCAGAAGCTGCATCCCAGCTGTTCCCTCCTTGGGCTGGGTGCCCAGTGCCGGGCTGCAGATATGGCACAGCAGCAGCTGGACAGCTGGGGAGCCAGATCTGTGCGCCCCAGCAGCAAAGAGAGCTCTGCTGGGATTCCCAGCAGGCCAGGAGGGCAGGGGAGGCCCAGAGACTTCCAGAACAATGCAGCAGTTTTCCCTCTGGGCAGCTTGTCTCTGCTGTATTTGTGTCCCCAGCTGCTTAGCAACTGGATTAAACTGTCACAAGATGTTGGCAGTGCCCTCCCTTCCAGGGCAGGGGCAGGGCTGCATCCCGTGGGACTGTCTGCCAGAAGAGTGAGCAAGGTCCTGCTGTCTGTGGCTGTGCCCAGGCTCCAGCCCTCGCCCAGTCTGACAATGCTCTGGGAGAACTCAGACCTTCTCCCTGCCGGGTGGCCCTGCTCAGTAGTGCTGACCTCCCTTTCAGGGCCACACGAAGGGCAATAGATGAAAACAGAGTTGTTGGGAGGGCAGTTTATAGTATCACTTGTCCTTATAAGTGGCTGACGTGCAAAAGATAGTTGTTTGCGAGAGTTGACAGCTTGTGTTTACCTCGATCTGCAAGTATTTGTAATTCATTTCTAAAATAATGAAGCTCTAGACATACTGGGAACATTACAAATGACCCTCAGCGCTCTGATGTGCTTCCAAAACATGTGCTGCCATGAGTTGAAAAGCACGAAGAGTCAGATGTTTCCGGGGAGAGACAGGCAGATGATGCAGATGAAATGAAAATGATGGAGATAACTCATCTATCTCTATACAAATATTTAATTTTGATGGCTGGAAGCAACCACAAGTATTACAAATGGGGAGAAGGCCTTGTAGCTCCGAGCATCTCTCCTGCCTGACGCCACAGCACTACAACAAGGAGCTGGTGCCAGCAGCAGGCCCATGCCTTGGTTTTCATTCTCTCCCACACCTCCTGGCCCTGCTGTGCCTCAGGCCCCCTGTGCTGATGGATCAAGAGTCTGGGGACCAACATCACACCTCATGAGAGATAGAATAGACCTATGACAGAAATAGGACGTTTTGGAGGTGGGTGGCACTGCCAAAGATTCGGCATTACTGAGCTTTTCAAAGAAGCATGAAGTAACTTTTGTCCACACAGGTGCCCAAAATTTCGGCTCTTTCATCTCTGTGTGGAGAAAGGACAGAATGCTGTTTTGCTATTTCTCAGTTTGTTCATGTTTTTATGGCAGTTCCTCATGGTCCTCTGTGCTAGGCTGGATATTAGGAAAAATTTCTTCTCCAAAATAATGGTGAGGCATTGGAATAGGATGCACAGGGAGGTGGCGGGGTTGTCACTGTCCTTAGAGGTGTTCAAGAACTGTCTGGATGTGGCACCGATGGACATGGTTAGTAGGCATGGTGGGAGTGGGCTGATGGTTGGACTTGATGATCTGAGAGATCTTTTCCAAGCTTAATGATTCTGTGATTCTGTATCTCTTGTGACTAGGGCAGGAAATCTCTGAGACTGGAAAATCCATTGCAAAATCTGCATCAGAAACTGGTGGTGGAGGTGGGTGGGCCAGCTCTGGCCAACATCTGGCCTGAGGTTTCAGCAGCAGGTTTTAAGGAGGCAGTTTTTGTTCTGAAAGGGAGCAGGAGAGCATGCTCAAATTGCAACCTTGTGGCTAAGTCATTTTTTTTCCACCAGAAATATGTCTGAAAAATGCATCTAATGTTTCCCATTAAGGCAGCCACTAACATAGAGACAGGCTCCCCAACTGAGCCAGTACTTGCTGACAAGATCTGCATGCACCACATGAGGGAATGTATAGCTCGCATGGCTTTCAGACCACCCTAAGTGATTTGCCATAGCTCTTGTAATGATGCAGAGCCAAACACGTCCATACCTCATGTCACAGAAGGCAGAAGGATCCGACTTCAAACTCCTTGGCTGAAATAAAAGGGAGTCAGCAAGCCCAGGGCTGTGCTTCCGGGCATTGGACTGCCCTCCTGAGAACCAAGTGCTGAAAGGGACTATTGCATTCTGACGGGGCTGTGAAGTCAAACGTCTTTCACTCGCCCACCCATTCACTTGCACAAGCAATGTAACAGCAGAATAAAAACCCATACCTACAGAAGAGATTATACAATCCTCCACTTTCAGATGCCCTGGCTCCCAAGGTTGCTTTTCACTTTTGGAACAGGGCCTTATTCTAATTTGCAAAGGATTTGGGTGTTAACTCTCAGATTGCTTGTGATACAGTCAGCAGGTAACTGTTCTGACTGGGCAGAAAACAAGCTGGGGTGTTTTTGTCTTAAATGCATGAATTTTCACTTAAATGCACAGATTTTTACTTGTGTTCCATTGCTCTCACTCCAGTATTTATCACTTTCTTAAACCTGTCTCTCCAAGACACCATCAGCTCTGTGTAGAAAAACAGAAAGCTACAGTGAAGGAGCCAGACATGGAGAAGTCTCTTTTCTTCTGCATAGTTTGTGAATATTGCTTCAGAAAGAAAATGTATTACAACAAATTTGTATCAACATCCAAGCTCACACAGTGAACCAGCTAAGAATCTATTAACTTAGTTTCAAGTATGTGGCCAAATATTTATAGGACAGTCTAGATTTCCATGCGAACTTTCACAAATTTAGACAGCTGCCTCCAGTGCTGTTGAAAGCACATACAACCAGTACATCTGAAAATCAATACATTCCATTGGGTTGAGTAACTCGGTTGGTCACATACTGCAACCACTACCTTTCTCTCAGTTTTAAGTTCGCTCCAGAGCATTTTCTATACAGTTATCATTGTTACTATGCAGATTGCCATTGTTTGGAAAAAAAATGGATATTTTAACCATCATGATCCTTGTTATTTTTTTTCCTGTAGTCTGAGCTTCATCTTTATCGCAGCTCGATTTTCATTCCAGAATTGCTCAGTAGGTCTAAATCTAGAGAAAATAGAGCCCTGGCTGTCTTAGTGATCCTGGACAGTAGAGAATACAAAGCTCTTTGAGGGCCATCTGTTTTGCTGCAAGAAAGGCTTTCAGAAACAAATCCAGATAGTTGATTCATTATAAAATAGTCATAAGTTATGAAGATATTCATAGAAACAAATCCATTGAAGACCTCTTAAGTTCCTGGCTGTTATTACTGCTATTTTTTAAGTCAGCACTGACTATCAACATCACATGAATAATGCAGTGCAAGAGACAAATGCAAAATAGCAATAGCTGCAGAGATCAGAGCCTTACTACTGGTAGCATTTAGACCATATAATATGATTGTAATTGCTCTTCTGGAGGCATGGTTGTTGTGGGATCAAACTCTGACTGTGGGTGGGGGAAGATGTCCCCAAGCAAGAAGTCACTGTCTCCTGAGCCATGTGTGCCTCTGAAGATGCAGCCAAGCTGTGTGCAACTGTGTGCAGACTCTGGCTTGTGGGGCATACTTTGGCCCAGACAGAAGAGGAACTGAGGGGAGTGAGATGCAAACATTTTTCTCTAAATTAAATCTATGATGAACATCAGGTCTTAGCTTAAATAAATATCCTTCTAAGGATGCCTGGACCAGGGACCTATGTCCTAAGTGCATATTCAGGGACGGATTTTCATCCATCCATTCCCTTCACAGAATAGCAGGCTGAAATTCATGTGGCTGCAACAAGAGGCTTGTTAATGTAGCCACACAGCAGGCCTGGAAATAAATTCCAAATCAAACAAAATTTTATGCAACTTTATATTTTTAAAAGCATCTTAAAGCAATCTATAGCCAAGCAGCAATAAAGATGTTTAATCATTGTAGTCTGTGCTATGCTGAAACTAAATACAATCCTATTTCGTAAAAGACTGTGTTCACTCAGGGGCATCAGTTTCAGTCTGCTTGAGAAGCGTGTGTGCCCCATTCAAATATCTCTCCCAGTAACAAATCCATCAACAGGTTTTATCAAAATTGAAAACAAAATGAGATCGGACTGTTGAACTCCTGAACAAAACAGGGCTGGAGACCAGAAAGATGAGCAGCATGAGTCTTCCTCCACACAAAAGCTCCTGGTGAAGTCTACATGAAAAGGGCATCACAGCTGTTGGAGCAGAAGTCATGGCAGTGACAGCCCAAGAGACTCCTGGCATCCAAGTCCGACTTCCTCAGATGTTCATTGCCAGGTTGATGAACTAATATTGAAAGAAAGATCAAATTTACAGTAAATAATTTCAGGCCCTTCACCTGCCTCCCCAAATGAAAGAGCAAAGTTCAAAAGCACTGCCTTGCTCTGATTTGACCTCACACAGGGAAGGGGATCATTGTTCACTGGCTTTTATGTCCTGTTCCTACATGGAGACTATAGCTAGTATGCAAGCAGGACTTTCCAGCATTTACTTCTGCTCTTAGAGAGAAGGGGGTAGAGCTCTTTGAGCACTGAATGCCAGCATGTTTATTTCCTTCACCACAGCCCAAATGAGCTTTCATATTTGCTGTGCCAGGGAACTCAATGTGCACTGCCCCAGGAAACTTCGGGTAAGTGTAAAATCAGAGACAGACCACGTGTGCAACAGGAAGACAAACAGAGCACAAAGAAAACAACAAGCCTATGCTGAGAAGCTGAGGATGCATATTAACTGAGATGCTGATTTCAACTCCTGAGGGAGTTGAAAGAGTCCCGTCCCAGTTTGCTGCCTCTCCTTTCCCCCACCGTGAGCTGGCACCCAAGGAAGGTAAAAGCAGAAAAGCCAGAAGGGGGGATGGGAAGCTGTCTGTGTGCAATAGGGCAAGGAAGGAAATAGCACCAAGGAGATGTAATCAGTGTATGTGCTGCAAAATCACAGCCCTGATGAAATCTATGGCAGACAGTCCTGTGCTCTCATGGACACAAATTTCACCTCCAGTTCTTATGTGAAGATCAAATGCTAGAGAAGCTACATCATTTTGCTGGTGTTTATGAAGCTGTGCTCATACCTCGCCAATATTCAGGTTAATGAAATCCTTGTTTTTCACACTCAATGCTTGGAATACTCCTGAAACGAAAAACAGGACACCGGAGCTATAAATATGCTTCATTCATATTCATGCATGAGCTCCCCATCCCACAACGGGTGGCTGTGTCTAGGACAGGGGGGGCCTGCACAAAGGCTGGATGCTTAGGGCTGCTGAGTGGTGGTGGCTGCTCTGAAAAATGAATTTCTTGGAAGGGGAAAAGTCTTGCTGATTTCAGGCCTCTGTACAAGCCTCATCTCAGGAATCAAAAGGAAATGAATGCCTAAGCACTCAGATTTGGATAATCAGAAATGAAGCCAAGCAATTTGCATTTCTTTCTTCATCTAATTTTTCTCTCAGTACTTTATACTTCTCACAGAATCACAGAATGGCCAAGTTGGAAGGGACCTCAAGGATCATGAATCTCTAATCCCCCTCCCACATGCAGGGCCACCAACCTCCCCATTTAATACTAGACCAGGCTGACCAGGGTCCCATCCAATCTGGCCTTGAACACCTCTAGGGATGGGGCATAAATAGCCCCTCTGGTCAGCCTGTTCCAGCACTTCACCACTTCTATTGCCACAGACATAACCAGGAAGTAAAGGGAAAAAAAACCAAGAAATATTACTCAGGAAAGTTCATTGTGATTCTCATTGAGTTGAGATGCATTGTGTTTGAGTTGAGTTTGGAGCCACACTGATGATCACTTCAGTATTTATCCAGCCATTTTATTTATCTCTACTGCTTCTGTTCCAGAACAAATGAGACACTGCATGCGAATGAATTAAGACCTAAGGTGCCTTGATGAGCAGAGAACAGTATCTTCAGCCAATTCAAAAGAAACTGGAGGGAAGTGGTGACTGAGTTTTAGTACTGGGGAGAATAGGGGTTGGACCCAACAGGACACACAACTGCTCCATATTTTTATGAGTGAGATGTGGCTAAAAACTGGCTGGGCACCACTATTCCAATGGGTGAGACAGGAGAAAAGGACACAACACAGACTTTGCCAGCATTCTTTACATGCCTTCTGCATTGCTGTGGAGTTTATGAAGCTGGCTCTATTCATGTGGGGAAATTTTCCATCAGCAGCAAAGCATTTTTCTCTTTACAGGAGAAAAGCTATTCTAAAAACAAATGCTAAACAGAGCTATTTTATGTTAGCCATTGAATATACACACTTTACCTCAGATATTATGCAATATGCTTGATGGCAACCAAAAGTGCGTTTTTTTTTCAAAGGGAAAGAAATTCCAGAGGAAGAAGATACTCACGACTTGCATTCTCTAAGCGAATTAGGCAGTTTAGAAAATCATCAAAATCAATCTGGAACTGCTCATCAGAGTATCGGAGGACGATCAGCTGCAGCAGGTAGTTGTTGAGTTGATATCCTTCCCAAACACATACACAAAGGAAAAAATGAGCAGCCTCATAGAACAGGTAAGAATCTGCAAATCTGTACTAACTAATGTTGAAAACCAGTTAATGGGAGGATTGCAATGGCACACATCCACCCATGAGGTGATGTGATTGTGAAGTGAATAACTACCTCTGAACAACAAATTTTGCAGTTACTGGATATGACAGACCACTCTGTCTCTCTGAAAATTGAAGAGATTTCTGCAAAGCTATGTGCTTTAATGATAAAAATACTTTATGATGTTATGCAAACCCACTGATTGCTCTTCATAACAAACAGCTTACTCACTGCTCCTACACACCTGAGGTGGAGATGGGCTCTGAAGTGTTTTCCTTTAGGGTTTAACCCTGCAGTGTTGAGTTTCACAGAGCTCAACAAAAATGTAAACGTTTACCTGACAAGCAAGAGGATGGAGCATGCTACTGGCCCATTACTGGCTGCTTCCAGCCCCAGCTTGGCCATGCTGCTTCAAACCCTTGTGGGCACAAGGAAAGCTACGGTTGGCCAAGCAATGGCTCTAACTAAAGGGAAGTCTGATCTTACCTACATCTCTGTACACATTTCAGAAGAGGCTGCAGGGTTGTCACAAAGGAGCATGCAGGTTTTCACTTAGATGCTGAAAGTCCATTCATTTCCCTTCTCATACCTACAGTCTTCTCTGGGACTTAGTGCTTCTTGCAGTTACAGGGTGCCCAGCTGGCATCATTGGTTGCAACCACCTTTGCCTATAGGAAATTTGCCTGACTTGTCTTAGCTGTAGTGCTCATAGTGCTTGTCTTACCTGCAGCTTTGAGAGCACTGCGAAGCTCATAGGAGGACATGGAGCCAGATTTATCAAAGTCAAATCGAAGAAAGATATTCTGTTACGCAAGGAGCAGATGGAAAGTTCAGTATTTCCACTCGAAAGGAAGAGCAGAAATGGCATACAAAGGCAAGGTGTTTATCTCTGTGTGGCATAAGCACTCAAGAAAGTGGACAAGACTTTAGACTAGAACTAGTTTGATCTGCAGTAACTGAGAAGAACATCTGGGACCCAATTCTCTGTCATATGGGTAGGCTGTTGTGAAACTTAAGTACTGCCAAACCCAAGCATTCAGAAATAATGAAGTGCTCTTCATAAAAAGAATTCTGTGATTTTTAAGAAGTAATTTTATCTGAGAAGGATGTATTTTTATTTGTCTTCTAACTTCCTTTCTCCTAAGGCAGAATCCTGAATCTCTTTTCATGTTTTTCCCTATAATATCGAAGGTAGAAACTAATTGTTTAACAAGAAATTGAGATTATCCCTTACTCATTTGCTTGTGGATATAAAGGTTCTAAATACTCATGGTGCACCTGGTGCAACTCATTTTAATTTTGACCTAACTATTAAATGATGAAGTTGGAGTTCAAATCCATCCCTTTAATGAGATGACAAACACAAATCTCCCTTAGAATATGAGTTAAATAGAGATATTTTCACGTTCAGTTTGAAATTTGCTATCAGATATATGTGCAATCTTCTTACCAAAGACAAGAATTTCTCAAGCTTCCTTATTAAAAAACAATGCATCTTTTGATAAAAGAGGTATGACATAAGGACCCAGAATAAGCGTTTGCCATTTCTGATGGCGCAGACAAGAAGCAGAGAGCTGCATATTTTGAATGCTTGGGTGAAATATGAATTCAGAAAAAAACTATTAATGACCATGAGGAAGCAATTATGATGCCTTTATTTGAATATTCATTCTGTGCCCTGATTCTGAAAGTCTGCTTCTTTTTACTGCCATATACAATGGCAGGGAAATGTGTTTAAAATTGGAATCAACTTTCTCAGACTTCAGTACTTTTGACTACTGAGAGATCGATAATGGAAATGCAGTGACTTATGAGATGATTGTTTTCTACTAGAGATGAATCATCATTTTCTTCTTCTGTACATCAGTAATGGAAACTCCTTAATTTTCATTTTGATTGGACTCCTTGGAAGCGCCCACTACATTCTTTGTCCCAAACACACTTGATTTCCTTATAAAAATCTCTGTTATTTCCAGAAAACCATTAAGGTTTAGCATCATGGAAAGCCAAGGATATCTTTGATGATCCAAAACAAGCAGTATACTTTTAAAACATTTGTTTTGAGTTTAAATTTCTGGCTTATAAACACTCCTGTCTCTATTTTTGTCTGCATATGCATAATAAGCTAGGCATGAAATAGCTACTAACATGGAGAAACAAATACAATGCATAATGTCACCTACTATCCATTTCTTCAGTTTTTCCCAGAAAACTTTGAACTCACTGAATTCCAGTTTCCCGTTGCCACTGGTCTAATAATCTGGATCAAGGAAAATGACACATTGCATGCAGGTGCAAATTCCAGCTGAATTTACTATTTCTTTAAACATATAACATTACATTGTCTGGTGCCACTGAACAAGATGCAGGATTTATCATGAGGTGCAGCTCAAGCAGTTACAATCATGGCTGTGGCTGTGATACTTAGGGAACATAATGTGATAGAAAAACACAGCTGAACAATGCAGGCTCCACAGGATAAGAAGAACAGATTGTTCTGAGGCAAGAACAGCTTTGGATGTAAATGTGATCTAAATGATTCAGAGAATGAAATTACCTGATTAAAACAAATTGCTACTGTAGTTGAAGCAGTTAGTCAACCAATGTGTTATTCAGTATTGTTATCTAGAGATGATGCTCTACTGCAGTGACTCCATCAAAGATTAAATGAGAGTTGTGAGACGAGGCTGGCAAAATCTGGTCTGAAATAATAGTTTGTAAAGTAGTGCTGAGAGATGGTGACAAGATGTACCTGAACTTCACTGTTTCTGAAATGTGAGGGTCTTCTTAATGTTTACTGTACTGAGTTACTGACGGTCACCTCACTTGTATTCCTCTTCCCCTTCCCATCTTACTTTTCAAGATAAAAGTAAGATAAAGCCCTTGCTTACATGGACACTAGCTCAGCAAGCATTCACAATGGCTAATGTGTGCCAAGCAGGGCCTAGCTCGCCCTTATTTAAATAGCATGCTTTTGTTTAAGCATCTGTACTGGTTATATTACTGAGGGCACCCACGGGTTCCATGGACACTGTCATTCCTATGAAAAGTCTGTCTTTGTAGCCAGCCAGGTTCTTCCTGGTGTCACGTTAAGACTTTGCTCCCGTCCCCACTGCTGCATGGTGATTACAATCAGGGAATTTGGTGGCATATGACATGGAATGGACTTGCAAGCATCAACTCAAGCTTACATTTGAGGCCTTATGCTCCTCCATTTTACTTTAAATTCCATGACCAGAATGAGATGGTTGTGCCTGCATTCCTCATGCTTCCAAAGCAGATGAAGAGATATCTCCCCATTAATTCAAAACTATGTAGAGATTTTCTTGGAAGCACTGCAAAACATGGAAACTATTTGGTTACAACCTAAATAGTAGGAGCTGCATGCGCCAGTGTCAAGTGTAGACTCCTGTTCTGCTCTAACACCGTGTAAGGATGAGAGGTGAACATGGACTGCTCCCTACTGAAGCTTCTAAGGGTGGAGATTTAGGACGGATCCGCTGTTTCTCGTTGCATGTGCATAGATCTCCACCAAATTTTAATGTTATGGACATAGCTTTTACAGGATACAGTTTTATTTGTTTTGGTTTTGTATTAGAAGTCTTTGAGAACATGCTACTGCCATCATGGACTTGAACAACTGAAGAAAAATGTAAGAATTTACTAGTTGAACAAGCAGGACAAAACTCACATATTAGATAGTTGTCTTGTCAGAACTGTATCTGCTTTGTCTCTTGTATCTGTCAGAAAAGCGTACCACCAAAAACAGGTCTACCTGAAGAGAAGCCATATTTAATTCAACAGATAGCAAAACATTGCAAAGGATGAACCCAGGGGAGAACAGCCAGGGCTGTGATTCATCAAATCTAATATCTGTGCCATCATTTAGCATTTCTCACATTCAAGCACATCCAGAGCAAGCATAATTATACCATTCTTTTCACTGTCTATAGGATAAGTCTAGAAAGCTAGCGTAGATGTAGACATTTCCATCACAAATGCCTAAATTTGGACAGAAAAATCTTACCCACAAGTCTGCTTCCTGGAGTTCCAGAGTCCAGCTGAATGACCAGATTTACCAGCTTTTCAACTGGCTGTCAAAAAACCCACTGCCTTGATGTCAGTAATTTTTACCAATCTGCTGATTCCTAATTTTTGACCCATAATTTCCATGCACACCTCTGTCTTGTGAATTCCACTCTCCAGACAGCAGACTAGAGTAATACTTCAGTATCTTTTCCAGATCTTTTTTGAATAATCTGCATCTTGAAAAATCCACTGTTCTGTATGTAAATAATTTGAGATTTACTTGCACAGGTGCTTGGCTTGAAGCATTTCCCTCTGAATTGTGCAGCAGAAAATGGTCTGTCTCGAAACTCCTAATCCTGAATTTCTAAAGCAAAAATCAGGATACAACTTTCACTTTTTTTTTTCTTTGCCTTTCCAGTGGACAGCGTTCTCAACATGACATTGCCACACTAATTTCTAATATCCATGACAGACCCTGCTATGAACAATTATATTCAGTATTTGTTCAGCTCCATGAGCACTTATTTAAAAGGATACATCCATAAGAGAAATGATGTTTCGGCATGAAATGAGACTTAACTTCTTGAATTTGATGTTCTTTGCTGAAAAAGGACAATAATAAAAAAGAAATCATTGGGCAAATCTGCCTTTTATAATTCCATAATAGAAAACAGAATTTCATAAGCACTGATAGCTGGTTCTTAGGCCTCATGTGGAAGGACTTGTGCACTGGAACATGAAGACAGCCCACACTGTATGGAAATCACAATCCAGACAGAGGAGGTATGAACTGAAGACATAAAAGAAAATATTCTCTTTGTTTCTTGTTATACAAAGGGCCTGTGGCAGTGCCATGAACTATGTCCAGGTCTTACTAGTCCCACTCCCAGTCTCTCTAGAGCAGCGCAGTAGTGCAGTGTAGAACTAGCCTCATTGAAGTGACATGGGTCATGCTGGAGGCAAGGCAATCAAGTGCTTAGAACACAGACTAGATGTTTTTCCAGCTCTGCCCTGGCTGGAGGACACCATGCAAGATTAGTAACACAGCCTTTATTTTTCCATCTGTAAGGGAGCTTAAGGGCAGCTTTTATAAAGTTCCTTATGGCTCTTAACTGCATGCCACCGAGCAACAACAGAGATTGTCAGTACTTACTGTTTTTTAATACTTTATTTAGAACATATTCAAGTTCTTCTGCAGCTACTTCCATGTCCTGAAGTTTAAAAAAGAAAAAGAAAAAAAGACAAAAAAAAAAAAAAAAAAAGAAAGAAGCATCTGGTGCTTGAGCGTTTCTAGAATAAGATATATAAAAAACCTCAGAATATATCATCCCATTCACATGCACTTTATTGCACCTCAGGAAAAGAGAATCATGCAAAACCCAGAAAAGGCTAAAAATCAAAGAGTTAGCAAAATACAGAAGTGCTACTGTGCATGAGGCTGTCTGTAAACAATCTCAAGATGGAACCATTGATTCAAAGAGAAAGAAAAATGCAGCTGGACACTGAACCATATAGGCTCCCTCTGGACTTGAGTTCTAGTTCTGAACCTCCTGTTTGCTCAGTAGGAACCGTGTCCTTCTCTATCTAAGTATAAGGCATGGTGACATCTGGTGCCTAAATGACACACTACAGCTAAGCACACTGCCCCCAAAACGCAGTTTTTGCCTCACTTGGCCCTGGGAGGAGCAGAACTCTCTCCTCCTTTCTACGTGTTGTCATGACACACAAAGATTTTGCACTCACCTTTCCTGAGATCTGCTCAAATAGTGCCCGGAACTGTTTTTCTTCCTCTGTTTCTTGTGGACTTGGGGTTGGGTTTGGAGGCTGCAGTATCAATCACAACAAGAAACTGTATGAGAAACACGGTGTTTCTCCTGCACACAGTCCCTCTTTGCATCAGGGGGACCATAGTATATCTTACAAAAGGGTACGTGCTCTTGAGCATTGTTTGCTTTGACAGCAAACCTCAGGCCTTCCTAGCATCTAGCTTTCTGAGGGGAGTCTCATCCCTCATTTCCTTTTCCCGGATGATTACATAGTGTGCTATTGCTTTGGCTACTTCAAAGCCACAACCATCTGTACTGGAAAGTGCCTCTTGTCTCATCCCACCCCTGCACCACTCTGCTTTCACAGTCCTTGAACTACCTCGTTCAAGGAAGCTCTTTCCAGAAGCATCATCCAGGGACTTCTGGCCCCTCTCCATGGCAGCAGCTAGAGGAGGCTGCATCTCAGCACTTTACCCAGGGCCATTGCATGCCTATAAGCATTTTCAGTCAACTGAGAGCCTCAGTATCATTGCAGGGTGTAGAGCTCAGGATTCAGTCTGCCAATGAGACATGCAGCAGTGTCGGGCCATTGCTATAGCTGTGGTGACCATGCAAACAGAGAGCAATTCTTGTGCCAAACACTGGGGAAAAGGAAGGCAATCAACAGCATAGCAAACAATGAAAATAATTGAGCTTTGCTTTGTCTACGCAAAGAAGATAAAATATAGGTGATATTTAGCATGTTGTCACACTCTCAACACTGCTTGGTCACTTACATCTATTTTTTTTTTACCAAATGCCTGTTCCTCACTTTGTACTGCTCAGGTTTGGCTGCGTTCCTTTAATGATACTAGACAGATTTAGTTTGACAATGAACATGGCCCTGAGATCCTAGAAATGAAGGGGTACACTTGCTAGTTGGTCTCTGGAGAAGGTTTCTAAGAAAGAGATTCACATGGAATCATGGCTTAGCCTGTCTGCATAGGGATTCACACCACAGTCAGCAAATTAGTTGCAGGGAAACGCTAAAACAGGAGCTGACCTGGATTCAGCTGCAATTGGTGCTCAGCAGGCAGGTCAGGCCATTCAGGAATAAAAAGAATTTAATCGCTCCACTGGGCACACGCGTGTACCAAGCCTTTCCTTCCAAGCCCTGTGGATACTGGTAGGTTTGTATTCAAAACAAACGTAGGTCTGTGGAAATTCTATTGCCTCTTATTTTTTCCACAATAAACAGAATTTGAACAGATACGAAAGGCCACGTGCAACCCCATGCTAACTAAATTTGCACTTTCAGTGCATCTGTGGTAGCTGATAGCAGCCTCTGGTCTATCTGACTCTGCCTTGAAGCAGCTGCAGAAGTATAACAACTGTGATTTTGATTGTTATAGCTCTTTTACCATATTCAGCAGAACTGAATGCTTCAGTCACTCACACAAAGCTGGCAATTGTGGAACATTCCTGGGAAATGAACGTCTTTTAGCCAAAGACAGTAAAAGCAGTGTGAGCTGGCTTACACTGAGCTATCCTCTTGCTATTTTAACTCTGTAGACTTACCTCGGGGAGATCAATGGCAACATTTTCATCCAGATCCCTGGGGAAAACAAAACCTTATTCAGTATCTGAAGATGCTCAATGTCTGCTTGGGGTGGAAAGGGCACGAGCTTGCTCATTACATTTTCCAGAGGTGAAAGATAAAACTGCATTTTTTTCTTACTGAACTACTTATGTTTAGACAAAATTAATCAGAGAGATTTTTGCAAATTCAAATTTTGGCATGAGCCGTTATAACAGATTTTAAGCAGGACCCAGGAAGGGCATTGCCTCTGTGCATGCTGTCTGCAAAAGAATTAATCTTATTAATTGTGTACTTTTTTTCCTCAGTTTTTTTTTCAAACAGAATTGTCATGTGGGCAGACTTTGTGAGGAAACAAAGAGGAACCAAACACTATTGCAGCCATATATTACTGAACAGCAGCAGGCAGCTAGCAGTTTTTCCTTTCAAGCTTCCATTGGATTCACCATGACAAGCCATATTTCTCCACCTCCTACACTCCTCTCCAAAATAGCAAGATTTAGCAAAAATGGGCAAATGCATCTGCAGATGGATTTTTCCCAACCACTTTGAAAGCAACCAAGCAGATGAGCCTTGACCAAGATCAGCTTCACATTGGAGGGCATGCTGCAGGCCAAAAGCCCATTTTCAAACCTTTCCTTATTCTCCTTACTAAGCAAA
Organism: Phasianus colchicus; assembly: GCF_987193195.1. Classification (NCBI taxonomy): domain Eukaryota; kingdom Metazoa; phylum Chordata; class Aves; order Galliformes; family Phasianidae; genus Phasianus; species Phasianus colchicus. Next base: position 40,385,278 of record NC_143437.1, on the reverse strand, counting down.
TAAAAATTGCAGAGATGCAAAAAGTCCTCAGGAGCTTCCCACTACAGGACTCTGTCATAGGTCTGGGCACCCAGCATCCAGACTCTTCCCAGGAGTTGGCAGCCCCATGCAGAGGAAAGCACCAAAAGGGCTGGTGCTTTCTGCTGACTTACTCAGTGATGGCCTTCTTCTCTGAAAAGATTCTCAGGCAGAAATCTGCCTCCTGGTGTGGCTCAAATGTGGTTGGAACAAGGATATAGTCACCTGGTGGCAGCTTGAATCTGTCAGACACTTCCCTTAAATTGATGTAGGTTTTGCTCCTGGCCTTGGATGCATGGTACCTGAAGAAGTCTTTGCTCAAGTGTTCATCTCCACCAGGGCTCTACAGGGGATTCAAGGCAGCACTGCATTGGCTGTGGTATACTGAAGGCTACCCCCACCCTCTTACCAGTCATGCACCAAACTCTGTGTGACACAATGCAACCCTGACTGTCACCCCCTTGCCCAAGCACTCACAGAACCTAGCTCATGGTTTTTGGCAAGGACCTGTCTTCTCCCACCCAGAAGACAGTCTAAGGGGACACTAGGACACTGCCTTCCTGCATAAACATTTCCTGTTATTAAAAATCACAATCCCAGGTGAGGTGTCACAGAGTAATGAGACTTCACGGTCCTCTTCTGGATGGAGAACATGCCTCAAAAGATTTTCTAATCCAAACTTCACACAGGGACAGGAATCATTGTGCATGATGAGCCCCAAGAAGCTCACAAGAAGCAACATCCCCTCTCTGAGAGCCAGGCAGGAGGATGACACAGTTACAGGGCTGAGTTTACCCTGGATACCCATGGGACTCCTAAATCCTCCTTTGTAAGGACTCCATCCTAACCAAATCAAAGTTCTCCATGGGGTTTGATGTAACCAAGAGGAGTATTTTAGGAGAAAAGGCCCTAAAAATATCTGATGATTGGCAGGATTACAAATGTGGAGAAAGATGCTAATATTGATGGTGTGGCTACTGCACTGTAAAAGCAATAGAGCACCTCATAAATGGAGTAGCCGATGCTTAGCATTTCAGCACCAAGCTTCCTGAGTTTACGGCGATCCTTTTGCATCAGTGCTGCTATGAACGTGCAGTCATCTTGACCATCATCTTTCTCTGTCAAATGCAGCTTGATTTGTGGATTTGTCCAGAAAGTGTCTGCCAACGTAAAGAACACCAGAACGTTTCTCGCCTCAGAATAATACCACAACCACAAAAAAAAAAAGAAAAAAGAAAAAAAAAAAAAGAAAAGAAAACAAAGAGGACAATTAAGCTGAGGTTTTGCTCAAAATTATTTTTTTCCATTAGTTGTCGTGCTTCTTTCCACTCAGCTCTGCAGAAAATTAGCCAAATCCTGAAGTCCTTCATGGAGGTGTACAAAAGATTTTAGGGCTGATATTTTATTAAGTTACCATGGTTTAAATAAAGCTGTCAGATGGGATTTTGTTCACATAGTTACAATGATTCCATAGTACTGCTGCCAATATGGAGTAACACAGTTCAGATCCACAATGCTACTTCAGAGCCACATAAACATGCCGGCTGAGCTGGATTTTTGTCTCATTTTACACTTACTGATGCATTTTAAGTGACTTATTTAGAGCTAGTACAGCTTGTACAAATGTAAGTGAGAGACAAATCAGATCCAACAAACTTGAGAGCAAAGAAAGCAGTTCCTTTACCCCAAGTCTCAAGTAGGACTGTATTTATACCTTTGGCTGGCTTCTACTAGCTGAGACTCAGCTGGCCTGTCCTATTTCCACAGTTGTAGCTCTAGGGTAACAGGAGAGGTGTCTGAGAGAGGTTAAGGGCTTCTGTGCCTGTTTTTCATTTTCAAAGCAGTGTCTACTTGCCTAGAAAATTTCTGCATCCTCCTGCAGTGGATCCCCGGACCCAGCTCCCCTCGTGGATGGTCACCTCCCACTTGTGGGCAGTGCTGTCTTCCAGGGCATCAGGAGTCAGGTTGCAGATCTCAACTTTATCAAAATGCACTTTGAAGTCTTCAAATTTCATCCTGAGTGAAAGACATGGGAATTAATGGACAACTATTCACTTCAGTGAAGGATGCCCAGACATGAACTTACACACGAGGGTCCCAGGGCCAGACTATCAGCTCACATGGATTTGAATAGCTCCAGTGGAGATAAGCTGGATGCCCACAGAGGAAGAAGATAGTTCTGTGGTGTGAAACACAAACAACCCTATTGTCATAGCCTGATTTTGACATTTCTTACACCTTTCTTTTTACACTGCTACTCCACCAATTTTATTCACTTACAGTTGAGTGTAAGATACAGTGAAGAGACACTGGCATAATACCTACTGTGGAAAGAAATACTTAATCAACTCTGTTCCCTGGACTTCCAGACCCTAATCCTGAGTTGCATTCATACTGACAGAGAACCAACCAAAGGATGGCAGGCACCCATATAGGAGCCAAGTTTGCCTACAGATCATCTGTGCATTCAACACCAGCCACATAGCAGCACTGCAAGTGACACACTGTGATGGATTAGCCAGGCTGTGGTACAGCTAGCCACACTGTCCACACTGCAGTTAAAATAATGTTTGGGCCTCTAGTAAGGTTCTCACCTTTTCCTCTATTATGGATGCCTGGGACTTTGTCTTAGCAAAAACATGCACCAAGCAGAGGGGCAAAAAGTATATTTGGACTTGAGTAAAGACACCAGTCAGCCCTTGAAGGTGATACAGATACTGTTGGAGTGTCACACAGATTGTAGTATATGCATTTTAAACCCAAGGTGAATACATACACATGATCACTGAAAGAGAAAAGTTACAGCCAAAATACAGTCACTTTTGAGTTTCTATGTTGGATTGGTCAAACCTAACCTACTCAGCATGCTAAGAAGCAGATAATTCATGGGATTTTAGCTAGCAAGTAAATTGGAAAAGAAATGACAAAGTTTCTGGCTGGGGAGCTGAATATTCAGGGCTGAGCAAATAGCCAAGAAAAGGGACAGCTGGAGGCAGGCATAGTGCATAGTGTGCAGTCCTGGGCAAAAGGACTGAGGAGAGAAACTGCTCCCTCCTGACACAAATTTCTGTAGCTATCCTTTTTCTCCTGTGATAATGCATAACAGCAAAAATGGAATAGAAGGAAAGTAAAAGCTCTTCAAGATCATATGTATATCTGTGCTAGCGGCAGATAGGACGCAGCTAGCAATCAGTGCAGCTCACTGAATAGATCATATTCCATTTTTCTGCTGTATAAGAAGTGGGTGTCTATGGTGTTAATAATTTACACCTGCTATGGACCATTTTACAACATTTTTTTCAGTGAGGGATGAAACAGTAGAACTTGCGTTCCTGGGATTTTTCCTCTTTCTTGTCAGCTCATATATATTGCTAGCCTTGCATGCCACAGGTTCTGTTGATTCTTACTATGATGCTCAATACACTATAGCAGGAGCAGTATAGAAAAATCTCTACCTCTAATTTCCTGGCCATTCTAGGCAATCTGGGGCTCTCTGGAAGCATGCTGCAAAGTAGATGAAGAAATTGCACTTTATGGATCAGAATTGGCTATTTTGACTTCTGTAGGGCTGTCCTATATTTCCACTCGTGAAGGCAAGAGAAGACTTCAACCCACTGATTTTAGAAGGGAAGAGACTAAGGCAAGTTAGAAGCTGATTTCTTAGTCAACAGTAGGATATCTTTTTCCTATCTGGTAGAATCATCATTTCATCTGCCCTGACAAGACAGATCTTTACTGCTTAAATACTGACAAAATACCTTTGGGACAGTTAATGAGGTAAGCAGGCCCCAAGCATGTTACCATGAAGATTTTCTTCAGCCCAAAGAACAGAAAGTTCAAAAGGACTTATGAGATGACTTTGCCCACCTTGGCTGCCTTATCCTGTGTACTACTTCCATAACTGCGCTGCCTTTTTAAACTGAGTGAAGCCACTGTGATGAAACAACACTTATCTTCCTTTAAATGTCCTGTAGCTTTTGGTCAATTTTCCCTTCCTAACCTTCCTGTTCTGCCTAGCGTGAAACCAAACGCAATACACGAGAACAAACAGGAGTATTTCCTCTTCTGCTTCTCTTGTTTCACTTTAACAAAAATGAGTCTGTGCATGAGAAATGACCATTGCTTTGCGTGCAGTCAGCACAAAAAATAAGCTGGTCCAAAACGTGGAGCACAATTACACAAGCTATTCAGGAATGCACAGTAGGTTTCTTGGACTTCCTGTCAGTTTGCAGACACATTGAGAAATAACATACAAAGAGAATACTTGTTGAGCTCCCCGACTGTATTACCTAACATTAGGTCTACTTCAGTAGAAACTGGTTGTCACCAACAAGAAAAGTGCCAGTGCACCTAATGTTATTTGCTAAGTACAATGATAATGTGCGTCACGGAGAACATGTTCTGAACTCTTGAAGAGCTAATTACTTTGCTACTCACTGTTTCTAGCAGCAGGTGTGAAAACACTTCACAAAGATCACTCCAGCTTTCCAGGGAGACAAGCCAAGTCACCACCAGAAGTCCTGGTGAACAGGCTGGCTGAAGGTCCCTAGCTACAGAAGTAATAGTAAAACTCCATCTCATCTAAACTGCATCAACAGTAGGAGCAAACTGGAAGCAGGGGAGAAGCAGCTCTCTTCATCTTGTTCCTCATCTGACCAGTGTCTTTAGGGATATACCACAATCATTAATCATGCAAAGTCTGTATACTTATCCTGATGGGGAAACCATCAAAGTGTGTCTTAGAAAGGGCAAACAGACAAACACTCGTTAGAGAAATACACAAAAGTCAAAAGGTATCAGGACAAATAAGTCTGATGGACTAGGTGGAAAGTTTACTGGTCTCAAACTTGTCTGACTGGTTTTGGAAGAATTTATTATATTTTATGTATGATTTTTGTCCACTTAACCCCTTCATGGAAAATTTCAGTCCCAGTGGCTTTTGTTTCTGCTCTCAGTGTCTGAGATGCTGTATGAAGAAGACAAATTGCCTGGGCATGCTGAATCTCATTCATTTTACTGACCTTCTGAGGATGTACTTAGTTATCAGTAGAAAAATAACTAAAAGTCATCAATATGTAAAAATGCTTAAGTAATGGATCAGTTACTGGTTCTACTTCCATCAGGAACTATCAAAGTGTAGGATAAACGATTTTATGTGACGAAATGCTCTTTGTCATCTTTCTTATATCACTTGTCAGGCCTAAAGTTAACTTGTGGGAAAGATTTGGAATACTGCTGCTGAATACCTTTCTAGATTTACCTCTGTGTAAATAAGCATCTGGACCCAGATAATGTGACCAGACACACTGTCAGTAGAGCATGGCATGGCTGACATGGGGTAGGGTGGGAGAGGGAATCTTGTGCAAGTCAGCCATCTGCTCTGTCTGAGATAGTGAATTTGGCATGAAGAACACTTCACACTTCTAAAGAAATTGCTACCACATTTTTTTCCCCCTTTCTTTTCTTAAATCTTTTCTTAAATCTTTCCATCGTTTCACACATATTCTGGTGTTCTTGTACTTTCTGTAACATAGCATTGCTTCTAAGCCCTCCCTTCTCTACCAGTGTATGACTAACAACAGCCCTGAAGGCATTTCATAGCTAATACAGTGCAGAACAATGCTCCCTTGTGTGCTTGTGTTCCTGTAAAGGTTTAAAGGATATTACAGCCATGGGAGACACATAGTATTTGAAATATGCTAATATCATTAACTAAACTGATATTTAAAACACTTTTTGTTAATAAAATACACATGTACTCATATGAAACATGAAGTACCTGCTCTCTCCTAGGAGGAAACTGAGCATTTGATCACTCACATTTCTTCCTTATCACTCATTTTGATCACTTGTGCCTTGATTTCTGACCGGAGTCACACTCGAACCCTGTGGCTTACCAGAACTCTCCATCATCCAGTGCTGTCTGAGCCAAGCGCTTCTGTTCCGATGGGCTGACCAAACGCCACTCTAGAGAGCTGCAAGAAAATAAGATATACTGTGAATAATAGAATATTCTGAGTTGCAAGGGGATCTACACAGATCACAAATCCAACTCTGTCATCAAGTCCAACTCCAGTAGTTGAATACAACTCCAGCAGAGTATATGGCATTTAATTTCTCCTCACTCAGAACAATTGGCTGGACACATCAGCAAGCTGCTGTTCTCCCAGATATGTTTTCTTTGAGCAGCACACACACAAATATGGATGCCTTTAAAAGATTTCCTGAACCCTACTACCATTTCACCTAGTGGCATAGACTCAGCTAACGTATCTGGAAGCAGGACTGGGTCAAAGATCCCCAGACTTCCCCGAGATCATCCTTCCTGAACTATTCTTTGCACTCAGCACTGGGACTGCTGCCAGGCATTGGAGCTAGGTAAAATGTGGTAGTCAGTAAACAACAAGATTTTTGTAAGTCACAGTCCTCCTTAAAATCTATTTTTCATCCGTAGACAGACATTTCAACAGAGTTGACTTAATGGGAACCAAATAGGCTCCTTACCCTGTACAGAGAGATTTGCTGAAGTAGCTGGGTTGCAGATAAAATCCTTGCCTCCATTTTATTTATCTTTACATCTCTAGCTGCAGCAGATCAAAACCAAACAAAAATCTACTAAAACTTTTATTAAAAACTAGGAAATGCCCTAGTGCATTTCCAATCTGATAGCATGCATAGGGCACCTCTTGTGAGGTTTTCAATTCCAGCAATCATTGCAAAAAGTTAATGCAGACTACTGCATTGACCTGGGAGACACTCTGCCTTAGCAAAACTTTGCTCTGACATCTTGAGTCCCAGAAATCCTCCAAAGTGCAGAATCAGAGCTCTGCTTTACAGGGACAGCATTTTCAATATATAACCTGAATTGTCAGATGCTTGTCCCAGTCTGAACCTCTCTGTTCTTTTGAGATTTCATCACTCATTGTATGTGCGTGCCAATTATCCACATTTTTCATATAAAACAAAGAATTTGAGATTATGCAAAAATATTTCATTGATTTGCATTCAAAGGAATGTTAGAGAGGACTAGAGGTCTCAGCAATTTTGAAGGCCCAGCCAGGTTATGGCTCCTCTCTGTGACATCTGTGTGAACAAGAAAAAGCTCAATAGAAGAAAAAGAAATAAAAAGGAAGTGAGATTTATATGTGTAAGAATAAATTGGAAAACTGTTTGTTGGAGGGGAGATGTGTTATTTTTTTTTTTTACTATATGCTTTTTTCTTTTTTGTATTATTTGCACTTCATTTACTTTTAGTAGTAGAAGCAGACTGCTTTTCAGACCAATCCTACTGTGTTTTTGTGTCTTCCCACAGCTCTGAATGGCACCACAAGGAGAGAGTCTCATCTAACTATCTTATCGTAGAATCATCATAGAGTCATTTGAGTTTGAAGGGACTTTTAAAGGTCATCTAGTTCAACTCCACTGCAATGAAGAGGGTTTACCTACCAGCCTGACCTTGAACATCTCTAAGGACTGGACACCCACCACCTCTTTGGTCAACCTGTCCCAGTGCTTTACCAACCTTATCATAAGAAAAAAATTTTTCTTATGTCCAATCTAAATCTCACGTGAAGGTGACCTATTCTAAAATCACTTAAAACCTGTAATTCTGGGGAGTGTCTTAAAATTCACTTATCCTATTTATATTAATGTATGACTTTTGCTAATACTGTGTTTTAGGGGCTAAACAATCTGGACAGTGTCCCATTAATTGAGCAGCCCTGAAAATATTGAAGATGACAGCCAGTGTGACAGTAATATTGTTAAGCATATGCAAATCCTTAATTTAATTATCTGTGAAATTACTGCATCTACAGAAAGCTAGATGTAGAGCAGCAGATTGATTTTTTGCATGGTGAGTGTATATGGTACAGTTCACGCACTTATCACTCCAAGGCCCGTTCCACTCCACTTGTCCCCAGGGGTTCCTTATTCTTATGAGCTGCACTTTCTGGCCCTGATAGCTCACCTGCAGTAGAAGGAAGCAGAGAAAATATTGAGTGTCATTAGCTAGGGAGCAGGACTTCTCCAGCATGCATAGGTTGGACAAGTTGGTGTAACAGGCATGCTAAAGGTGCACTGCTACAGGAGATGTGGGAGGGAAAGATGGATGGGAGTTTGGATAAATCCCCCAGGATAATTCCTTCCATCTCTTAAGGGTAGTAGGCACTCTTCTGTCTTTTGACCAAACTTCTCCTTGCCCTGCACTGCTGACAAAAGCCAGAGGGAACGTACCTCATCAATGCCAGTTACAGAGTAAGCATGGCCCTTTATGAGGCCAAAGGGTGTCCTGGCTTCTGACTCGGCAGCACTGCTGGTCTGAAATATGGAAAACAATGTGAATATATCTCTTTTCATGGTGAGACTGCAAGCAGTGCCACTTGGTCCCTTCCAAGAATCAGATGGAAGACCAGATGTTAAACAGCATTGTAAACAGGCAGTTTGTCTTTCTGCTCCATGCAGGCAGTGATTGTGCAATGGTTCCCTCTGAAAGGGAACTCCTTAGAGCTGTGTGATTTTCTTTTTTGGAGCATTGTGCACTCTGAGGAAAACAAGGTGATTCCAGCCAGGAAATAAAGTTCACTCTTCCCAAGTGCTCATATTAATGTCATTACTGCCTTAAATACCATAGCCATCATCTAATGAAATGTGCTGAATCTTTTTTTCTTTTAAACTTTTAAACTAGGGATTACACTAATATTACATATTTATCATTTCATAGCTATTATTTGCAGAGTCCAGTGCATATCCAGTGCATATTTTTACATACAGAAACGATAAAACTAAGCTGAGAAAATCAGAACCCATTTCTTACTCACATCAATAGAGCAGCCCACCATTGATGATCTTTTCAGAGCTTTCTCTAGGATTTCATAGAAATTGTCAGGAGCTTTTTTAACCTCATACATTTCTCCCACTCCCCCAGTGAAATCTTCCATGGCTTCTATTGTACTGCCTCCTTTCAGAGCCTCATAGCTGCCATTCAGCCTGGAAAACACATTAACGTGAAACATGCTTTCAAAACTTTGAAGATATCCATGTGTGAGAGCTTTCTCACATGAGTATAAAATCACAGCAAGGGCACTCAGCTCAAGAAAAGTGTCCCAGAACGCACCCAGGAGATATGTGAGGTGTATTGGGAACCTCCTACTTTCCTTGTTCTTTCCTTTTTAATTCATTTGATCCTCCATACCTCAAAGCCTGGGGCTTTTCTTTTGTTAGTGCCAGTCATCAGGTTGGCAGGGGCTGATATCTTTGCATTATCAGTGGCTTGCTACCTCCCAAATCAGTTAAAAATCTAGAGTTAGACAGAACCATCATTTGAGTACCAGCAGTGACACAAATGGTAAGATTCAGGCTTTGATCCAGCTCTACTGCTGTAATGTCAGATTGTATCTAACGATCTGATGGAAAATGGATGAGCTCAAAAAGAATAGACATAATATCTTTAGATCAGGGCAGCAGCAAATAATAATAAGAAGAAGAAAAACAGGATAGAAGCTATTAGCTTGAATTGTGTATAGTGTATGTACAAATAATGAACTGTGAATGTACAGTGTGGTATACCAGACTTACTTGGCATAGGCTTTCTCTAGTAAAGCACTCCAAAATTCATTGTGTTCAGCTGAATGTACGAATACCAACCGGTCTTTGAAGGTGGGCAATCGATCATCAATCACAACATCCAGCCACTCATTGTGCTGCCAAAACTATTTAGAAAGGATGGAACGTGAATTTGTTGCCAGCATGTCATTTCCTGAGCATAAGAATTTGGTGTTCCAGTGCTTCTAAGTGTAAGTTAGTGCCAATCAAAGGCTTTCTCAGAAGTCAAAGATAAACCATCTACGCCTACTAAGCCATGCTATGTTGGTCTGGAGGAAGGACACAGCTCAACTCTTGATTCATCTTTAACGCCTTATATCCTAAGAGAGATTAGGGGGGAAAGCGAGAAATATAAAGCCATATTTCTCTTCACAGAGACTGGCTGTGTATATTTCTGTAAGAGGCTGTTCTTCAAAATGCAGACAGCAGAGTGAGTTCAGCAATCTCACTTTTTGTCAAGTTTCCTCTGGAATAAGTGACAGCCCCACCACAAAGCAAACCACAACATGCAACAATCAACTGACCAGAAATGTTGTCACGCTGTGCCAGATGTTCATCTTACCTGGAAGTGAAATATCCCAGCATAACCTGGCCCAAAATTTTGATCCAATGGCACTACTCTTGCTAGTGTTTTCTCATTCAGCGTTAGAGAAGCTATGGCTGCTAATAGCCAGCAGTCACCTGTGAATTGAGAAGGGGGAAGAAAAAGCTTCATTTTCTTCCATTTGAGAGGAAAAGAAGGTGTTGTGGGGATGAGGGGAGATGTTGTCACAGACAGCTGCCATCCCCATTGAAAAGTGATCCTGTGTGTCCCCAGAAAGTATGACCAACAAGTGCAGTTGGGAAGTGCTAGGGGATGAAAAGCTCCTTTGGGCTCCCAGTACACTTGCATGGTGATCCTCCCTTGGCCTTGAATCCCACTGCACCAGAATGATCCTTGGCAAAGATGGAAGCATGCTACCAACGAGGTGGTTGTGGGCAACGTCAGCATGGGAGGTGACTCCAGCCTGACTGCTCCTATCAGTTCAGGTGGGACAACATCCCATCACTTGTGAAGATACACATACTGCTCTACACAGACTGCAGAAGAATCACTCACCAAGATCCCCTTGGCAAATGTCAGTTCTTGTGGCTCCTCCAAGGATAAACTTGGGATCTTTGACGATCTCCTGGAAGAGTGGGAGTGAGACACAGAATGACTGAAACCATGCCAGGAAATATCGCTGTCACACTGAGCCCAGATGCGTGGCACTCTGCACATGAACCATGTTTTCCTGAGCAGTGTAGCCACCACAAAGAACTAGATGGGGAATCCTTGCTAATTAATTGTAATGTAGAGCAATTAAAGAATTAGCTATCCTCATTTCTTCCTAATGAGTTGGCTGTTAATGAAAGGCTGGCATTCTTTGTTCACCCATAGGCAATTGTTAAAACATAGCACATCCTGGTCCAGAATCCCAAAATTAAGCTACAAGCCTGGTTAATGCTTGCTTTTTTTCCCCAGCAGCTGAAAAAGAAACCCTAGAATTGGCAATTTACTTCAAACACAGTATTATGTCTTGTATTTATCTGCACATAACATGGCCTTACGGTTATGAAACACTGTATATTCTATTTCCTTCTCAAATAAGGAAATAAAAAAGTAGACTCCAGGCTTGTTTGTTTATAGAGCTGGTTTTTAGGAGTTGTTTTTTAACACTACACACCCTTGTGTTCTCAGATGTTGGAGGGAGTATATGATCAAGATGGCATTAAAGTAATTCTCAAGTATCTCAGCAGGATAGAAAAATTAAAGTGCTAAATCCACAAAAGTGGCAAAACCCCCCTTCCCTCCCCTTTCCAATGAACTGTAAATTGTATTGAACTGAATAGGAAAGAGAGGAGGATAACGTGTAATATACTACTGGAAGAATTCTCCTGTAATTAATCAGATTTCCTGGATATCCTACTGCAGATCTGTTGCATGAAATTCTTTTATTTAACCATCAGTTTGCTAAAAAAGGTAAACTAAAGAAGAAGGAAAAACAGCAGAGCTCATTCAGGCATTTAACCTGTGCCGTTGTCCATAAGGAAATTGGGTTACTCTTGGTTCATGTCAGTGCATTTTGTGAGGCCATCAGGGTAGGATACAGATAGTTTTGTTCAGCTTCCTGCACTTACTCATGAAGCATCTGCCACTGGCTACTGCTGCAGCCTGGGCTGTGACCCAGTTAATCCCTACTGCTGTTCTCATCTTCGGCAGCAAAGCCTGGGCATGCCCCAAATGTGCAGCCTGACTTTTTGGTCTGTCAGGTCATGCAGTGCTTTGCAAGGATTTGCAGATGGTAATGGACTAGTACTGATGCTGAAGGGAACAGTGGATTTACTAGACAGAGTAGCTGGCTGTTTGCAGATATCATGCCTGAGAGTTCAGCTAAGATGCACACAACTTGCATCATGTCTAAACATTTTTAAACCAAAAGCACAGGTGTGTTTTCTGGACAGTCAGAGCAGGTTTACTGCAGCAGCAGAGGTACAAAAAGAGCATGCTGTGTGTCATTCCAAAAAATGGCATCCCGCAAGCATTGTCTAGTGAGCCAAGCCAAGGCATGCCAGTGCCTCTTTTTCATTTCCTCATGCCTTTTCAGTACATTTTGTTGTAATCATCCACTTCCTGTGAGGTGGCTGTGCCCAGAAGACATGACCAGCATTACAGCAAACCATGTAGCTCATCACATCAGCCACCTCCCTGCTTATAAGAGCAAGTTAGCCATGACTTATCTGTTGATGAGTAAGCTTCTCTTGGCAAAGCCACCCTCCTATGGGCGGCTTGTGCTGATCCACACAGCCTGTCTCCATATTGCTGAAAGCCTTTATGCAGGTCAAAACTCTCTTGTGGACCGGACAAACAGGAGGGAAGTGGTCAAAACTCTCTTGTGGACCAGACAAACAGGAGGGAAGAGAGGAACATCGGCAGACCACTGATGAATGTGTTTGAAATGAACCTGGCTATAGCAGCTTAAGCTTTCTGCTTTGGATGTCCATGGCTCAGAGCCCACAGCACTGCTCTAAGGCAATGGCTATCCTGAATCCTCTTCAAAGTTCACATATAAGACACACAGTGGGTGACCCAGTTTTTCAGAGAAAATACACATCCCTGTCCAACATGTAACAGGGACTCTCCCATAGCACCTGGAGCATGGCAGATCACCAACTCTATTCCATCCTTGCCAGAGTGCTATGATAAGGGTGAAAATGATCCAGGTGCTATACCTATGCATGAGCTTACCTGGCTGTCACTAGCTGATAAGTGGCCTTCTGTGACTTCAGTGTTGGAGAGAGTGGTCTTTAGAGAAAAGGGGCAAGTCACTCTATTTGGACAACAATCCTCACTGCCTACTGCCAGTTTTAGCTACTGAGGCACACACCTGCAGAAGCCAATGAGCCAATTCTAACAGCTGAGGAGAAGAAAGAATCACTTAGATGGCTGAGGATTCTCACACACAGCCACAGAAGAAGAAAGCAACACCTACGTAGCCAGTGCCACAGAGGCAACATTTGGGCAGGAAGCTGGTTGCATATTTTGTTTGCCTTTGCTGTGGAGGAGGTGGTGGTGAGGTTATATCCCCAGTGTACCTGGCACAGAGAAACCAAACAGCACCTCCCTATCACCTGGCCCACCTGCTTGTTAAATACAGCCAGTCATGTGTGGATGGGATGGGAGTGATAAAAGCACAGTTCATTGCCTTTAGTATCGTGATGGCTGATAATGTAGCTGATCTTTAAGAACATGCCTTATTTTAGCACCAGTGCTCCCGGGGAACGTGATTCTCACAGCAAGAACTGCATTTAGCAGTTACCAAGAAACTCTGTGTTAGCAGAGATACTGACAAACACTGACACAGACATAAATGCTGCTGAGCATTGTGAGTCTTTCATAGCTCATTGCCTATTACACAGCTCTACAGCTAACTAATAAGAAAATGTTTTCAATCTCTGTATCTAAAGCAAACATAAATGAAAATCAATGAAAAGGGATTTAAAGGACTTTGAATGGATTTGTGTCACGTTCTCTGCTACACAAAAGAAAACCAAGCACTGCATTTTATGAGTGGAAGTTATAAAAATATTCTTAAAGGAATTTTCAGTCTGGGTAGTACATAAATTTTAATCAGTTCATTCAGATCATTAAAGGACAAAGCCCAAAATTAGGCCCTGCGTTCATGCACAGCAGATAGCAATTCAAGGTTTGGCCTCCAGAAGGGTGTTGCCTAGAAGCAGGGCAGGGCAATGCTCAGGGAAATGAAAAGAGGCACCTGTACCTCTCCTGCTGTCTATGTTTCTTTGGAGTTACTGGAAGATAAATGGCATCGCTTGGGTCTCTGTCACGTATTGGAGATACATGGAGATCTAAGAAAAGCTGAGGCTGTTTACTGGGACCTTATTTTTTGTTATTATATTTCTCTGTCTGTTTCTCTGTCAGACCAGTGGCTGTTTATATTAGGATAATTTCCTTATTAATTTCCCCTATAGACCATGGGTAAAACATATTTGACTTCCTTTTCTGGTTTTTCATTCTTCATCTTTGCCATCCATCAACAACATCCATACTTAATCTTAATGTAGATGAAGTTAAAACTGATATTGTGCCACCCCCTCTAGTTACATTTATGTTCTGGGTTTCTAAACATTTTAGGAATAGGTCACCTTGAGGTGAGATTTAGATTGGACATAAGAAAAAGAATTTTCTTATGATAAGGTTGATAAAGCACTGGGACAGGTTGACCAAAGACGTGGTGGGTGTCCAGTCCTTGGAGACGTTCAAGGTCAGGCTGGTAGGCAAGTCTCTAGCTTTCCCAGACACTGAGCTATTAGAAATAAATGACAGATATACCAGTTTAACAGTTGAATTCAGATATGAATTAACAAGGGAAGAGAAGGAGCAATGAGAAAACCATAATTTAGTCTTAATATTATTCTGAAATTTACCAAACTAAACTGCTAAATATCTTTCTGACTCTCGGAACACTTAAGATTTATGTAGAAATCTGGATGTTCCCCTGGTGCAGCTCACTGCAGTTGAAGACTTATGGGCTTAGAGTGGCTGAAGGTCCGGTTTCACATCATGTACAAAGGTCTATGCACATGAAAATAAGGAGAAAGGCTTTATTCCCATTTCTGAACTATATCAAGGTGCAGATGTGAGGATTAACATTATTTTGCCTTGCAATTACCTGCATGCATTGTGCTACGCTACGCTTCAGTGGAGCCACTGTAAAACACTGGTAGGCAACGCAGTCACAAAGAAGCAATTTGAGCTCTGATACCTACATGTGGTGCTTTTGGGCTCACACTGCCAAGGCACACAGCTTGGCTAGCTGAGCTGTGATACCAACCTGGCACCTGCTCCAGGCTCATACCCCACCCGCAAAACGCTAACTCAAAATGATGTTACAGTGATTGTATTCACTGCTGTAAGTATATATAAGTATAAACATAATTATAATGTAAATATTTATACTTGTAAGTGTATAAATATACTGATGGCTAATAGAGATGAAAATAATTCAGCTTAAATGCTGAGGAGTTAGAGGAGATTTTAACCTTGTTTTTTGGGTCCTCAAAGTGTCCCCTGAGCTGTATCTCTTGCTGTGCTGCTCTCAGAAGTTCAATTTTATTATTATTATTTTTTTTTTGCATGGTGGAAATTGGAGCGTAAAGGCAGAGACTGTATCAGGTGACTTATTCATCATAGAAAAATTTCCACTTCAGCTTACAAACACCCAGAAACTGAGAGCAGTAAGTACAACGGGCAGACCACCCTCTTCTGTCCTGGAGTACCACATACAGGGACACAGAAGCTCTCAGCTGCTACCAGTCACACCTTGGAGGAAGGCAGCTCACATCTCCAGCCTGCTCCTGGGGGCAGCCCACAGCCTACCTGTCTTTCAAGGCGATATCAGGCAAGACGGCATCAGTGCCATTGGAACCATCTCTTGGTTTTCATAGCTGAAACTTGTTGAGGAGTAATGGCTTTAATAACACTGCAGAGGCACTCCATTAGCTATCAGACACTAAGGCATTTGAATGATTCTCGTGGATTAAGTGAAGATAAAATATAAACCCAGCTTTAAGCTTCTTTTGTTCTTTGTCACTCATTATCACTATCGACAAAGGTAAGCTATCTACTAAGTGAGAAGCTTTCAGACTATGAAGGAAAAGAGAATAAATGTCAAGCATTAGCAAAGACATGAAATTAGCAACAAATTTTCTGTGGCCACTAGTTAAACTTGGGAACCTGGGGTGATGATGGGTTTGTGATCTGAGAGCATGTGACTGGTGAAGCTTCAGGCTATCACTGTGTTATTAATGACTGTTATGCAAGATGCATTAGGAGATACTCATTGAGCCCTTGGCTACTGCAGAATGCTCAGTGACTGTCATATGTGTTTCATGAAGGAAGCATCTCTCATTTTTAAAAGTGAAAAGTTTTGTTGTTTTTTTTTTTTTCTTCCTGTTTAGCCTTAATTATGTATTTCGTCCATTAAGAACACTTGTTGTTTAGTTATCAAATCACCATGATGCATTTTACCTTTAATTCCTTGCATGCCCTCTCATTTTCATCTTTACACTACTTTTGTTTAGCAATAATGTAGGAGAGAAGTCTGATTAGAAATTGTTTATGCATTTACATAAATATGGGCACATTAAGTGTGGCTGCACATTAAGCTACAGGAGGCAGAAGAAAAACTACATACAATATTTAAAATGGATAAACCGAAGGCCTTCAGATGAGCAAGGGAAAATGGACAAATTATAGGATTTTCAGGACAGTCTAAAAAATTGTGAGCTTCAGAAACACTTGCAATGTTTTAGGAAATATTTTAGCAATTACAACAGCATCCCTACCCTTCCACTCCCCTCTGCAGTTATAAGCCAGCAACATGCAGATCTGCTGGGCAAAACCTTCCAGCTCTGCTTCTTGCCAAGAGGACAAGACCTCACAAAAGCACCCCAAGCAGCCATCACGTTTCACTGCTGGATGTAGCAGCGATCCCATAGAACAGTGGGGTGAGTGGACATTGCGTACTCACCCCAGGCCTCTTCCAGAGGAAGGCAATCGGTGGCTTTTCACTGAAGAAGAGGGAGGCATTATTGGCGGGGAAGTCAGGGTCCTCAAAGAGGCAGCCACTGCGCAGGCACTCCTGCTTCAGCTCCTGGTAGCCCTTCCCTGAGCTGTGGGTGGCACGTGCCTCCTGTGGCAGCGGTGGTGGCCTTGGCTTTGAGTCGTGGAGGAGGTAGGGCATGGCTCCCAACAGGGAGAAGTGCAGTGGGCTGAGGTCTAGCAGAACAGGGCACAAGGGGAGAAATGAGCAGGAGCAGCTCCGAACAGCACGAGAGATGATGAACACCCTGAAAGCAAACAAGGAGGGAAAGCGTCTGGCCTGGCCACACCAGCTGCTGGGGTGGAAGCGGGAAGGTGGTGCCAGACCCTCCCTGGGGCAGGGCTGCTGTGCCCACCCGGTGGCAATGGGCCCACCCGGGGCCTGGCACCACTCCCAGCTGCCCCAATGAGGATGTGGGGATGGGCAGGAGGTGGCTGATGACTTCAAGGTATGCAGCTCCTGAGGAAAGCCCTCGTGGCAGCGAGCCACTGGAGTGAAACTGGAGCTGCAGGAGGGTGTAGCCTCGGCAGGCACTGCAAGCTCGCTCTTTTCATCCTGCACCAGAGAAAAACATGCCCAATGGTGAGGCTGTCTCTGCGGCCAGGTGTTGACCATGTAGAAGGACACCAGGGCTGAGATGCACAAGGGCTGGCTCCATGTTTGAGGTGGTGGAAGCTGATGCAGAGAGCTCAGAGCTGGGCAGGTAGCAGGAGATTTTAACTAAGTGAGGGATCCTATTGGACCGTGCATTTAAGTAGTTCCATGTCCTCTGTAACACAGGATTTTAAAACCAGACACACGCCTACTTGCCGCTGAGTTCAGGGTTTCATAACCTTGTTCATATCCTGTTGTGCTTTTGCTGCCAGCCACATCACATCTCACATTAGACAGCAAAACATTGTCCTAGAGAGGATGCCAGTACGGAGGATGATCTGAAGAAATAATGGCAAGGTTTCAGAGACAAACAGGCATGGATACTCCTCTATGCTTTGAAAGGCAAGAGATGCCACCCTCTCAGAACAAATTACAGTTCCTGTAATACAAAACACAGCCCTGAGTACAAACGCTGCTCAGCCTCCCTTTTCTTTAATTGGCCCTTTGGTAGACCAGTCAGAGCTTGCTGTCAGAGATGATTTATAGAGAGCAATTAGGTGAAACAGAATTAATTCCTTTCTGTTCTGCTATTTTTCACAGCAGTGCTGTGAGCAAAGCTTTCTCAGAGTGTATATTCCCATGTTTAGTACCCATAATTGTACCCATTGTTGATGTCTGCAGGCTCCCTCCTGAGGCCAAGTTGTCCAAGAATATAGGTGCTGTTCAAATGTGTGAGCAGAGCCAGGTCTTGTACTCCAAATGTGGCAATCATTTGACCAAACTTTGGGTGTGCAGAGCAGATCCCAAACTACACATCTATGCTTTTTCTACAGTCAGTGCAGAAGAGCTGTGCCTCCAGCAAGTGATTCATTGTGTCCTCATTCGTAAGACCTCTCTGGAAATGACCGTGTCTTTTGACCGCCTGGAGGTGAAGCCTCATGGCCTATCTTAGAGTAGCTACTCAGCTATTAAATGTGTATCAAGTGAGATGAATCTCAGCTAAAAGTCTAAGATAGGCAAAGGGCATGAATGCCAACATGAGCCTTAGGGATGCGATGTACCCAGTGTACCACATTCAGACAGTGGTTAAAACGGGAATGTTCTTTAGCCCACACAGAGATGCTGTGGATTAGGCTTGTTTTCACATACCAAACTAACATGAAGATTGGAGTAAGAAATGTGCAGCACCCTGGACACAGCTATAGTGTGCTGAGCTTTGAGGGGTGCTCTTGCTGCTGAAGGGGAATTGATAGAGTTTATCTCCTATGTGTATACTTTGGTGCATCACAAGGGATGTTTTCACACTGCAGCAATTCACTCAGAGGGTAGGGACAGTCCTTCCCACCTCCTCCCCTCCACCCCCCCCAGCATGAAGCTTCAAGTCACAATGCTGCATGAAATGTCTTATCTCTGAGATCTCAGCCTCACTTCAAGTCTGCCTGAAAATGGCCTAAAGAGATGATGCCTGGGGAAGGCAGATGGTAAGCCTCATCCCAGAAGGCATTCAGGGCCAGGCTGGATGTGGCTCTGGGCAGCCTGATCTAGTGGTTGGCAACCCTGCCCACAGCAGGGGGGTTGAAACTAGATGATCTTTGAGGTTCTTTTCAACCCAGACCATTCTATGATTCTATGATAACTCTGTGAAAGAGACAAATGAGCAGAAAATGCTCTCAAAAACATTTCAGTTCCCAGATTTCTACATCACTTTATATCTCACTAGCCATGCTGAAGTGTTTTACAAGAAAAGGGTCTTCAAGCAGTTTTGCTCTTTAACACGAAGTCCCCTTTTAAAGCAAAGAGAAGTACATTTTTCTCCTGAAACAGCTCTTGTTAGTATTGCCACTTTGTGCTGTCTGCAAGCCCTCAGGTGTGGTTACAGGCTGGGGGAAAGTGAAACATTTGCATCTTATATCAGGTAGGATACTGCAGTAAATTGTGGCTTTCTAACAGGTAAAGAGTGGATCAAAGAAATTGATACCATCTCTCTATGAATGACATTGGTTGGTCTTTTCATTCATTGGGGCAATTATTTGTGTTAGATTTATGTATAGTAGGGACTATTAAACTCTGCATTGTGCTTGTAGCTGTGTAGATATGTTCCCTGCTGGAACAACGCTATACATATAAGAAATGAGGTAATGGGGAGATAAAAGGGAAAGGCTATAAAAGTGGTTTTGAAAGGTGGATGTGGCAGGGAGGTTTATGTGAAAGGATTAGTTTGATATGAGCAAAAGGGCAATTATACCTATCTGTCCTGGCCACTTTGCCACAGATAACTGCAAGGATGCCAAGAGAAATAATTATTTTTGTGGTATTCCACTATGGACAGTGTACAGAAATGCTAAGTTGCAGCTGGAACCAGTGATTGAGCACCTGGTGGGAAGGCAGGACCAACCCAGAGGAGCTCAGGTGCACACAATGTACCTGATGGACGAGAAGGGGTGGAGCCAGGATGCACCCCTTCCCAGACCTCATTTAAGGATTGGCAGTGCAGGTGAGGGTATCTTGTTGGAGATTTCTATGTGCTGGAGACCTTTTGAAGGTAAGTAGATTTTCTTTTGTTTCTGCATCTATGGCTGCTGTGTTTGGGCTTGTTCTCATATGCTGTAGGCTAGGATTGTGACACTCCACTGTTATTGCTGTGCTTTCCATCACACTGTAGTATTACGGTGTTATAGACAGACAACAAAAATGTGTTGTTATAGCTCAGGATACTGACAGACAGTATTAGATCCACTAACTTAAAAAGGCTTTGATCCTTAGTCATCTGGTCCTCTGAGAAAAAGCTGAGTAGATTTTTTCACTGAAAAAGGAGGTGAACACAGACAATGAGAGGCTGTGACAGCAGGCTTTGTACACTTTCACTTGGCAAGCTGTTGCAATGGACATACTGTCATATTAAAGCAGTATAAAGAGGAGGGCTTGTGACAGGCCTGAGCAATTCCTTCGTCCATGCTTGTATTGTCTCAGTGCACAGTAGGTTTCCATCCCCCTCTCTTAGCAGGGGTGATGGGGCAGGTCTGTCCTGGCCCTGCAAAGTGAATGCCTGCACAGCTGTGAAGGAACGGCTAGCTGAGAGACAGATGTCAGAGTGCATGCAATTAGCTCCCAGTAGACCTTCTCTGGAAAACCAATAGGCTCTTGTAGGTATGGCTGGGCAGGACGTTAAGTTGACAGTATAGAGTTCATGTGATGCACAGGCTGGCAATGTGTAGTGAAGTTGAACATTTTTTTTTTTTTTTTTTTCCTCTATGCACCATCATTAAACTCTGCTCCTTAAAATGCATGGAGCTTTATCTGTTACTTTCAGCTCTATCCAAGGGCTCTAAAACCTACGGAGGATGTGAGCACTAGTTCAACTGCTGCCCATAGGCATCCTTCAGATTGGCTACAGATGAAGACTGCTGGCTCCAAGGATGTAGGCTGCTATTGGAGCCTTTAGGCAAAGGCTGTGTGAAGCACAGCTCCTGGGAACCACCAGCCCATAGCCAGGAGAGCAGCTTGGAGAGGTAGGATTTCACTTTTTCTATTACCCCAGAAGTGATACTTCTTGTTTCTGTTCTCCAGAACTTTTGAGTGTTGAGACTTCATTTCCTTTTCCATCATTAATGCTGTCAGATTAGATTTCCTTGACTTGTTGCCTTTTTATTGAGAGGGCATAAGGTTTGATTTGAATTTCTGTGGCCTTAACTGCCTTTCACGGGAGGAAGACTCTTAGTCTCTCTCTCTTCAGCTGTTATTCAAGGTGACATAAATGGAACCTAAAAAGCCCAACGTAGGAAACTACTATGTCCACTTCTTGCTGGGCTTCGTGCTACAGCTCTGAATTTCAGCCCTTATTTTTCAACATCTGGTATGAGCTTTTCTTAGTCACACTTATATAATTCCTTCCCCATTGACATCAGGTGGGCCCTGGTCACTCAGGATTTAAAGTTGGTTATTCAAATGACAGCAACCTGATTAAGTCTTTCATAACCTTGTTGTCATTAAACCTCATGCCCTGTCATCAGTTTAATGTTTCAGGGTTTATCCTCTGACCTGACTGCTTGTCGGCTGCTGGCTAAGCTCTTCCACTGCTCTGTCCTTTTCTAAGGGGCTGTTTCAGGCCAGATGATTTCATTTTGTGCTGTCTCCAGGGGCTTGAAAAACATGACTGGTTTGTCTGGGTCTCCTTATAGCTCTCCCTATATTTGCACTGATTTATGGATAGAATTTACTATGTAGATTGAGGTGCCTCTGAAACTGAGCAGCTCTCTGTCCTTGCTTCCTCCTCTGACATTGTGTGAAGCTATATAAAACATCTTTGTTCTGTCTCTGAGATTAGTCTCATTTTAAACTGCTTGGTGCCTTTCTGGACTTTGCATTGATTTGAATCCAAATGTCACAGCCACAGTCACATGAAACCGCACTGTTTCTTATACTTTCCATTACTTTGGCCCAATGTAGTGTGGACTTTTGCCCAGTGTCTTGCAGCCTGGCAGAGTTTGCTCCTGCTCCTGCACACATCTTTGCTAACTGGGAACATGATATAATGTTACAACTGTAGCTGAGACCAGATGAAATTGAGCCCAGCTTGAGGTTAGTTTTTAAAGACTTCCTTCAGTTTTCAGCAGTAAGGCAATACGGGCTTTCTCTGGCCTGTTCTCTAGGGAAAACATCCTTCTCTTTCATTTCCAGTGGCAGAAGAGAGGCAAAGGAAGGGGAGTTCAGGAATGTCATGCTTGGTTTTAGGGGTTGTGCTGGGACTGTAAGCCAGGCCTGAGGTCTAGGCTGCCCTACTAAATGTCACAACCAGCTTAGTGAAAAATGCTTCAGAGAATGAGGAAAAGGGTTCTGGAAACCATGGGGAGGGGTTTAATAACTGCTCCTTTAAAACCCTGCTCTGGCTTTTTTTTTTTAAAAGAAAAAAATCCCTTGGAGGGACTGAAAGATGTCAGAATCTCGTCTAAAGGAGGAGACCAAAATTGCATGCTCAAACCATTTTGCCCAACAGAGACATGCTAGATGCCCCTAGGCAGTTGCTTCCTCCATGCTGAATAGTAGCAAACAGGCCTTGTCCTAAAGAGGAGTCTAAGACCACATTTGGGGCAGACATGCTCACACCACGTGCGGCTCTGCCATCCTTGACTGCTGGCAAGGAAATGCTGACACAGAACAGATGTACCCTGGAGCTGTATCATCACCCTGAGTAGGGGTGACACCCAGGGGAGATCCCTGCTGCTACAAGCGGGCCCCTTCTCTGACCTCTCTGCACAAGCCTGGCAGTAGCATTGCTACTTCTCTCTTTATGCATCCAGAACGAAAGACAAAAGACATCATTCTGTATGCTTTAGTGAGTAATGACAGCATTATCTGTGCTGGCAGCTGCAGTATCAGTTAGGCAGCTCTCTAAGTACTTTACCAGGGCAAACAGGCATAGCTATCTGAGCTGCATGTCCAGGTTTTTGTTAGAGCTGAGCCAGCACTGCTGCATTCATGCATTACTTTGGAAGAGGAGTTGTTTAACAAACAAAAGGGTGCTTTTATGATTTATTTTTATTCTTCTCTTTTGAGCTGTGAAACATCAAGTGGCAGTGTAGGAGAGGGGCCAGCTGCTGCATCTCCTCAACCCTTTCATCACAGGAAAGCCCTACAGGAATTCGGGTTTTTGGGGAAAATAGATGTCAGAGCACCCTCTGGGCTTTTGGGGAGCTTAGGATTTACAAAGGCTTCCATCGGTGTGTGTTCCAGCACCCTGACCAGAGGCAGTCCTACTTCTACATCACTGAGAGCATCCTGGGCTGAATTCACTGAATTTGTTCAGTTTTATCCCCCAGGCAGTAAGCTGAAGTCTTATTCTACAGTTAATACTGAAAAGGTGCTAAGGTAAAATAAACCCAAAACCACAGCAAACATTCAAATGTTTGCTTTGGAACCATCCAGTAAAAACAAAAGAGCAGGAAACTCTGCTCTGACTGCTTTTTGCCACTTACTGGACCCTCAGAAACTTCAGTCACGAGCTTTCATTATTTCTAGCATCCCTCTGCCGGGCAAAATGATCTGAAAATAGCAGTGGGCCTACGTTTAACTTTCATCCCCCTTGCTTCCAGAGCTGTTGGCTGAGCAAAGCGAAAGGAGGTTAATATTTCCAAGGGCTGCATAACCGGGGTCCTCCACACGGCGGCAGCTTCGGCTCAGGAGAAAGAAGCGGCGGCCGGCAGGCGGAGCTGCTGCTGTGCTGTGCTCTGTGCTGTGCTGTTCTTCTGCAAGCTGCTGGGCTCCGGGCAACCCCACCGTGGTTGCAAGCAGCCCTATGGGTGCTGGTGCGTCTGCAGCGCAGCCCTGCTAGGCTCAGAGCCTGCCAACGGGAGCTGTATCGTACCGAATGTCGTTTTAAGCTGCAGCGATGCCTGCTGATGTTAATGTGTGCTTGTTTGCAGGTGTTGTATTGTTAGGTGAGATTTGGAGATAGGTGGGCACCAGCAGAAAGGTTGCCCTCAAGGGAAAAGGAGATGCGGAGGTGGTGGTGCTGCTGCAGGGAGCCGGGAGCAGCCTCCTCCATCACACAGCAGGGCTTGTAGCACTGCTGGAGGTGCCTTGGGAACATTGTGCCCCATGCATCATTTTGGGGAGACCTCAGCTACTCGAGTCAGCCCCACAGCTGCCCACTCACAATGTGTGTGTCCAGGTACAGGCAACGAAGCTGTGAGGGGTCTGGAGAACAAGTTTTACAGGGAGCAGTTGAAGGAACTGGGACTACTTAGTCTGTAGAAGAGGAGACTCAGGGGAGGCTTTATCACTCTTCATAGTGACCTGAAATGAGGTTGTGGTGAGGTGGGGGTTGACTTCTTTTCCCAAGCTGACAGTAGTAGAACAAGAAGGAATGGCCTCAAGTTGTACCAGGGAGACTTGGCTTAGATATTAGGAAAACTCAAGAGTGGTGAGGCACTGGCACAGACTGCCCGGGAAGGTGGTTGAGTCACCATCCCTGGAGGTGTTCAAGAACTGTGTAAATGTGGCACTGAGGGATGTAGTAGGCATGGTGGGTTGATGGTTGGCCTAGGTGATCTTACTGGTTTTTCCAACCTTAATGATTTTATGATTCTATGACCGAGTCAAGCATGACACTGATTCAGTTTTTATGCTGAGAAATTGGAATTAGGGTTAACCTTTGATCACATGATCCCTGGTTTAGTTGTGCTGCTCTTTGCTGTGAGAACCACCAGCAGAAGCGGGATAATCTCTCTTTCATCATCTGCACTTTGAATGCTATTATTGAGAAGCATTTTTGCAATCCTCTTTACACAAAAAATTGGGCAAGTGCTGAGTACATCCCTCTGTTCCCCAGCTGCTTTCACAGAAAAGTGTGTCCCGCCAACAAGGGCAGAAATCAGGTGTACAGAGAGAACGTGAGAAAATAAAAATTACATATGAAGCTTTTCCTTTTCAAAGTATTATTAAAATAGTCCCCAGAAAAATTAGTTTGCACAGCCTTTCTCCATCAGAGATAAGGGAAAATAAACAAATTGAGCCCATGGCAACTTGCCATAGTTGTCACAGAATGGGGGAAGGCTGGTTTACTATCATGCAGAAACCTGCCTGGCCCACCAACAGGTCTGTACTACCTGACTCTTCCCTACTTATTTACTCTGGGAATATCCAGTGAGTACTTTGTGTGCAGCAGAAGTGAGAACAGATCCTGAAAGTCTGGCAGGAGACAGAGGAACAAATTCCAGACCTCGGGGCAGTGAATCTGCCACTAGTTAATATAGGTGCTTTCTCTAAGCAAGAGAAGAAAAAATTTCCCCAAAGTGGCTAACTGATATTAGGAACCTATACACTGTTTTTGAAAACTGTTCACATTCCCCAGGGCTTATTGATTTTTTTTTTTTTTTTTTTTTTTTGAAAAGACAACAGTGTGCTCCTAAGTGTGCTGTACGAAGGAGCACTGCCCAGTTGGGGTCAGGTTTGCTGGGTGTGATGCTTCATTGACATTGTGACACTGAAATAGTATTTCCATTTTTGCTGGATGAGCCAGGTTAAGATGACCTTAGCTCAGATATCCCTATTTCCATCATAGGCTGTAGACAGGCACTTAGAGAGGAGTCTGTGAGGTGCTAACATGGATCTAACTAGAAGTCATGACAGCTTATTGTGTGGGCATCTCCTGAGTTAGCACCTGAACTATCATGTTTTGCATCTTCTGATGATTGTGCCCTCAGTAATTTCATGTAATCTCTTTTGCTTCAGTTAACACTTTCAGTTTCTACAGTATCCTGTGGCTGTGCCTTCTGCAGTTCGTATACGAAGCAGGACACTTCCTTTCTTTTACATTTTCTGCCTATAATTTTACTGAGAACTTGCTAATTCTGGCAAAACAGAGTCAGCACTTGCTGTGTGCCTTCACCATTTTGCATTTTCTCTCCCAGTCCCAGTGGTTACTCTTCCAAACCAAAATGCCATGTTCTCCCCAAGCACTTGGTTGCTCTACAAAGATTTTATTGGGGGCTTCACAAAATCTCTTCCTTCCAGCATCATGCCTGCCTGCCATCTCACAGCAATTACTACACCTATCCTTAAAGCAATATTCCTTGTCTACTTCTTGGCAAGTCCTCCCATACAGGCTTCGTCTTTCTTTCTTTTTCCTGTCATTTTTGTAGTTTGTCCCCTCCTTGTCCAGACCTGATGTGATGTTCCCTTTCCAAAACAAAAGAGAGAAGAGTTATGAATGTTGATGGGGAATAGAGATTTTTGATTACCAACCAAAATCCACAGGTTGTATAGATAAACTCTTTTGGTCCTGCCTTCTGTTCAAGGTAAATTAGCCTTAAAGAAAGATACTCTACAATTTAGTAGCATGTGCACATAGTCATGTATCATACACTCTGAGTTAACCATATGCAAATTCATAAACAATGCAGGCCAGAGGTGCCAACTCAGCCTAGGAAGAGCTTGTGTTCAGGTTCTCAGCACTGCCTGTGGGCTGAGTCTAAGCACATCATTCCTTATCCTCTCTCCAGAGTCACTTCTTTCTCCATAAATCCCATCCTAACTTCACAGGAGACTACTAGTATGCTGTCCTAGTAGTATGTCTGGCCCCTTTGAGTTCAGGTCTCAGAGCAAATTATGGAAGACTGGAAAACAAAACAAAACAAAAAAAACATATTTACTATTGTCTCTGTACAAAGTGCTGAATTTTATACAGCCTTTCCCAGAACTCTCTGGATCAATGAATGCTTCAGCAGAATGGAGACAAGGTGTTATTCAGCAAAAGAATTGCTGGTTTGCTGATCAATTGCAATTTGGTCTTGGGCAAAAACATTTTTTTTGTATTAAAGACCTAATTACTCACTTCTGGCTATAAGATCCTCTACTGGGGTTAAAAAATTCTGAACCATATCTGATAGTTTTTACATAAGTAAGCAGTGGAGGAATACACCCCTAGAACTTTTCTTGGTCAGCAAAATTATCCCCTATTTGCACTTCAGAAGAGGGAGGCTGGTAAAGGGATTTCTTTTCAATGGAGCAAAGGAGATGAGGGAGGCTACAATCAGAGCAGTGATTGCAGCAGAAGCAGATTTTCAGCCACTCTCTGCTCCCTTTCTGGAGAAGGCAGCTGTGACCATGAATAACAAACAGGAAAAACAGAGGCAGGTCCTTTTTTTAAAAAAAAAAAAATAGGGCAAGGGGAGGGGGGGGGGATGAGAAGCTTGGGCTAGCTTATGTAAGGGTGAGTACAAAAGGGAGTTCCAAGACCCCTCCAGAGATCAGGAGGAGTGAAGCAAAAGAAGGACAGGAACTTCTTCATTGAACAGCAAGTTTGAGAGGTCTGTGCTGCTTTATACCTTCATTGTGGCTATTGAAAGAAGAGAATTGTAATGCAACAACAAATCAAGGCTTTCTTTGTATGGGCAATGATTTTAGGAAGGATCTTGTTTCTATGTTCTTGAGTTCCTAGCTGCTGGAAAGCCCTGGGGAAGTGATGGAATCACTGTCTTGGGAGGTTTCCAAGAAAAGGGCAGGTATGGCACCTGGGGATGTGGCTTAGTGGGTGGGCATGGTGATGATGGTTTCTCAGTTGGATGAGATGACCTTAGTGGTCTTTTCCAACCTTATGATTCTATGAAAGTTTTTCAACCACTTTTTTCCCAGTGCAATTTTTCTGCCACAGTTCTCTTTGGGGAAGAGAGTCATAGCAGTTGACAGTCCACTGTCATCACAGTTGACAGGCAGGATACTTTTTCTCTGAGAGAGTGGTCAGGTGTTGGAATGGGCTGTCCAGGGAGGTAGTGGAGTCACCATCCTTGCAGGTGTTCTAGAAACATTCAGATGTTGTACTGAGGGATGTGGTTTAGTGGGAATGTTGGTGAGTTATGGACAGTTGGACTGGATAATCTTTTGAGGTCTTTTTCAACCCTGGAGATTCTGTGATAGAGACTGTCATCTTGCTGAAGTCTAGCTCTTCAAGCACAGCATCATTCCTAAAATAATAGCAGCTCAACAGAAAAAAAGGCCTGACGAAAGGGTCCACATATAGTAATTGAGATAATGCTTTTGCTCTCTACCTTTTTAAAAGGGCTCAGAAGTGAAATGAAAACCTGTAATTAAGTCATACTAGGAAAAAATACATTCCCAGTTGTGACAATGCATACTCCAAAGTCTTAGAGTAACTTCTTTAGTATAAACTGAAAAGGTAAGTGTTAGATCTAAGAAATACGCTACTGAATGATGCATAATTGTAGGGGAATACTAACTGAATGAGCGTAAGGGACTGGCAAATTTGGTGGGATTTGTATCTGAGCTTTGCACTGGGGCATAAGGATGGGCTGAAATCAAAGTCTTTACCACCATAAGGGAATTACTGCTGTTGGGAACTGTGCCTACAGACAGCAAAAGGAGAGTGTGATTCACTGCAGGAGCTGCAACGTGATGTGGTCACAGCCCACAGGGCAGCTGAAAGCTGGGAGTAGCCAGACTACTCCCTCTGGGTGCTACAACAGCATTTCTGTATCACACGTGAGGCAAAATGACTTAAGGAAAAAAAGTACAGTGGATTAGATGATTTCCCATCCAGTACATAACATCCACAATAAATATGCAAGTCTGGCAGCTTATTATTAAGCAACCCTCATTAAGGATACTTTTCAGTTTTACAGAGCACGAGGTGCCCTTTGCTGGAACAGCCCAGATCTGTGTTCTTGATACTGAGAACTTCAGATGGAGCTTGTGTTTTCTCTGTGCCCAGGCCTGGCCCAGTAGGATGCAGCAGGATGGCTGTGGCCCATGGGCATGGTGCAGCCCAGCCTGGAACGTGCTGCTAGTCCCAATGCCTCCTGCAGGCCTGACTGCTTTGGTTCCACATGCACCTTCATCAGCCCTGGGGAATGGAAGGCTAAAAAGGGAGATTCTGAGATCCAGCTCAGTCTGAGACCCAGCTCTGTCTCTTCAGCATTTAGCTGAACACAATGCATTCTTAATGCAAGAGCTGCTTCTCCCACTGCTTGGGTGCATGGCTGGGCTCCATGCATTTTATAGCCATCTGGAGATGGTGCAGATGCACAGGGCTTGTTCTGTAGCCAGATGCTCCTCAGATTCAGATGGAGGAAACATGTTAAATATTTCAAGCTGTTTGTTTAGGCCTTGTTGCATGACAGCATGCCATATGTGGCTATGCTCAGGACTGTTTTCAGACCTCATTACAGCTTAAGTAGTGGAACTGTTCAAATGAAAAAGCGGTTCTGCAGAAATGGACATTTTCTGGCCCCTCCATCAGGGCTCAGATGTCACTGACAGAACCTTCAGTTTCACCACTTCCAACAGCCCAAACTCATACTTTGTTCTTTCTTGGCTTGCTTCTTGAAGTCCTCATGTGACTGAACTCTATAGCACAAATTGGGCCTGACTGGCCCTTTAAAACTGAGACCCTAGGATGTTGTCAGTTCTGTTCCCATTAGGGCCATGGGATTTTAATTACTGACTATAATGATGGTGCTGAATGAGACCATCTATGTCATCCTCGGTTTAATTCACCATTTACTTGCTTAAAGAGGAAGAGGGGCTTTACAGGGGAGTAGATCTCTTCCAACCTGAGTGATACTATGACTCTTTGCCAAAGCTAGAGGTTTGCTTCCAAAGCAGCAGAAAGATCTCTGAATCCCCCTCTTTTTTTTTTCCTAAATAGGACTGTAGGAAGTTGAGACTGGGAGAGGTGAATTCTCCGTTACCTGAATCTGGTGTCCTAATCCTTTCTAGTTTTCATTCTCTCCTTTCCAGCCCGTTTGCTTTGAAAAGGAAAATGAATAAACTGTTGATCTTATGGGTAGATTAAGAGGATAAAAATTGAAATATCCCACTCGTTGACATGTCACAATCACACTGACAAGCCACAAGTTAGAGATTCTTATCCAAGAAGGAAAATATTTGATCTGACTACAAAAACTGGAGGCACAAGGAAATCTGCATTTTTTTTTTTTGAGTCTGGCACAAAATGAGCAGGGTTATTTTCAGGTCCTATAATCAGTTCTTCTGCATAACAAAACATCAGTGTCCGTCTTAGTCAATGTGTAACAGCAGGCTACACAAATGAGCTGGGTCAGGTTAAAGGTTGTGTATTGATCTCTAGGGTTTTCTGTGCCTCACCCAGTGTTAAATTGCACTCAAGTTTCATTGGGTCCTTTCTGGTCCGATTTAACTTTTTTTTGGCCTTCCCACCCATGAGGTAGCTTTGTGCAATGTCACTGGAGACATTTGGAAAGGCCCCCAAATTGGGAAGGGCATAAATGCCCCTGCAGCCACCATGCACTGCTCAAAAGGGACCACAAGGAGCCTGCCCCAGAGGACAGGGCGTCTGTAGGGGACCGCAGCACGGACAGCAAGCACACACGGTGGGTTTGCTCTGAATGCTGGTTTTCAGCTCAAGTTTTCTTCCTTTTCTGAGAGGATCGGTGTGGATTTATTTAGGGAAATACAGCATGTTTGCTTTCTACAGATCAGGTTGTTTAAGTGGCAGCAGTGAGAACTGCCCTCCCGCTGTTTCTGCCCGTGAGAGTTGGTGTGGTGGCTCTGGGGGAAGCAATCTGCCAGCACCAGCTGCTGTGAGGATGAAGGCAGAGAGTGGAGGGGATAGCAGCACCAGCTACTGCTGCCAGTGTGCTGATTTAGGAGATGGGGTGGGATTAACTACAACAGCAGAAATTCCTTTTGCAAGCCAACCTGTTAGACATGTGCCTATGGCTTGGGAATGTAAATGCATGTTAACAGGCACGTATCTAGTGAGGTGTCTGTCTAATTACCAAGTGTCTATTCCTCTCAGGTTTTGCATTTGCAAGAGGGTAGTGATACCGCAAATGCGAGCATTATTAGGCATGAAACACCTGGAGATCCCTGAGCAAAATGAATATTGTTATATCTTGTAAATCAAGTGGGGTGTCAGCTCTCGAATGGCTGGATTCAATCCATAGCGCTTCCACTCTATGTAAATTAAAGCGTTGGTGAGACAGACATTGCAATGTGTCTTCCTAAAAGTGTCAAGCTACCAGACTGGCACTACTTGGAGACTGGCACCACTCAAAAACTGGAGGAAGAAGGTGGAGATCAGAGCTTGGTTAGCATTTCGCTCATTCAACAAACTCTGCAGAGACTGGGAAGGGTGGTGAAGGTGAAAAGAGTTGAAACGAACAAGATATGACTAGTGGTGTAAAAATGTAGCCCTGAATAACAGCATTATGGCCCATAAGAAGCGTTTGGATTTCAACTATGTGAATCTGAAGTTGTAGACTACAAACCCAAGGAAGGTGCAACGAAGTTGTTTAAAAAAAAAAAATGATACAGGAGAAGTGAGTGTGTGTTTGCATGTACAAGTGTATGTGATATGTATGTGCACATGTACGTGTTTGTGCCTTTGTTGTACCCTATATGCCCCTGGTCCCTTGTGCTAAAACACTGGTAATGTCCACATTCAGGAGAAGTCTCCATTTCTAGTCAGGAAAAACAGCAGGAAACCTACTGAAGGAAAAAATTGCTTGTGCAATAGAGAAAAACTGAGTTCATCTTTCCTAACCCTGTTTTTAAGTTATGAAGGTGCTATGAAGGTAAATACTTGGTTTCAGTGGCAGCACATTTGTGTAAGAGAGCCTTCAGGTGGTTTGTTTAGAAGCTAGAATGAATGTTTGCACTGGGCTGTGGAAATACAGAGTGCTTTGTTAGTGCCATGCATTATGCTGACTTGACATATGGAGCAGGAGAGCTCAGTGGTGGGACCTTAAGAGACCTGCTTTTCAAACCCACTTCCCCTGTAACAGCAGGCAAATCGCTTAGCCTGTCCTTGTGTCAGCAAGATTTAGTGCAGCAGTATGCAGACAGACCTCTGACTAGGTCCTGGGAGCAATATGGCTGCATTATTATAATGTTTTGAAAGAACTAGCAGTCTAGTTTGCAAGCCTAGCTCATTGCAGTATGCAGCCCTGTTTCTTCCAGTGCAGTCTTCAGGTCGCGACACTGGGTAATGTAGTCAGGTCCACACTTAGCATTTCCCCATCTGCAGCCACTGAAACTGGTGGTCATTCCACCCTGGCCTTTTGTTGAGCAGCACTAGACACTGTGCTTCCTGCTTTTGTAACATACAAAGTGCGAGCACCTCACCACAAAGGAAACAGTATTTATAACAGGCTGACCAGTCGTCTTCCCCACTTTTTCTTTCAGCAAACACTGTGGAAGTGGTTTTCCGACATGAAGCTGGCAGCAGATCTTCTCTGTTTGCTCCTGTGCTTCACTGCAGTGGGTTGTGACCGGGTCTATGTCCACCCCTTCTATCTGAATGCTTTCAATGAGAGTGCCTGTGAGGAACTGGAACGCTTGACCCAGGAAGGAAAGAAAACATTTGTGCCTGCCTCCATTGAATCCCAAACCACACTTGCCTATGAAGAGGATGTGAAGGATGAAGTCAGGCTGGATTCCCCTAGTGTAAGTGTCCATGGAGGGCAGAAACTGATCTACCTGAAGGACTTTGTGCATGTCCTTGGCATGCGATTTTACAGTTCGCAGAGGGAAGCACGGCAGGGCCAAAATGTCCTCTTGTCCCCTACCAGTCTCTATGGCTCCTTGGTGTCTTTCTACTTGGGTGCATCCAACCAGACAGCTGCTGATTTGCAGGGTTTGCTGGGATTTGTTCCCCCCTCTAGAGACTTCAATTGCACCTCCAGGGTGGATGGGCACAAGCTCCTTGCAAGCCTGAGGACTATCGAAAACCTTGTCAAAACCCAGGACGAGGATCTGCTCTTTTCCAAGATGTTCTGCCTCTTCTCTGCCCCTGGCATACCCTTATCCCAACAGTTTGTGCGTAGCTTGCTCCCCTCTGCTGATGCTTTTTACACGCGAGCTGTGGACTTTACAAACCCAAGTGAGGCAACAAAACAAATAAATGCCTTTGTGGAGGCCAAAAGCAAAGGCCAAAGCAAGTGCATACTGACAGACCTCGACCCAGCTACTGACTTAGTGTTCACAGTGGATGTTCATCTGGCAGGTAAGAGGGAGCAAGTACTCATGTTGGAGGCAGGCTGGGTGGAGGAGAGGTCAGCTACTCTGCTTCCCAGGGTAGAAACAAGGCCAAGAAGTGAGAGGGAAGAGCTCACTTACATGGGAATCTTGAGCACTGCTCCATGCAGTGTCCTGTTCCTGGGGTTCTGCCCACATGCCACCTTCTCTCACCCAGCCTCAAGATAGCCAGGGCAATGGAGAAGAGGTGGAGGGGGGTGGCATTAGGGACTTTGCCTAGACCAGGCAGCTAAGGGTGAAGAAAGGTGCGGGAAGCTGAATAATAGAGTACTATGCATGATTTCTTACAAAAAAGTATCTAAATGTCCTGAGGGGCTTTTGGCAAAAGTCATCTGGAAAGTAGGTTTAAAGCAAACAAAAGCAATACCTTTCCACAGGCTAAAGGAAATATCAAGGTCAGAAAGTAAGCCACCAGTTATGGAAGCTGGGAGAATATCCAAAACTAGAAGTAGGGCAATCTTATAATTATGTGGTGTTATTCCATTGCTGATGTGCCAGAATTCCCTCTGTACTGCATCTAAGAGGGTAGTTGGTTTTCAGCGTCCTAATGTCTGAATGCAATACCAGAGATGGCAAATTTTAGGGCAATTTGTGTACCAGTGACCATATTTCAGAAAATTTGCAGTGAATCATAAGTTTCTAAGTGGGCTTCTACTGCTAGCACTGAAGCTCTGGAGTGCATAAAATGTTTTTGTACCTTTATCTTCTCAACTGCAAACTAGATTTCAGATTTCCTTTACCTTTCGTGAGTGCTGTCAGAGGATGCTGTGTAATGCTCATTAACTGATCCCAAATTCTGCAGAAGAGATGTGACAAAGCATCACCTTCTAGTCAGTGTGAGGTCTACCATAAAGATAGCACTACAAAAATACTTTTTGTATTGAAGACTTAGACATGGTCATGAGAGCAGAATTTTCTTTTAACAGAATTTTTTCCTCTTCTATAGAGGAAACTTGTAATTTTATTTGCTTAGGAACACATTTTTGAAGGTCTGAATGGCACTAGGTCAGCTGTTCTGCCTCTTCTTCCAAAATGATGCACTTGAGAAGCTATGTTCCCCACCTGTGGGCTGGAGAATATTGGCTTAAGGATGAAATAATTAGATAAGTAATTCTTTATTAATAAACATGGGAAATTGATTGCAGCATTGGCTTGGCCATTTGACTACAGAGGGACAACCATGACAGCTTATGTTACAGAATCACAGAATCACAGAATTGCCAGGGTTGGAAGGGACCTCAAGGATCATGAATCTCCAACCCCCCTTGTTCCATGTTCTGCCTCATAGCTGTAGGAAAAAAAAAAAAGAAAACCCACTATTTTGCACTGAAGCACATTATATAGATTTATGAAAGACTTTCAAGAGCCAAAGGACTGATAAACTGATGTGGCAGAAATATATACAAAAGAAAGGCTAAATTTCCTCAAATAGTCTCAACTGCTGTTCACTTGCTCACAGTTGTTTTCACATTTATAGACTCACTGCTGAGCGGGAACTGCTATTCAGAATCCAGCAGAGAGCATTAAGTGCAAATCTTACTGATTCAACTTTTTTTTTTTTTTTTGAGGTTGCAAAATAATTACCAACCAGTGAGTGAAGACACTGCAGTTGGATGACATGATTTTAAACCCACTGGTAGCATTTAGCAAAATAGTGTACAACTAAATGGTGATATTGCCAAGCAGCACCCTTGCTTTAGAGGGCAGACTTTCTGCATCCAAAGTCATGTTAAATGCTCCAGAAGCAATCAGCTTCCTGGCACTTTGTGTTAAGCCTTTCTGGAAGCTCCTTTCATTTAATGGGAATGCAGAAACTGCCTGGAGCTAATTCAAGGTCTATGCCCTCAGGCATTCGCCCTTGCCAGAGGGCAGTGCTGCTTCAGGGAAATGAGTGAGAAACACCAGTAGGCAGCCTACTGATCACCTGCTGCCTCACAAAGAGTTGGATGTTACTTTATTTTCCCCTCCTCAAGACAAGGTTAGGATTTTAGAAATCAGTTACTATCCCATTTTGATGCATTGAGCCTGAAAGTTCATTTCTACTCATTTCCCTTTTGTTTAATTCTGTTCTTGGCTTCCGCTATCCTAAATTTGGCAAGGTTACAGATGCTGTGAAAGTAGCTCATTGCTGCTTTCAGGTGCTTTCTTTCTCACGAGATGTGGAGGAAAAAAAAAAAACCAGTATAGAATGACTTAGTTTGGAACAGAGCTTAAAGCCTTCCCAGTTCCACCCCTCTGCTGTGGGCAGGGCTGCCACCCACCAGCTCAGGGCTCTATCTGACCTGGCTGAGAGCCTCCAGGGATGGGGCACCCACAGCTTCTCTGGGCAGCTGTGCCAGTGCCTCACCTGCCTTGCATCAGCCTCCCTGGCTGCTTCAGCTTGTGAGAGGGCACTGCATGAGAGCTGCCCTGCCAGATGGGTTCAAAATATGCAGCTGTTGTGCATAGTCATCACAGCTGCTTGGGGGATGTAGAAGAAATCCATGTCTTCTGCATCTCACTATAAGCCATTCAAGAACTGCTTAGCAGCTTGGGAGGGAGTAAACAACTGAGCAGGCAGAAATTTCAGCCAGCTTTGTAGCCCTTTCTGGTTGCAAAAAGTGGTATAAACACAGCAATTTTGATCAGTTGTGATAGCATTTCAGAACCTGTGCTGTGAATCTGCCTCAGCCTCTGCCTGATGCTACCAAAAGGCATATTAAGGTAGGTTACACAAGCTTACAGTAGCTAAATGCAGTTGTACATGTGCGATCCTTGTCTGACACAGTGTGTTATAAACAAACAATATACCCCAGTTAAGGGGGCAGAGGGGAGGATGAAAGAGAAGAATCAATTTAAAATTTCTTGATCTGTTTTTTTTTTTTTTTTTTAGTGAATGATAAGAAAGCCTTGCGGCTGAAAGAACCTCAGGAGTTCTGGGTTGATTCAAACAGGGCAGTCTCAGTCCCCATGCTGTCAGTAACTGGGATGTTCAAGTACATGACTGACACTAGTGAGACCTTTTCTGCAATTGAAGTCCCTGTTGGCAAGAACGTTCTGCTGGTGTTGCTGCAGCCCATCAATGGCAATGACCTGGACAAAGTAGAGGCCAAGCTTCCCTTGCAGCCATCAGCCTGGCTTGAAAATCTGTCCCCAAGGTACATTTTGGACACCACATGATTTCCTGTAAGCATGAATGGGTGAGGGTGTGCAGTGGAGCTCTGCCTACTTCCTTCTCTACAGCAAGGGTTGGATCCTGCCACTGAGAATGTAACATTTAGCGCAGAGATGCACAGAAACCCAGGGATGCCATGCTATTAGTAGAAAAAACTTCCACTGTGTGGCAATTGGACAGATCTATACAATGTGAAATGCGTTACAACAGATGTGTGATGACAGCACAGGCACAATAGAAAGGTGCTATAAAGGAAGGGAAGAAGATTGCTTACCTGTATCAGAAGATTCCAAGTTCACAGGGGAAAGCTTCACCAAGGAAGGATCTCCACCCCTTCCCCAGTGTCAGTCAGCCCTTAAATGAGGCCTAAGAGAGGTGCAGCCAGATTCCACCCCTTTCGGTCACACAGCTGAATAGCCTTCACCTGTGCTCCCAGGGCTGACAGGGTCCTTTCTCCAGGTGCTCTATGAGTGGTTCAGGCCATGACTCAACAGTTACCATACAGACTAGCTGCCCAAAAACTACCCAAACACTTTGCTTTGATACTACAGGATACACTCTCTTTTTTTCCCCCCCAGAAAAATGAAATTAACTTTGCCTGAGTTAAGAATAGAAGACAGCTGTGATCTACAAGAATTTCTTGCAGATATGAAATTGCCTGCACTGCTGGGGAAGGAGGCAGATCTCAGTAAAATAAGCGACACTCACCTCACTGTCGGAAAGGTACAGTACACATCACTGGTGTTCAACAAAATATGCCTCCTGTAGCTGCATAACTTTAGAATCATAGAATCAATTATAAGGTTGGAAAAGACCACTAAGGTAATCTCATCCAACTGTCAACCCATCACCACCATGCCCATCAAGCCACATCCCTAAGTGCCACACCTGCCCTTTTCTTAGAAATCCCCAGAGACAGCGATTCCACCACTTCCCTGGGACATTCCAGCAGCTAGGAACTCAAGCAGGTAAAAACAAGATCCTTCCTAAAAATCACTGCCTGTAGAAAGGAAGCCTGAATTAAAAATACTCAGAGCCACGTGGGACATATGATCAGCAGGGCACATTCATTTGTCAGGGATGAGGAAACAAGGATTTCATACAACCCAAGTGTACAAGCAATTGTAGAGCCTTTTTCTTGTTATGGAACAAGTATTTCAATAGCAAATTTTTAACATCCATGAGCCTGCTGGTTACAGCTGATTCAAGTTACTGATTATCACATGTGCTTTTTTATTTACTTTAACTCTATCTTGATCCTGTTGACTCACCTTTTGCATTACAGATAATGAATAAAGCCTTTTTCAAACTGAGCAGCGATGGAACGCATCAGCCAGAAGACACCACAGCACAGGAAAAAGATTCAGTGCCACAGGAAGTAATGCTGAACAAGCCATTTCTTTTAGCAGTTTTTGAAGCAAAGTCGAGGGCAATGCTTTTCCTTGGTAGAGTAACAAACCCACTGCAGGAGGTTTAAATGCAAGCACCAAGGAAGAGAGGAGAAGAAAAAGGATGCACATTTCCCATCACCTTTTTGTACTCATAAGCTGTTTTTATGATCGTGTTGAGTGCTCTACATTACTTGGAGATCAAGGGGAAATACAGCTTCAATACAGTTTGAAATACAGCTTTTTAAAAGCTAAAGAATCACAACATCCCATCTTCATCCGTTTCATGCAAACCACCCAGTTCCCTTCTTTCCTTCTCCCCATCTTGTCTTCCTTCTGCCCCACCATTTTTCAAGGCAATGGGGATAAAACAGTAATCAGCAAGTCAGCTTACAATGTTATAAGTGCAAGTGCAATTTACTACAGAAAGGTAGGAAAAAGGATTTCATCATTCCTTGAGAAGTCACCTTTTAGTTTGATCAGTTTTGCAAGACACCTCCAATTTTTCAAATTATCCACAGAGACTTCTAGCTTGATCAGCAGTATTTGCCTTCAAAATGCTGCCAACAGCATTGGGAAGGCTTTACTTGTTCCACTGAGACAAGATTTTGCCTTGGAAGCAAAAACACATTTATAGGAAGTTTCTTCTTTCTGCAGTCTAGATGGACACGTTTATTTCTTAACTCCATGGAAAAACTAAAAATAGGGCTGGTGGCATTAATGAACTGCTGCAGCTGAATTCTCATAGCCTGACAGCAGTTTCTCTGATTGTTTAGAAAAAAAGAAAAAAAAAAGAGACCTACTTACTATTCCAATACAATTTAATTATTTAGAATATTTACTGATCTGAGAGGCATTTATTACAGTCTTATGGTGAAAAAAAGAACATTACTGGTAAGCCTTAACACATCCAAACCATATTTTCTGGGAGGGGGGGAAGGGAGGGGGAAGGAACATTATAGTATTAGTGGCAGTAATCTATACTAATGTCTATACTAATGGTGGGTGTGCTGCTACATATGAATAAAATGGTTTTAGAAGTCCAAATTTTAGCAGTCACAGAAGTTGGAAACATTAAACTGGAACAACAGATTATTAGACTTGAATCCTGAATGAGAAAGAGAGAAACTGGGAGCGAAATCTTGGTACTGCAAAAGCCTGCAAGAGCTTTTCCCTTTGATTTCATTGGCACACAGACTTCCACCTCACATTTTTAGATTTGCCTTTGGAGCTGATGGCATTCAGAGAGTAACTAACTGCAAACCCTTTTGCAGTACGATACCAGATGTATTCTGCAGAGAGCAGTATCTTACTGTCATCCACAATGGTACAAATTTCTATCTTACCCAAAACCACTCATGTCAGCAGCTAGCTATCGGTGCTACAGATACACAGTGGATTCTTCTATTTAATAAAAAGACTATTAATAACACAACTCACTCTTGTGACTACTAGGATTTCAAATGCTATAATATCCCTGCATTTATCTAATTTTTCTGTATGTATTCCAGATGCTTTAACATATAAATACTGTGCTTGCATTATATACAGCAGCAATTAACTATGAATTTGAAGAACAGGAAAGCTGCAAATAAAACCAACTTCTAATTGCTTTGCCACAGTGCAGTTGGGTTTATGCCTATAACAACTAGATCTCTTGTTCCAACTTTAGAAATTTGCTCTAAATCAGATTTATGTTTTGTAAGACAGTAAGTTGCAAATTACAGCCAATGATATAGCTGTAAGCATGAAACAGCTTCCAAATATTCATAAGGGCTCTATTAAGTTATTCCACTTATTCACTGAAGCCAGAAGGTACAATCAACCACAAATAAAATTGCAGACCACAAAAGTTTCCATTTTTACCATGAAAACAGAGTGTAACGTAAGGGAGCTCCTGCCAATGCTGCCATTAAGGTCTGGGACAAAACACCATTATTTGTAGCTGGGGACTACAAAATACTGAAGGACTCCATGTACTGCTCAGTATTACAGAGAAGAGAAACAAGGAAAATACTGGCAGTGGAAAGCACCTGTCCATTGACACCCTGAGGATGAAAAAGAAGGAAGAGTGTATATGCATTCAGCTGGATGCCTAAGTATGAGAGTCCAAATGGATTCATCCCAGGGAACTCACAGCTGGCTCATGTTATAGGAAGACCTATTTCTCAATGGTTCTGTGAAGCTGGAGGGGTCTCAGCTGACTAGGGGCTGGCAAATGCAGTCCCAGGTTTCAAGAAGTGCAAAAAAAGAAGAGCCTGGTAATTACAAACCAGAAAATGATTCTGGAAGTTATTGAAAAACATTTGAAAGACAATGCAGTCTTTGTTCACCATGGAGTCACGAGAAATTTTTGTTTAACAAACTTATATCTCCTTTTATGACACAATTACAATTACCAAATAGTTAAAGAGGCCACTTGATGTAATCTTTTTGTATTCCAGCAAAGCTTTCCATAGTGTTTCTCACAGCTTTCAAATGGACAAGGTGCCCAGCACATAGCTAGATAAAAACATAATATGATGGGTGAACTTTTGGTTGGCAGGTTGGGCTCAAAGGGTAATAGTAGATGGGGTTACATCAAGCTAGTGCCCAGTCACTGTTAAGGTTCTCCAGGGCTCTGTTTTAGGTCTAATTCTCTTCAGCGTTTTCATCAATTACTTGGATATAGGACTTAAGGCAAACAAAGCAAGTCTGAGGACAACACTAAATTGGGAGGAGCTGTTGACTCCTGTAAAGCCTTGCAGAGACATCCTGACAAACTAGAGAGCTGGACAATCATCATGTTCATTAAGTTTAACAAGAACAAGCTCCTGCTTCTGCACCTGGGATTGGGCAAACCCTGGTGTATGTATAGACTTGGGGAGGAGAGGCTGGAGAGCAGCCCCATGGAAAGGGATCAGGGGGTTCTACTTGGAAGAGAGAAATTCTGGAGTCTGTGCTACAGTATGAAAAAGATAAGCTGTATACACCTCTTTTCCCAAATATTCAAATGCTGAAAAACATGGCATCTGTTCACTTTCCTAACAACATTATTATATTGAGACTTGTTCTGACATCAATTTTATGTCCAAAATTCTTTGGAATTGAATTTGAAAAATGTCCAAAATTCTTACCGCATAATATTCTTCACTCTGTATAGCTAATGAAGTCCTAAAAGAAAGGTGGATGTGTTGTTTTTTCTTTTTCACCTCCTCAGTTAATAACTTTCTTGCTATTTAAGCTCCAGCTGCAAGAACTTCAGTACTACAGGCAGCAAAGCAGATGTCAATAAGAGCTCAGACAGACTTCCAAACCCATGAGGGAGTTTGCCAAGCTAACAGTTTAAAAAGCTCTCACTCTTTTTATAAAATGAAACATATTAAGACAGATTTTCTCCTGGCAGTATTCACACTGTATCTTATATAACTGCGTACTAAACACTACCAAAAAAACAGTGAAAGCTTCTCAGTCTGCCACTTCTCAGTAACTGTTCTGCTACTGCCACATATATTCTTCCCAGCCTTCTATCCCATCAGAATATGAATGCAAAAATCCCACTGAAACTTAGGAAACATGGTCTCCCCAGCTGCAATGAATTCTTCCACCACAGATGCAATAGTGTACACAACAGGTATCCTAAGCACCATTCAAACACTGAGCTCTCAGCTATAGTTTACATCAACATTCTAGTGAATGAGCACCCAAAATCATGCTCTAGCAGATGGGAGATCTGGAGAAAGAAAACAAAGGATAACAACATGGTTCATCATTGAGCGCAGCCTGCAATTATGCATAAAGTCTCAAATGCATCTCCTACTCATCTCCGACTGTGTCACCTATTCTTCACATAAAGAAGTGTCAGAAGGCAAATCACCCCAGGTTTGAGGAAACCCTTTAACTCTTTTAACCATTTAAACCTTAATAACACTTAAAATTTCCAACTACGCAATGATGCACTTTGTAGTGAGGTAGCTAGGTTTCTAATCACAAGAATTCCACATGCATTTAGGCAAAACTGATCTAATTGCAAAAGGCAAATTGATCTATACCAACTCTGAATAAATTCTAGCTTAGTATACTAAGTTCTAGTTTGAGGGGAAACAATTATGGAAGCAATAGCCAGAAAGTTAGGTACCAGTATTATAAATGGCTTTTTAATTATACAGGAACTTAGGAACTTTCTGTACGGAGCACTTCTCACCAACAAGGTCCATTAAAAAAGAAATCTGTAAGATAAAAAGATCTGAAATCCTACCAAGAGCTAACCATGACTCATGATGAGAAAAAGCTGATAAATGCAAAGCAACAGCAATAAACAGCAGACAGGTATTCCTGTGAACAATTTCAGTATTTCAGAAGAGCTGTTCCTTTGGAAGATTTAGACAGCTAGTAATATATTTGATTCAAAAAACAAATGGGACATCAGAGTTAGGAAGACAATTTATTACATACTATTTTCATCATATATGTTCACTCTTCTACATAATAAGATTTACAAGAAAAATAATGGAAACATTTTCTTCCACTTCCCACTTCTGCAGTAAGAAGTTTAGAACTTATGACTGCTTTCCATATAATGGAAAACTATTGGTAAACTCTCAGTCTTTTGGTGAAACAAACAGAAGATGCACCAATTTGTTGCTTGAGATGCAATAGGAAGCACTTCATTGCTACTTATGTGGTAAAATGACAAACAGTTACATTCTCCTTCATCATCAATTGCATGTTTTCAAAACCATTTAGGATTGTTCCACTGTAGCCTGATCCTTGGCAGTTAGAACAAGCTCTGTAAGGGCTGAAAAGCTTTTTATGTTGTTTGTTTCCAGTCCCATCTTTCGTATCTAAAAAGAAACAAAAAAAGCATTGATTTTCTTTAAAACAACAAAAGCTCATGTTCTAAAAACAACTGGGAAAGCATATGTTTTATCTTACATTAATGAATGATAAAAAAAAAACCCTAAACTGCATACAGTGCAACATATGAAAAAAAACCTTATAAAACTTTGCTCAGTTAAGTCTTTCCAGTTAACACAATGTCTCAGAGTAAAACATTTAACTGTCCTCTTGTAACTAAAGCCAGTTGGAAGTTTTCCAATGAAACAGTCAGAAAGAGAAACTTGGCTGTAAC
This sequence comes from Phasianus colchicus, assembly GCF_987193195.1. Taxonomy (NCBI): domain Eukaryota; kingdom Metazoa; phylum Chordata; class Aves; order Galliformes; family Phasianidae; genus Phasianus; species Phasianus colchicus. Next base: position 40,342,735 of record NC_143437.1, on the reverse strand, counting down.
TATGCTTTTAACACATTGAATTCAACTGAAGTTTTTCTCAAATCCCAAATCAGTGTTCTGAGCAAAGCTTTTAATACAAAGGTACATCCAACAACAAGCAACAGTGTGATAATGAAAGCATTCCAGTAATCTGTAAGAATCTATGATTCTAGCATAGAACTTCCTGTTGGGTGAAAACTCTACAGAAATGTTACTACAAGGAATATCTTACCTAGGAAATCTATTACTCTAACAGTTAGAAAAACACAACAATGATAAATCTGAAAGTGCAATGCAATCTAAATATACTAGTAATGACTGAAAAGGTGTTCGTTGCTGGAACTCTAAATTTCGTCCAAATGTACCAAATCAGCTCCTAAATGATTATTCATAATCTAACCCAATTCAACTTAAATTCACATTGTAATATTGTTACTGCACATAATAGGAACACAAAAACCAAGAACCCAACTCATGCTCCTAGCTAATAACTGCCGAATGGTATTTCCTGTTAATTTCCACACCTCCACTTAAACCACTTTCCTTTCAGTTAAGCCTCAGAAATGAGAAAAGCATCAGTTTACACACAGGCCAAATGTATCTGCCTGTTATAATGCAGCCACAGCATGTGCTCATAAACAAGACTGATGACAACTGCTTGGCAACTAATGATGTAGACTACACTTATTTGTTTATATCTGCATATTACATATAGAAATGATGACTATAAATCAGTACGTTTATACAGTTTGATACAGCTACTACATACATTTCCTGGACTATCACCTTCCACCTATTTTTACTTTGTTAATTAAGGTTTCGTATTTGGCATTGAAAAGAGCTTACTATTGCGTAACACAACAAATAAGAAATCCTCAAAGCTCTTGGATGTAAACCCTTGACTATGCATTAAGGCAAGGCTGGAAATACCCAGAGAGAAGGCAAACAAAAACTGAAGCCATAAAGTCATTTCTACTGGAGCGGAGAAAAAAAATTCCCTCTGATTTGTCCACTTAGTATTTCTTTTTAGCTTCTGAGTACTAAGAAATACTTGAATTTGGAACATTGAGAAATACAGGCTTTTTCATTTATGTAAGAAATCACAGGAAAGCATGCATTGCTCAAGAAGACTCAACAATCGCTCAGGTTTCAAATTACCTGCATTACACGCTGTAAAAGCCAATCAAACATAATGTATACAAAGTTTCACATTTGAAATATGAAGCTGAGCTTTCCTCCTGTATCTCACTCCCTTCCCAAAACCAGTAATAGCAGTAAACAGATGTTTTCTCTTTTAACTTACTTGCTCTCCAAAATACTCGACATCTAGAGCCAGCTGCAGTCGGATTTTATCATCATCACTCATACCCCCATTTGTACCAACAGGGTTCAAAGCTGCAGTCCTCCTGGCCTGCTTCAACCTTTTTAAGCTCTCTTCCATTTTCTTAACAGAACTCAGCACATCTGATACAGTTTCATAATACCTAAAAAAAGAAAAATTAATGAGAGCAAAAATTTTACTATTACAGAAAAGCCCACCTGCTGCACAGAATGTTATGTATGACTCTCTTACCTCTGTGTGCTTTCAGAGAGGGCTCCTTCCAACCACTGATGGATCATGGGTTGTTTCAGTACATTTCTATACTCATTCTGCAGTCGGTAGAAGGGCTTAAGAGCACTGTCAACATAAGATGAAGCTTTAGTTGGCACTTCCTGGGAGATAACAGAGAAAGAAGGTGGAAAAAAACAACCTGTAATTTATCTACTGATAAGACAGACACCAATTACAGCATGTATGTAGAATGCTAAGGGCGAATGTAAGCCAAGAAATAGATACCTATTCATGCCCAATCAACAAAGAGGTCTTCATATGCAGGAAAGACACTATGACAAAATCATTCAGTAGTGTTATTCTATGGAATATACCACGGAACAACATCCAAAATGACCAAAGTTTTTGAGGATGCACGTGCCAGCCAGCTACTCATATCATAAGGGCACTTTCTACTCACACTGACCTCAAGAAAAGCTGAAAAGACTCAGTATATATGATGTACTTTTGTTAGAATAGCTACTATCTTGTATTATACTTCACTAAATCGAAAACACTGCTCCTTCTATTCTTATACCACCCTATTTCCTCAGAATATTTTCCAGAAGAATGCTTTTGGGATAACTCCAATATCCACCCCCTTTACTACCTTCTTCTGAGCTAGTTTCGGATGCAGAATGCTTCACCTCTCCAGGGTTGATCCATCCAAGAGCTTGGACAAGCCTCATGCATTGCAGAGAAACCAAACACACACAGGGTACACCTGAAATACCTGTTACTTGAGTTTTCTTACATTGCCATTTTCTTACATGAGACCAAGCTAGCCACAGTAACAACCATACAGCCTGGCAAAAACAAAATCATAGTAACCAAATAATGCAGTATCTGATTTGGGGTTTTTTGATATCATATTTATGAATTAGCTTTTATTAACTTCTCACCCAAACAACATTAATGTTTTTTGGCCATTCTCATTTGTTCTTTCTGTGCAATACACTTCCTGAATCAAATCTAAGAAAGTAGCTCACTGGGAAAAAGTTTCTTGACACAGCAGAAGTATCATCCCCTGCCACATACTCTAAAAGAAGCCTACAGCTCAGTAGCAGTTCATCTTCTGATGCATGCTATGACACAAGGGAAACGTTTATTATTAACCCTTTTTTGTTTGCCTAATAGTTCTACTTCTTGCCTTTCCCTTCATCACAAGCCTGTATTCTCATTGTTACCTCACCTAAAATTTCAAAAATCATAGGATCGTTATGGTTGAAAAAGACCATAAAACCACCTAGTCCAATCATCAGCCTGTCCCCACCATGCCCACTAACCACATCCCTCAGTTCCGCATCTCCAGGTTTCCTGAACACCTCCAGGGACAGTGACTCCACCACCTCACCACTGCCTCACCACTCTTTCAGAGAAGAAATTTTTCCTAATATCCAACCTGAATCTTCAATGTTGCAATGTAAGGCCACCATCTCTTGTCCTGTTTTATCTGGGAAAAGACGTTTCCCCCCTCACTACAGCCTCCTTTCCTTGTAGAGAGCTCTCAGTACTCAGGAAGACATTCAGCCTCATCTCCCTTTGGTTCCCTTCTTTTCTAAGAGGTAAATGGTAATCACTAGATCATTGAAAGTTATAAAATAGTTTTGTTGACTGCTAAACAGATACAGACAGCCCTGGAGCAAAATGTACTGCTCAGTTAGCATTCTTCACACAGACTCCCCTGAGATGTATTTTTAAATCTGCAATGAGCACTGACCTTATTGGTTCTCCTATATAATCTTGGAATTTCCAGTGCACTCTTCAGGTAAGCGAAAGAGGACTCGCTGAGATCCTGGATAATCCTGTTATTCAAAGTAGGTATGCAGGCTGATAAAGAAGTCTTTGAGTCTTCCAAGGCTCCTATTGAAGTAAAAATACTAAAGTTTAAAATGAGCTACCCTGCCCCATCACAATACAAATCAGCATCATCCCCATCTCACTGTCCTAGATGGCTGCTCCTGGTATCAAATACAGGGTAGTTAATAAATACATACATATCAGCCATTTATAAGACATCTCCACTAATATCAGCCATTCCTCAGCCAGAAAAATGGATACACAGAAGAAACAAAGAAACAAAAAATGTAAAGTGACATTCTCCAGGTTCACATTATTTTTCCAGCAATTTACCAATGTAGCAAGGGGCTTGAATCAAAAAGCTCAGATCTACCACGGACACTGAGACTGTAAAATTCTTTTCCACAGTACCTAAATTCCCCAGGGAGTAATTGGAACATATCTAATGCACACTTGCAATTGTCAGGAGACCATCTACTGAGTTGCAATGTACACAAGCTCCTACCTCTCTTACAGAGTTGGACATCTACCCGTAGTATTTTAGTTTCAACTGGATAATGCAAACCATCTCCTTTATTGTTCTCTGTTTTCCTTACTGCAAGAGTTTAAAGATTCAATATCGATCTTCCATACTGAGCTTCCTCACTTCATGGAGAACCATCTTAATTACTAGACAAGTTATCTCCCAAGAAACTACTTTAGATTCAGTACATTTTAATTAAATGTTTTCTAGACTTCACAGTTCCATTTAAGGCAGTTTCTATTTCTCAGAGTCACAGAATGGTTCAGGTCAGAAACAAGCACTATTACATAAAAAAACAAAAAACATTCCTATTTTCAAGTTTCTCATTGTAAACAATAAAACTGTATAAAAGCTGATGTGGTTCGGTTAGCAGAGGGACTTGGGGAAGGAGGAAAGACTGAATTCAGTCTCTCAGATTTACCTTCAATACAAGACAAATTCTTGAAGCCAATCATCTCAAGTTTAGGTTTAATCATTTCTAAGATGTCAGGAATCTAAAGAATGAAATGTAAGATAGACAAAATCTTATTATAAACATATTTAAATAGCTCTTCCTATACTCTGCAAGTTAGCAGTGTATCAAAAGATCGTTACAATCTTCTCTGCTTTTTTATTGTGTTTATGGAAACCCAGACTCAGGTTAGTGAGAATATTAATGGGAATTAAGGCCTATTCATTCAATTCCCTACATTACCATTTTTGTCCTCAGAGAAAATAACTGACAATTCACAAAATATTATTGACCCAGCTGCAGCTTCACAGGATACAGAAATTTCAGTCTTACTGACTGAAGTACATTAGAAAAGTTCCCACTGAAAGCATATTAATACCACATAGCTCTTTCAAAATTTCTGGATCATTAGTAAAACATGATGATGATAGAACTCTTTTGAAGAGTTCTTTTATAAAAGAGAATATAATATTAAAGCCAAAACTGCACCACACTTTGAGGCCAGAGATCTTACAGGCAAAAGTGAGACTCTGGGACAGTGCTACTCTGCACCAAAAATGAGCAGAAACATTTTAGGAGTAGAGTCTATCAGCTACTGATTAAATATCTGAAGAGGTTTTTCCCATAACTTGTAACTCAAACTACATAGAGAATAGACCCCTTATTTCAGGCGATATTTTCTCTATCAGACAAATCCAATTTCAGCATTCAAGATAAATCTTAAAAAAAATGTACTTTTTTTTTTTTAAATTTATTTTTATTAACAGGATCCAAAACAACCAACACTGGCACACAGATTGACAAAGACTTCTGTATGTGAAGTCACAAGTACCAACCTTTTCCTGGAGTTTATCCAGATCTGCAGCAACATGCACCAACTGAGTACTGGATATGGAAGGCAAAGGCTGACTTTCTGGGGAAGATCCATTCCCTTGGTCCTCATTAGAGCTGAGGTTTACAGAAGTTTCCCTTCTACCAGCTGGCATTAATTTTCTGCTTTCTTTTGTACTCTCACTGGAAATGGGCCTTACAGAAACCTGAAATGTCAAATTGAGATGTGAATCCTGGCAACAGTAAAGGCAGTTAAGGTTGCATTTATAGAGACAGTATATAAAGGATTCGTAAGTTTTTGACATTATAATGTTGCAATTGTAAGAGATAACTGTATTCCTCAATTACATAAAAAGAGATGATTTTAAAGCAGATTTTGGTGCACTAAGTAATTCAATGACTTAGAGCTTTTTTGTCACTATACAACAAGGCAGTACAGTTGTGGAGTAATTTTCACCAGTGTGGTGTTCAGATGAACAGACCTGATTATTACCTGCTTTTCAGAAACTGTTTGTACCTGTGGACTGTGTGGGATGGGTAATTTTCCACTGCAGAGACAACCAATTCCACTGCTAGAGTGTTTGAGTCAAAGCCAAGAATCAACACACAATCTATTCCACTATCACACCTTTGAGAGGAATACTCAGGGATATGTCTAGGAGAGTTTTAAGCATTTTCTAGGCCAATGAAGTCACCAAATGGAGGAGTTTGAGTCCTCCCCAGTCATTTATCTGCCCTTTTGCTCATACCTGTACAAGCAGGCTAGCCAAGGTCTTTCTTGGTTTCAAGAAACATGACTCACTGTTGTCAATCATCTCCTTTCTCCCACTTCCTCAAGCCCTCTACTGCAAAGCATGTGCTTCACTCAGCTATCTGTTTTAATTCTGAGACTTATCAACACTTTTCAAGAGACAATTCAGCTGAAAGAGCTGTACTATTCAGTCTCACAAGGAGTATTGTCTTTAGCAACCTAAGGGGAATGTATAGAGGAGATGGAATCAGACTTTTTCCCTTAAGTTAAAATGACAGAGTAAGAGGAAATGAACAAGTGCAACAAAGGCAATTGTATCTAATACAAGGATATTTGATTGTGAAGGTGGTCCATCATTGGAAACAGGCTCAAGAGGCTGTGAAGTCTTCACCTTTGGATATTCAAAATTTAACCTAACAAGGTCTTCATAACCTTTCCTATGCTGGCCCTGTTTTAAGCAGGAATTTGACTTCCAAAAGTCCCTTTTATCCTCAATTATTCCCCAGTATCAGGTATGGGTTTTTTTTTGTTGTTGTTGGTGTTTTTTTATTTTTATTTTTAAAGAGGTCTCTTACTGATGGACATAATCTTCAGAACCATAACTACGTTGTTCTCTTACCTCATTAATGAACACAGAGTAACGTGCCAAAATTTGCAGACTAAGTTTCCACAGACGGTGTGCTAACAATGGTAAAAACATTTGATCCGACCAACACTTCAAAAGACTCATCCAGACCATGTGAGTAGCCAAAAGACAATACGAGCTGCCCTCTGAAAAGAATCAGGCAACAAAAGTTAAGTTCCTAAGCACACTCTTGAAAGATGTTAATTAGTGATGTTAATAAATGCATTATCCAACATTTAACAAAAAAACATCCCTGAGACACAACCACAAAGATAGCAAAGAGGATTTACTAAACACGGACTAAAACAAACTCTGAAAATACTAGCTCCTCACTCCTTTAGAATATTGACTAATGACATGCATACTTTGCAGGGCCTTATGCAAGAGTAAAACTGTATTAGCACTGAACTATCGTTCCTTTCATACTTAAGTTTGAGTAACATGCTAGAAATAGGTACTGGAAACACAGTGGGAATATCCATATTGAAACCAACTACTTATAAAGCAGTTTATATATTAACATTTTTCCTCTTGAAAGATAATGTGGCTGAAAGACCAGCTGAAGTACCTCTCTATACCAATTCATGCAGTGGGAAATTAGCAGGAGGAGTTGGAAACTGTGGTGCAATTGAAGAACTATGATCTTACTGTTATCATGGAAACATGGTAGATGAAAAACTTAATGTGAGCTAGCAGTGTGTGCTTGCAGTCCAGGCCAATGGTATCCAGGGTGTATCAGCTGGATGAGAGATGATTGCCCCTCTCTACTCTACCCTTGTGAGGCTCCATCTGGAGTACCATATCTAGGTCTGGAGCCCCCAACACAGGAAAGATGTGGAGCTTTTGGAGGGTTGAGAGAAGGGCCACAAAGATGATCAGAGGACAGGAGCACCTTTCCTATGAAGACAGGCTAGAGAGCTAGATTTGTTTAGACTGAAGATGAGAAGGCTGCACAGAAATCTCATTACGGTCTTCCAACATTTAAAGGGAAACTATATATAAAATTTTTACATGGGTAGATAGTGGTAGGACGAGAGAGAATTGTTTTAAATTAAAAGAGGTTAGATTTAGATGTCAGGGGGAAGTTTTTCATTGAGAGGGTGGTGAGGTCCTGGAACAGGCTGCCCAGAGAGGCTATGGATGCCTTGTCCCTGTTCAAGGCCAGGTTGGATGGGGCATTCGGCAAGCTTATCCAATACTTGATCTAGTGGATGGCAACCCCGCCTGTGGCAGGGGGTTTGGAACTCGATGATCCTAAAGTCCCTTTCAACCCAGACTATTCTTATGATTCTGATTTTTATAGCATACAATCCAAAAGCTAATTAATGGAACTCATGGTCACAAATAAATGCCTTGAAGTTGTAGAATTTACTCATTTCATACTCATTAGTTTTTTTCCTCCTTACTTTCTTTAGTTTAATAGCTTAAAGTTCAAAATATTACACACAAGATGTGTATAAATATATGTATACATATGTGTGCATTATATACATACATTACTTTTCACTGCCTTCCTCACAGCTATTTTACTCAATTAACTGAAATAAAAGCTTGTCTAATTAAAATATACTTCTAAGAAATACCCTAGGTTTGTCCTTCTATTATAATCTTTTCTATGCTTGCCTTCTCACCTGCTCATAAATCAATGTACACGTATTGAGTAGAAGCCAACAATACAAACCACAGAAAGCCTAAATGCTGCCAACAGACACCTTCCTCTCCACACGTAACAAGAGAAGTGCCCCAACAACAAAGCATAACCCGTTGGATATCACATGCAGGTTGCCAAGTGGAAATTTAGACCTTTTTTGAAATAAGGGAACAGATCCACAAATACGTTAATTACTGCTACCGTAAGAAGTGTTTTTAGTAAGTGAAGTGATCACCAAACAATGCTTCTATATTGCCTTTCCCATAAAAATGTAATCTACTGTTAAATCGGTTCATAAAAAAAACCAGAACAGCACACATGAACCCTAAGGATGCAAGTCAGTAAGTGATGAAGAGGCAATAATCACTGCTACTTAAAATACAGCTTTCACCACAATAGGGAAACTATTAATTTTCAGTGGAAGTTTACCTGGTGCTTCCTCTAGGGAATCTGAAAGTGCAGTTTCTAAGGCCCCTGCTATTTCTCTAAATCTGAAAAACAGAAAAATTTTGATTATAAATAAATCATTTCTTAAATTGATGCCTCAATACTTTTCAATGTTCAGTCTGTATGCCATTAGTGTACACACACTGACAGATTATACATTTATTATTTTCCTCAACATGACCCAGGATATAAATAAGGCCAACAATCAACAAATACTTGAAAGACAACATTTCATTTTATATAGGCAGATTTAAAACGTACATATTACAAATAAACATGTAACTTAGAATTAAGATCATGTCAAGTATTTAGGTCTTTTTTTATGGAGTAAAGGTTTGTGTTTGTGGGTTCTTTTTCCTAATTGTTAATGTTTTCACACTAGAAGTGAACACATTACCTCATACTTACTTAAGCTGACCTTCAGGCATGTCACGTGGCACTGGGAGCCTTTAGCTTTCTATGTGTTTGTTAATGGCATAAGGTTCTGCAAACAACTCTGTACCTGACAAAAATCAATAGTTCCCCACAGGATGCCCTACCCTCCTCTTTTTTGCCTTTTTTTTTTTCCCTGAAGATTAACAGCAAATAAGACAGCATTTCCCTTGGGTAAAAATGTAATCATTAGTAACATTTTTATTCCTAACTCTGAAATAAAACTATATTTTAAACTTCTCTATTGAAAGCTTTTGTCATTCTTCCTTATTGCTTTTATGTTCATCACAGTAATCTCTACAGCTACCAAACTTCCTAATCATGAACCTGCAAGGATCATTTTAAAACTTCTCAACTGTCATTTTCAAATCAGAGCAGGCACCTGCCCAGCTTTTCCTGTTCCAGCTACTAATGTACCAGATGCATATTTAAAGTAATTTAAGCAGCAATTCTGTGATTGACATATCAAAGAGGAAGAAACCCACAAGAGGTTTCTTGTTCATTTGCTACCAACAGTTAGCATGTATTTTGAAGTATTTGTGAAATGGTTTCAAATATTAATTCCTGCCTGTGCAACACTTTCACTGACAAAGCAGCACATTCAGGTCTTACAGTGAAATGAATTAGAGAACTGAATCACTTTTTTTTTTTTTTTTTTAAATTATTCATCTTTTACTGAATATTCCTTACATGGGAAAACAATCACAAGCATGAGTTCCTTACAGTCCCATTATCTGTTGTACTGATGTAATTGAAAGAAATGGCAAGGAAAAGAGTTACTGAGGCTGCTGGTACCTGCACTGCTACAGAAGAAATGCCTCTACGTCCATCTATTCCTTACAGACTCCTTTGTACAGGCTTTAGTGAGGGCTCTTTGTTCTGGGCAATTTCTGTAACTGAAAAAACTAGCAATCTTAACCGTAAGTGCAATAGTGGAAGAACACACTTCAATACAAATCCTGTGTGACTTGGGGACAGTTACATACAGCAAAGAAAAAGCTTCCACGCTATATGTTTCATTATTCGTGTACTAAAGGATTCATGGGCAATTCCAAAAGTTATCAGATCATTCCAACATATAGGAATGACGATGAAAGATGAAGCAATTCCTGTTACCCAATCATCTGCTGAAATAGTGCACTCTTTTGGATTTACAGTAATCTTAAAAGAGAATTACTATTTTTTTTCCTTTTTGTTAGCCAGAACTCAAAACATCTAAGAGATTATTATTTTCTTCTAAAAGAATATGCTGAAGATGCATTTCAATGTTTAGAACAGCAGTATGACAGCTTGATCAAGTGGTCACTTGTTAGAAAAGCTGTGCTTTCAAACAAAAGGGCAGATTCACAGACTCATTAATGATACCTGCCTTTTGCTAAGAAGTTTATAATTGCTGTAGTTCTACAGTCTGCACAGTCAGCACCACTATTGTAGTGAGTACTCCTGCCCTTTCCCTTGGGCCAGCATCAATATTTGTACAGTTAAGTGGCTTGGAAAAATTGATTGGAGTCGGAAGACAGCTTTTTTTTTGCCCAAGATAACAGTTCTTCATGTTGTTCACTACACAGCTGCAGAACAGTTGTGCAAGTGGAAAAAAAAAATAAAGAAGGATGTCAGAAGAGGCCAGGACCACCACGTTACAAAATGTTGCACATCATCAAAACACTAACAAAATGCTCCCATCCCCATGTTCCTATCACTTGTCTTGAATTAGCTCCAGCTCTCATAAGATTCCCAGATGGAACTTTTCAGCAGCATCAGATTTACACTGGATTAAACCTGCTGTATAAATGTGCCTATGGCTGTACCATAATTATCATTTATAGACACGCAATAAGGAAAGCCACCGTGGTGATCCAGGTTAAAAAATAAACCTCACTTTCTTATCCTTTTTTTGCATATCATTCCCTTTGCTGCCACCACCTACTTCCTTTTTTATTTCTTAAACAGACCTGATAATTTCAGTGATCCAGGATGTAGGTCAGCCCCACAAACAACTGAGGTGGAACAAATAAATGTGTAGCATAGTGGGAAACAGAGGCAAGAAAATCTTGTGACTGGATTTGCCAGCAGAGAAAACATTATCCAAACCACATTCAAGCAGGACAAGAGGCTACATATAGTTAGGGTACAACACAGGGTATACAACACAGCCAGAACAGTTCTTCAGCCAGCACCTTCTAAACTAAAAGCATATTAAAGAATTCATTAATATTGTGGACTGTAAACAAGAACAATCCATAAAATCAAGCATTCATCCTCACTGTGTGTATGCAAACTAAAAGACATGTGGAACAAAAAATTGAGGAAGGAAATTGTTAGTTGCCTCTGCTTATGACTCTGACTCCCAATTAACAGTGCTGCACTACCCTCAAGCTGTTGAGAGACTCTCAGAACACTTTTCAACCTTGGCAACCTTCTGTAGGGAACCTGCTTTAGCTGGTGGGTTGGACTTGACAATCTCCAGAGGTCCCTTCCAACCCCTATGATTCAATGATTCTGTGACTCTGGAATGAGAGAGATGACACACAGCACATTTTACTTTTGAAATGACCAACAGATGCTTACCAACCTTATCTGAAAATAAACAGGCAAGTTCCATTTGTTGTTAAAGCTGTGGTAGGAGGGATGAGATCTCAACCGTTTCACACTGGCCTGTGAGCCACACTGCCGTTCAAACTTCCGTACAAAATCCATGCTGGTAGTGTACTTCTGCAGGAAGAAAATGAGCATTCTGATCACTGCCAGGGTCCCATTAAGCAGTGAAGGCCACAACCCTCTGAAAAGAACTCCCATATCAGCCTACAGTTAAGCTCAAGGCTCAGAACAGGCCAACACTGATACCTAATCATATAATGCCAAAATCCTGCAGTGAAACCAAAACCAGTTATCTAATAGGTGTTACTCTGCAATACAAAAACCCAGTGCACCGCACTCCTGGAAATCATAAAATTGTCTGAGTTACCTCAACAACCAGATCAGAGAGACCTATAAGTATTTCTGAGCTAAATCACCAACGTGGAGCAACACTGGTGCACAGCACTAAGAACAGTCAGTCCTAGTAAATGAGAAATAAAGGGATACAACAGATGGATTTTAGTTACTTCCAGAAATATGCTCCACCAAACGCACATGAGAATGAAAGTACAGTATTTTATTTCTCTTATATATAAAGACCCTTTAACAGATAATACTTCCAAGTATTACAGCTGTACTTACATATGCAAAATAACCAATCCAACCTGGAGAAAAAGACTACTCTGCAGTTCTATCAACCAAGAAAACGAAGTTAGAAGACTACTGACTACAGTCTCCATTAATAGATTATCAGCGACATGGCAAATGTTTCACAAGTATTTTTCCCTCCTTCATTTTTAACTACTCCTACCTGTTCTTCCACAGACATGAGCACTTTTACACTTGGCACTTCAGTGATTTTCAGATAAAATATTTTAATGACCTAGACTCCAATTTTTATCTTAAATAGACAAAAGCAGTCTTGAAAGAACTTAAGAACTTTAGACTGACTACATCAAGTAACTGAAAGTCATTGTGGGTGTTTCTTTGTTGTTGCTGTTGTTGTTTTTAAATAACACAACAGCACCACTGGTTGATATCAGCTCAACATAAGATAAAAGGTTTTAAAGTATATTTTAAGTATAAAATACTTGTTTAAAAAGAAAAAAAACTCTTGTATAACGCAAATAGCACAAGTCATAACGTTAGGTGAAAGCCTGAAGGATGATTGAAACTTTGTGGGAAACGGAGAGGTATTAAGGCAAGCTGTAACCTAGCTGTTCAATTAAAAAACTAAGACGACAGCCTTCTATATACAGAAGTCCTGATCTTGCAAAAACACCGTAGCCATCCACTTCCACCTTCATCAATTTTGCAATTCTAAAACTAAAAAAAGGACAGCTACTCCTAAAACAAATATTTAAGGCCAAATTCACATGACAATCTGGCTTCCAGTAACCCCTGTAAGAGCTTTCCTGACAGCTGTGGTTTAACCCAGCACACAACTAAGCCCCACACAGCCGTCTGTTCCCCCCAACCCTGTTTCCTTGCATGGGATGTGGGAGAAAACTGGGGGGAAGAAAAAAAAAACGTAAATCTTCTGTGTTGAGACATAGATTGGTTTAACAGGACAGGAAAGAAGTGGAAAATAATAATAATAGAACACATAAGACAAGCGGTGCACAATGCAATTGCTCACCACTTGCAGACTGATGCCAATGCCTGACAGGTTCTCAAGCAGTGGCAGCCCCTCCAGCTAACTCCCCCAGTCTTACAGTTCCACATGAACCCACAAGATAGGAGACATCCCTCTGGCCACTTCGGATCAGTTGTCCTGGTTCAGCCCCTCCTCATGCACCCCCAATTCCTTCCTCACCAGCAGCACAGCACAAGAAGCTGAAAGGCTTTTGGCTCTGTGCAGCACTGCTCAGCATCAACAGAAACACCAGTCTGTTATCAACATAATTCCCACGCTAAATCCAAAACACAGCACCATATCAGGTACCAAATTGAATCCACGATGCTGACAAACCTGAGGGGAGAATTAATTACTATGAAAAAAATCAAGTGTTGTGAGATAGTCTTCTCTTCCAAGCACAACAGAAGTTTACATAAAAGTAGTAGGAAAAAAAAAAGCTAGAGAATATGACTCATTCATATGTGTGTCATAGAAATAACAAATGGAAAATAAGTCACAAAATTAATTACCTCATGAAACACATCTGGGTTTCCAGGGTTAAACAGTGATGGCAGTTTTTCTTCTAAACCACGTACTATTTCTGGCCACACTGAGTTCACCAAGAAATCATATCCAGGAACAATATCCGCTTTTTCACTGAAATAAAAATGAAATGATTCCATGGCTGTATTTTACCACTAGGCTTCTATTTAGAGGTAAGGATAACTAGAAGGACATGCACTGCATTAGACAAAATGTAATTACTTTTTTTTTTTTTTTAAACATGGGAATGCTGATTCTCTTATACCGTTCTTCCTTCCAGGTTGGGATGATCCCAATGATCTCAACAAGTTGCAAGTATTTTTATAACCCTGGAAGTGTTTCACAATTTTATCTGTTACATATTTTGCAAACGTGTCCGGAAAGCACCTGCTTTTCAGCTGAAAACTCCTAACTCTTACTCACATATTTTCAAGATTTAAACAGCTCCAAACTTGAAAGAATTAGCAAATATGTGCAAGGTGACTTATGCAACGAAAGAAAAAGAATTATCCCTTGTCATTGTTCCAAGCTGTATTTATACATGTTACAGTGGTTCCAAACAAAGAATTGAAAGCCACCCTCATTAGGAAAATTTATAAATCAAGAGCAGAATAGACACAAGCATTTCTTTCCATTTCAGTATACAAAGTCAAAACCTTAAATAATGACAAATGCAGATAAAAATCTTGCCAGAAGATTAGAAGTATTGAAACACTAATACAATTTAAGAGCAAACGATGACTAGAAAAATAATTCTGCAGTCCCTATGGGATGCGTTTGTAGTTTTGCTAATTACAGCATTCCACTGTATTAACCAGCCTGCAAGCAGATGGATAAGTGGATACGATTCAGTACACATAAAACATTTCAACTTCAGAAAAGGCAATTTAGCTGCATAAGCAATTAAGCACTTTTAAAGACAACAGTGGAAGTACCATAGAAATCAATTAAATGTGTCATGCAATAAATCTGTCAAATTGCTGGGGAACTCCGCTTTTTTTTGTACCCTAGCAACTCAGTCATTTTTGAACTTCTGTTTTCTAATAGCTTTATGATGCCCTTGGATGATACATTCAATCATGTTTCCTTGAGTCACAAAAAAACAGCAAAACCCTAGATTTGTGTCACATTGTATCGTGATTAGTACTCAATTCTAATACTGAAATACAGGATTTTATTTGCCTCCTGTGAAGGTCTGGACCCCAGATCCAAGAAAATTTGTTCACTGTTGAATATGAATCCTCAGGAAAGACCTCATAAGTCATTTGTGCATGGAAGGTCAATACACAAGATACTTCAAAAATATATTATCTTTGAGGTAACTTTAGAGCAATTGAAAGAAACCCCAAACATTTACCTTGAAATAGCTCCCCCTGTAACTTCACGCAAGAGACGGCAGTGGTGAGGAACAAACTCCAGCAGTTTATTGTACATGGCCTGAAGGCCGTTAGGATGAGCCTGAACATACTGCTCCACAATCACCTGTCAGGAAGATTCAACGCTGAACATCAGAAGAGCAAGTATGAAATACAGTAATAAAAGATTCAGATGTCTATTCACTCAGAATTCCCAATACCATATCCAAAAATCCTGCAGTATTCAGTATGTTGCTTTCCCAGTTTCCAAGCAGGACACATCTCCTTGAGGAAAGAAGACCATCTCCTACTGCAGCAGTTGCTACAGCATTAGAAAGCACCCAAAGGAAGTCCATTCTTAAGTGGATGGGTCACCAACATTCTACTTCTTCTACCATTCAAAAGCCATGAGCTTTGTTTTTTAAGAGTAGGTGCACACAAACTAAAAAACAGAACAATTTTAAATGTTTCCTTTTCTAAAGAAGGGAAGAGGCATCCTACTGACAATGATAAACAGCTCACGTTTTATCAGATAGACTATTCTTTCACTGGGGAAGGTAAATAATTCCACATCTTGGCTGCTGAAGGAATTACTAAGTGTTAAAAAAAGAAGTAATTTATTTCCCCTATCTTGATTTAGACAAACTCCTTCATCAGAAGTTACACAGATTTGCTTTCGCTTGCCTTGCTTAGAAACACTATGTGGCAAACTGCCTCTAAATAAAAGAAGGAAACAAACAGCTTAAGTTCACTTCTGCATTTATGTGTAAAAAGGCACACCACCCTAAGAAAAGGCAATTCAATGTTTTTAGGAATAATGTTCAAATTGCTTTTATGAGTCTTAATAGAAATGTTAACTCTTTAATATGAGTGTAAAAAACCAGTAGAGAATAATTGTTTTAAATATCCTGAGAGCAGAACAGTGTCTTGCATCATCCCATGCCTCTCACTTAGAGGTTTATGAAGCAAGGAAAACATTATTAAACATCTCCATTTCAAGCGTAATGGTAATAAAGGAAAATCTGGACAAAGCAAAGAGAAAGATGTACATTACAGCAATGTAACTTGGGACCTAAAGGCACTGAAAAGTGTTATCCCTTTTAGAAGTAATGATGAGGGAAACAAGATCTATTCTGTTTCCTATCAGCATACACCAATTTGAGCAATCACAACCACCAAGGCAGCTCTCATACTTCAAGGCCTTTCCTCCCCAGGGACACAGAAGTGAAAGCTTGGAAAACCAAACACAGAATCAATGAATAGTTTGGGTTGGAAAGGACCTTTAAGATCACCCAGTTCCAACCCCCCTGCTATAGACAGGGACACCTCCCTCTAGACCAGACTGCCCACAGCCCCATCCAGCCTGGCCTCCCTGCTTCCAAGGAGGGGACTTCCACAGCCTTTCTGGGCAACCTGTTCCAGTGTCTCACCACCCTCACAGCTCTTCATAATATCTAGTCTAAACCTACCCTCTTTCAGCTTAAAGCCATTTCCCCTTGTCCTGTCACTACATGCCCTTACAAAAAGTCCCTCCTCAACTTTCCTGTAGGAAACCATAATTAGCACTGTCGAGTCGCGCGTAACACTAGTTTTAGAACAACTTTATAGCCCTGGCACTGGCCCAGCTTAACTTTTTCTGTAAGACCAGTGAATTTAATAGTTTTATAAAATATTCTGATAATCTACTGAAAACCAGGGAAACTCCCTGGGCAATTAGTTAGCATTAGAACTTATACTGTAAAAGGGCATCAATTCACATCTATCCCAGTAGAGAAAAAATTATCTGCCTGCAATGACACATCACTACTACCTGACCTGGACACAACTGCCAACGCACTGATGAAAACTTTCTCAGCATCTATTGCCACTCTGCTCTTACAAGAGTCAATGCTTCCCAAACAAAGCCTTGATCTTGCTCCTGCTTTTGTTCTGGCAGTGGTGGGAATTGCAGATATTGCTTCTTCACACAATGGGAAGAAAAGGACATTGCACTAAGAACTACTTTTGCTGCATTTGCTTGGTACTGAGCCAGCTGATGAGAAATGCTCACTCCAGTCCTGATCCAATGCACTCTGGTCTAGAATAAATTGTATTTTATTACAGTCATCTGCTTAGTTTCAAGTCTGTTAGTTGGATTTCTCCCCTGCCCAAGAAAAACATAGGTAAAGAACCTCAAATGGATGTACCCAAAATTGGTGACAGGTAAATAGAGAATTCCTCCACCTTTTTTCCTTAAGTAACAGAAAATGACATGGTCAGTTCCCTCGCTCCCTTCACAAAGGTACTTTGAAACTGCTAACCGAAGCTGGAAAAATAAGTTTTCTTGCAAGTCAGTTCACTTTCCTAGGATTCCTGATTTTCTCTTACCTCATCCATGTAAGGTTTTACAAGCACTTGACCAACTAAAGCCTCTGCATCTCGTGTTTTGTCAATTGTTGCATAAGTGCGAAGACAGTGACGTATTATGTCAACATTTGAAGTCTGAAGACCTTCTAAGAGCAGTCCTTCCAGAGACTGCTGCAACATAGCTGTTATTCCAGCTATACGCTATGAAGAGAAACAAAACATGGTAGTTAGAAAAAAAAAAAGCCTTGTCATCATTGCTAAAGTAAATTCGTTCAGAAATACTTGATTCAGCTTTCAATTTTTATTTGAAAGGCACGCAAGTTCTAATAAATGTTAACATCAAATGAAAATTAACACAAGCTTACTTGGTTACTGACGTTATTTAACACAGTATTTATTGTTATAAAGTTAAATTAAAAGGCAATTATTTTCTTGTATATTTTGAAAGAGACATCATAAATTATCTAAGGTACTCATTATAGTGAAGAAATAGGTCGATAATTATTCCTTGTTCAGCTGAACAACTGTGTGTGATAATACACAAAAGTTTTTCAGTATGTTACCTGGGTAACAACTGCAGCATTTATCCCTCTGTCAAAAACTAAAACTATAGCGTGTTCACAGCACTACTTTCCAAATAACTGCAAACCAAAGACATTGAATTATACTGGCAACAAATGATCTGCCAGTACATTCCTTCTCCTTCTGGCTTCTGCTAAACAGCCACTTCAGTCAGCATATATCCTCCTGCTCAGTGTATATTCTCCTAATCATTTTTCCTCTTCCCCTACAACATTTCTTCTATTAGATCCAACTCCCTGCTACATTAGATACAACATTGGCCCAAGATGGTCCCTTGCAGCTCTGTACAAAAGTGAATTCAATAACATGCAATAATTCAATCAAAGCTGAACTACCAATTTAACAAGCCAAATTTTCTCTCTAGCAGTTGGCATGCTATATTGCACACATTCATCTTAAAGTTATTTTTTACATGATCAGAGAATATGATCTGAATATACAAAGCCAATAACCCAACTGCTGACCAGTCATGGAAACCACTATCTGATGACAACTAAAACATTGGTACGTTCAAATTTTTCAAATCACCAGTCCAAAATAAATTTAAAAAAGCACCAAACAGGCTCTATTAAGAGATCACCCAACCAAAACTGGGGCATCAACAAAAAGTATAGAAGACTAGGCAAATATTGTTAAGAAAGCTACACAACAAAGGAACAATGGTTCTCCCACCATAAATACTACTCTGTTGCTCACATCTACTCCTGCTGTTATTTCATAATTCAGTAGACAGAATAGTCTTGTGAGCAGTCCACGAATCAACAAGGTACCACTGAAGTCCTGATATAAAACAAGCTCATACTGCCAGTAGGAATATGTAATAACAAGAAGCTGTAATGATGAAACATCTCACTAGTTCAAAAGCCATCAAGAATGACAGCTTCCATGCTAATCTGCTTGAAGCATTACCTCAACTCACACTATCTACTTCTTAAGCACCTGCCTTTGTTCCTTCTCACAAATGGATGTCTAGGGGAAAAAAAAAAAACAACAACAGTCGTTCATCTTTTACACTAGATAGTTGCTATAAACAGGCTTATCAGGGAGATTAGCCTGCCAGCCAGGACACCAACAGTAAGGCACCAAATACCAGAGAAAGACAAACTTGAATTTATTCAAGTCAGCCACTCTAAGGCATATCCAATTTATATTTTGGTCTGTATGCTGCAGGTAATAAAAACAATATACACCTCTGGAACTATACTCTGCTATTAATAAGCAGACTGCAAGATGCATTAGGCTAACAAAAGCGCCTGTCATATTTCCCACTATTATTTTAAGTAATTTATCCTAACGTTAGCAAACAAAAGACAAGAAATAACACTTGATAACAGCTGATAAAATGGCCTCTTGAAAATAATTTTCTCCTTTGTGGAAATGGACTTTTGTTTTCCAATATTATCATTTTAGCTTGATCATGCAAATGTTAAGCTGGATATCAGGCAACACTCACTGGTCTCACTTTGTCCAAAAGGGGCATTCCTTTGCTTTGTACTGCATGAAATTGTAGTTGATTAAATTCTGTGGCAATTCTCTCTAAAACCTGTCCAGTTAAAAGCGGGCTGGAAAAGAAACAATGAGAAAATGAGCATACACAGATCCTTTCGTATCAACTCACTGTCATCTGCATCAAACAGGTGACAACCTCAATTTTTGTGATTTGACATAAATATTTGAAATTTAGTATGCTGCAATCACATGATAATAACACATAGACTATCAGACTTGTCTGGGGCCCATGAGGATATAAAATCTGTGAGCAGAAGCTGAGGACCATGAGATCCTGCCTAGAAGTATGAAGTGTTCTTTTATTTTGTGATGATGCTTGCTGTCACAGATATCAGTCTCACAGAGCTCAAAAACTGCAGTAAGTGCTCTTTACCATCCAAATTTCTTTATTTCCTCCTTTTGTCCAATGGTAAAATTAACGACAGCTATTTCTAGAGAAACCACCCTTCTCAAGTTTATATGGTGCCAATAATTAGCCTAAATTTTGAGTCACTGAAGCAGTCTTGCTTCCAAACATGATTCTACAAAGTCTCTGATCCTGACAGAAAACACTTGCATATGCTTTTTTGTTCTGTGTATCTAGTTAGTCTTCTGTCCACCTCCACCCACTCACTGCTTTATGATCCAGCAGAACACCAGAGCTTATCTCACGTTCAAACAGGTTCATGAAATTGTCTTTTTCCTCTGCCTTTAAGTAACACTTGCATTATAATCAACTACTGCAAACACCCGGATGGTACATCAGTTACAAAACCGACCAAAAGACATTTTCCATCACTCCAAGATAGAGGGAAAGGACACTTTCCACTACGCTGTTAAAAATCAAAACTTCTCACAGTCCAAGTCTTCTCAGAACTTTTCAGAAGCACTACCAGTGTGGCTTGTCTGCCTCAGGCTACTCCTGCTGTAGTCACTTCAGATATACATAAGCAAGTAAAGCAATAAATGCTAACCCACACTTTATTTCCAAATGATACGGGAGGAAACCACATCTGCAGGACTGCAAAGTATTCTGAACATGGCAGGATTATTTCACCAAACATTTTACGCAAACTTCATCGTTACAAGAACACTGGAGGCTGTTATGTGATCTATGAATGACCAGTCTGTAGTCTAAGCTCGAAAAAAATACTAAAATAATAGTCACATATTCTACCAGAATTACAAAGATGTACTTTAATGTCTGTAAATTCATCTACAACAATACCATGAAATTCAGTTGGTCCCATCAACTAAGCAAGCACTTTTTCTTATTTTTTTTTACCTGTTTCCTTCTAAAGTGGATAACTCGTTAGTGCCTTGGGAATGTAGAATTTTCTCAATTTTCTCAACTGACTGAATAACATGGATAAGCCTCAGGACACACACCTATAAATAAAGAAAGACTTTTTAATGTCTGACCTCAAACCCATTACAACACCTCTGAAGATATATGGGATACTTTTTTTTAAAATTATTATTTTTCTCCCCTGATGTAAAATCTCTGCCTTCTTGATATTTAAATCACATATCAGTTACTGACCACGTGAGTTTGTAAAATCCCACAATGTGGGAGAACAGCTGTTCTTACCCCTGAATTTTTCCACGTCAAGCAACAAGTCAAATGTTACTTTCCCCCCATACAAAAATTAAGCTGCTGTGTTTCAATTACTTTCACAACATACAAGTTTACAGACTACTACAAGCAAAAGTAAGAGCAGCTGTAATTAAAAAAGCCAACAAACAAAATATTTATTGTCAAGAAGACATAATAAAAATGAAGACAGTCAATCAAAATCTCTCAGTTTAACAACCACAAAATTCTGCACAGTATGCAGCTACATGGCCTGGATCTTTGTAAATTCAATTTTCTAGGGGTTAATGTCAGAAGTTGCCCTAATAGGCATCTCTTCAAGGTAATAATTTGTCTATTTTACCTTTTTTTTCCTGATATCTTCTTGTTTGGACAGACGATCATCTATTGCTTGAATTCCTTCACTGACACATGACCTTAGACTCTGTGAGAGAAAAAAAGTCAGAATGAAAAGCTGGCTTGCTACTATGAAGAAGTAGTTTAAAAAAACAATTGAAAATCTAATCTCTAACAATGCAGAATAGGAAATAGATTAACTACTCTCAAAGTAAAAAAAGACAGAAATAGTTCCAACATTTTGTATAGATTTATCTTGCAGAAGTTCACTCATTTATTATTTAAGGAATCCATTATCACTTGATTGAAAGGCACTACTGCAACATAAGAAATGTAAGTTTACTGCAAGTCTTAGAAAACACATCTCCTCTATTACCCAACTAGGAATAACTTTTTAAGATTATAATAAAAACTAACATAAATAAAATGTAGTTTACATATCACACAGAAATGAATACAAATTATAATGACTTCTTTGAGCATACCATAACTTCTTCTCTTAACTGTCCCAAGGGTACTGAAAGCTGATTGAGGGCTTTGTCCATGCCAACCTAAAGAAATTACCATAAAAACTTTTACAACTCATTTGGTAAGTTAATTGCTGAATTACTATTATTCTATAGACACTGAAGGAGAACTGAGAAAACTGGAGTCTATAGGAGGATATAAGTGCGATACAAAAAGATGTTACTTTAAATGCACGTATAAAGATATCAGATTGTCACATAAAGCCAAAAGTGAAAGAAAATCACAATCTATAACAACTTTTCTTACAATAAAAAAGATAAATCTCAATCTCTGAACCTGTAAAATATTGTAAAACTGAGGTAAAAGAGTAGGAGAAATAGGGAACAAGTAATTTTAACACGGAAGGTATTAAAACTCTCGGTAAAATGAGTTGGAACTTCTAAAGAAGGGACAGCAAGTTTGAAGACTCCTAAAGAATCCTGCAGAGTGGCCTTGTCTAAAACTTTACTACTGAATGTTAATGACTCACAGCCTTCAATTCTACAAACTTTAGCAGATGAAAACAGAAAGCGTCTGCCTCGAATCTGTTTTCCTCATGAGTTACACAACAAAAGTGCATTCTAAAACATTTATCATGGGTCAATCCTCTACTTTAGCTAACTCTCCAGGAATGGTCTTTCACCTCCTCTCAGTGCAAGGAGCCACTGTTTAAGATGCCCTAAATCTAACACATGCTTTTCACACGAGAAACAAGAAGCACGTTACAATGCACACTGTAAAGATGACACCGTAAACTTACCAGGTTCGTTGAGAGGTTAACAAAGTCCGCATAGTCCTTATTTATGAGCTCTACCATGGCCGTTTTCAGGAGTTTGTAATAGAGCTCCAGATCCTCCCTGAGCTCCTCCAACTGCACGCGCTTCCTACACTCGGATACAAAGTGATCGACGTCAAAATCCGGCTGGAAATGAAACAGGAAAAGGAGAACGATGGAAGGAGAAGTGCAAACCAAGCGCACACACACACACGTCCCATCCGTCCCCTCCCCTGGATCAACCCCAGCGACACACACCGCTTCCCCGCTGTGGGCTCGAAGAGCCCGACCGAGGCTGCAGCCCCCCCCGCTCATCCCCGGGGCACACGCGGCCCCCAGCCACCTTCATGAACTCGTCCTTGTCGAAGCAGAGGTTCTCGGGGCCACGCGGCAGGTTCATCTTCCTGGCCTCCATGACGGCCCGGCTCGGCAGGCCCAACACGACAACAGGAACCAGCTGCCAGCGCAACGCCTCATCCGCCCCGCGGGCCGGACGGGGCGGGCCCGGCGTGCGGTAGCGGCGCGGCACCACCAGCCGCCATGGCAGCGCCCCCTGCAGCGCTCCGAGCGGCACTGCGGGCGGGGCCGGCCAGCTCAAAATGGCGGGGCCGGGATAACGATGCTGTTCATCGTTTGAGCTGGCTCGCCCAGAGCTGACAGCTCCAGGCCGTGCCAAGCCCGGCCCCTGGGGTTTGATATCTTTTGGAGTGGAGCTCCTGCTGTTTTTCGTGGTAACCTGCGCTCCTGACAGCAAAACCAGCTTTTCCTTGTCCAGGTGTTTTGGGTTGTGCTCATGTGTTCCTGAGTATCAGAAATGAATCAGAGCGTAATTCACCTTCTCCATTCTGCTGCCTTCCAGCGTACTCTGTTAACATCTTCTTTCAAGTCTTTCATTCGCAGTTTCTCACGTGTTAATAAAGGTAACTTCAGATCTAAAAATATGCCTTGCTATCATGTGCTTCTGTATGCTGCCGCAGAATGGAAGAATAAATGACCTCCTTCCTCACACAAGTGCTTTACTTTCTATTTAACCTTGCCTCTTTGAGCTGTACTGAGCCGTTGTACTGGTGTCCCTGTTGCAGTGCTCTCTGCATGTCCATGGACAGTGCTGGGAGAGGTTCACTGGGTGCAACAGGTGTGGGTTTTTGGTAGAGAGGTGAGTAGGGAGGGCTGAACCCCTGCAGATCTGTGCAGCATGGGTTTTAGCAGGCTGGACGCCTACATCCCAGCCCAACTTGTTGAGCAAGTCACTCCCGGCATGTAGTTAATTAGGATTTCCAGGATGAAGAACTGAAGAGTTCAGTGAGAATTGTGGGCACTTACCCCATCTGCGTGCTGGTTGTCCCTGCGTGGTAGGCAGGCTGATTGCATGCAGTGAAACAGCCGTTCTCATCATCTCCATTTGGAAAGTTCTTTGAGGCTGAAGTATCTCACAACCCAGCCCCATTGGAGATCTCAGATGTTGGTGAGCAAGGTTAGTATCTCTCACATGTCATCAGCTACAGAGCAGGAAAGATACATCCACCACATAAATCTTTTTTTTTTTTTTTCCTCCTTTTTTTTTTTTTTTTTTCTGTAGCTGATGCTGGTACAGGAGCAAAGCCATATTTCTGCTCACCCATCTTTTCAATTTAATGAACGAGATGTTGGAAATTAAACTTCTAAACAATTTTAATTTATGTGCTTGCCGAGGGAGCTAAGATCTCTTGTGTTAGCTAAGACAAATGCTGCTCTAAAAATATCTACTCATTCGTGCTTTTGCTTACAAAGTTCTTTGAGGAAAAAAGAGTATGCTTCCACTTGGATCTGTTTGTTGATGAACTGTTCACATCCTTCTGATTTGTTGTTGTATTTGTAAAATTACCATGGAGTCTGTGGAATGTAATCATTTGCCAATGGAAACTGCAATATAACAGGTTCAGTAAGTTACAGTAAAACCAGAATAAGGCAGCCACCTTCATCTGGCACAGCCATGCACAAACCGGAGCATCCCCATGACTCAGCAGACCAAACCAAGAAGAGAATCGAGCCATTTCACAGCACTGTAGGAGTCATAGGATCATAGAATGGCTTTAGCTGGAAAAGACCCCAAGGATCATCAGGTTCCAACGTCCCTGTCATTGGCAGGGTTGCCAGCCACTAGATAAGTACTAGATCAGGTTGCCCAGGGCCCCATCCATCCAACCTGGCCTTACACACCTCCAGGGATGGGGCATCGACAACTCTTGGCAACCTGTTCCAGCACTTCACCACTCTCTCAGTAAAAAAATTTCTCTCTGAATCTATCTTCCATTATTTTTATGCTAGGATTATTTATTTCATTTCTATTATAAAGCCTTTCATGCTTATCCTTTCCTGACTCTCATCACTCAATCCAAGATTTCTAGGCCTAGCAAAGCACAGGTTTTAAATTTTTTCATCATCATCCTTCCCGAGACACAAAGGCATAACACTTAATAACTTCTTATGAAAGCTGGAATCACTATATAATCTGCAGGTTTTGGATAACATATGATTAATGAACTCATTGAATGAATGAAGAGAGAGCATCTGAAAGTCTGTCTCACTTTATTGTTACTACCTGAATAGGGTTGTTGTAGGGGCCGGTGAGCAGAATAGCTACTTTTAGCTTTTGTGTGGGCACTGAATTTTAAAGATTCCAGCATCCCTTATTCTCAAATAATGAACATTGTGAGGGATGTGTAATGATATGACAAATCATGCTTAGTATAATTATATAATCATTTTCTTGAAGGCTGCCAGTAACAAATCCACTATCTTGGAAATACTTTTATTCCAGTATACACTAGGTAAGCTGGAAAAGAAAGCATCTGCTTTTACCTCCCACCACATTCTTAAGACTTCTCTCTATTGCTATCATTTTAAAAAGCTGAAGGCCTGGCATGCAATTTATTATAAAGGAGAGAAGTGCGACGATGTGCATCATGCAGGGACAGAGATACTACAGTTAATTTGTAGTGAACGCTCCAGGTACAAAAATCCTTCAGGAAATGTAGATAATATTTGACAAACTATCATGCCAGTACTGATACATTAGCTTGAATATCTTGCCTAACTAAAATGACTTCTCCATCAACATATCGCTTGGCTCTGGGAAAAGTGTGAAAAAAAAAAGATGTTTGCTGCTTTCAGTACATATTAGAAACAAAGAACTCCAGATAGACATAGAAGTTCACAAGAAAAATAATATTTTCCTAATATTAATATTTTACAGCTTTTTATTTGTTTTCTTTTGATGCATAAGACATAGGAATGAACTTGCTTACGTGAATACAGAACACTGAAGTCAATGAATGAATGCTGCTGATTTCTTTGATGACTGTCACTCATTGCAACATGTTACTGCCCAACTCTAAAGACATAAGTAATTCTAGTGTAATCATGTCAGTGGGCATATTAAAAAAAAAAACCGCTTTGTCCTAATTGGACAAGGTAAGGAAGTTTGCTAATTCCTAGGGTGATGTGATTTGGAAGCTAACAATAAAATTGAAGTAATGCCATTGTTTTGTGATTATATTAAAATCTATTGGGTTGGTTTTGTTTTGATTTGTTTTGCTTTAAGTATGATATGTACTGTAAGATTTATAGTGAACATATGTAGAATATAGAACTGGAGTTTGAAAATGAACTGGCCGAAAACATGTTTTGAACATATTTCATGTTGAAATGTTGCAGAACAGCCTCTGTTTCCTGATATGTTCTGTATGAG
This sequence comes from Phasianus colchicus, assembly GCF_987193195.1. NCBI lineage: Eukaryota > Metazoa > Chordata > Aves > Galliformes > Phasianidae > Phasianus > Phasianus colchicus. Next base: position 40,316,203 of record NC_143437.1, on the reverse strand, counting down.
CTAGTATTTTATGTAAAAAACTCCTTCTGAGATGCTCACCATGATTGGGATGGGAGCTCTCATAATTCAACTTAATTATTTTGAGTTAATCTGAAAATTTCTTCTGGGCTGTTGGTGTCTCAACTGCCTCCTTGAAACTGAACAGTATCCCAGACAGCGCAGAATTAGCGGCATTGGAGCTGAGATAACTGCCTGTGACTGATTCAACAGATTCTTGCCCAAAATTCAGAGACTATCAACTTATTTCCATTGGGAAAGGAAACAGATGATAGAGTTGCTTATTTCTTTGAGAACCTGATTATTTATAACAAAGTGCATTTTCTTTAAGAGAAGAGAATTCAAACAACAGCTTTTTTTTTTTCTTTTGTAGTCCCAAGCCTCTCTTAGCCAACACTCTGCCCAAAAGTGCCTGTGATGCTTTTCATCAGGAGTATGTTATGGCTGTTGCTTTTGTTTCTTTCTGTATTCTTTCTTCATCTTCTCATGCTGTCATTCACACACCTCCATGGAAGACTACCTATTGAAACCCTTGTATGTATACAGCTAATACTTCTCAGTAGTCTCATATCTGATTGCTAAGTTGGTTTTCATTGTAATCTATATCTGTTTTGATGGGAGACGCCTTTGGTGGCATGATTTCAGCCACCCACTTTCTCAAAGGGACTCTGTAGGTTCTTACACATAATACAGATGAAAAATAACAATTATATAGTGCATGATCAGTGAGGTTTAATCAAACCCAGATAAGGATGTATTGTGAAAGATCCAGGAAACACATATTCTCTGCCTTTCTCCGTTTTCAAATAGCTGTCTGTTACAGAAGGAGAAAGAGGAATATTAGGTGTCCCTTGAGAACAGGGTTAAGCATTCTTACCATTTGCACTGGAAACCACTGGATGTCACTAATGCTTCACACAAACATAGAAATCCATGTACATTTTCCAGGATGTTAAAAAAAAAAATGACTTAAGGAGCTGGTCTGGAGAAGTATTTCTGTTGAGAGTGGGAGCAGATTGTATCAGTGTACAACAAACATAGAGCTGGTTGGGATCACCAAATTGTATTGAACTGGATGACTTTATAGGTGGTAAACAGATCTTCTATTGTAAGACTTCAAGAAACAAAGTCTGCAAAGGTTTTTTGCACATATCAGTTAAGAAACATGAGCACAACCAAGCTGCTAGAGAAACTACAAATGGGAAGGCATTGATATGAGTTGGGATGCATGTATATTTTACACTGCGTGTAAGTATACGCACATGCACACACAGACTTCACCTATTATCAGCAAAGGAGAGGAAATAATGAAAAAGGCTAAGATATGCCACTACTGTATAAACCAGTTAAGAGGAAGAATATGTCTGAGGATTTTAATAACTGCAATTTAAAATGGCAAAGCATCTTCTGCCGGCATCACCACATAGGTTCCTCTACTGTTGTGCCTTTCTGAATGGCTTGCACTGCAATTCTCAAAAAGACAACTTACTCAGTGACTTATGCTGTCATGACTATTGCATAAAATTATCAACCACTAGGATACCTGCTGCAGATGTATGTAGGATTTCCAGACTTGTGTTCAAGAAATCTCAGAGAGATATTTCTATTTATGCAGCACATATGCCAGATATCAGACATACCCCAGCTGCTTCAGATTTGCTGTGAATTTAAGAGATCAACTGTGCAGCCACTGTGCAAGAGATGGCTGCCTACTGCTATGCAGGCAGCTGCTTTGGTCAGATTCAGCAGCCTCAGTTGCCATCCCCTTGCAGAGAATGCCATGAATTCCCTGACGTACCCAGACAATCTGCTTGTGCACCACCAGCGATCTGCCAAGGTCTGTCTCGTTTCTAGAAATCCCAGAAAAAATAGCCAGACTGCTTATTTTTCCAAGACAAAAACTGCAGAAAGTAAAAGAGGGTGTGCCAGGCTTAAAACTCTATAACCAAGCAACATAGAGCAAAAAAAGAAAAAAAGACACACTATATATATATATATACTATACTATATACAGTATATACATATACTATATACTATATACAGAATGGCCCGCTACACAAGTCAGGCTGGACAGCACTCCGAGCAACCTGGTCCAGCTGTAGGTGTTCCTGTTCATTGCAGAGAAGTTGGACTACTTAGACCAGATGACCTTTTAAGGTCTCTTCCACCTCAAATGATTCTATGATTCTATTTTTTCAAACTACCATTTCATTCTTTATTCTTTTGCTATCCTTGTTTTGAATGCTATTATTTTTTGCTTTGTTGTCTGTTAACTGTCCGCTCTCTTTTCCTTCCATTTCTAGATTAAGGTTTCATTGCTATTTCATAATTGTCATCATTTTGATGCTTGTCTGTTTACTAAAGCCTAGGCCCAACTCAAAGCAAAGTGGCAGCAGCACTAATGTATGTAATACATGAATCTTATGGTGTGGCATACAAAGAAAGCCCAGTCAAAGTATAATGATGCTCAGTGTACTGATCATCTTGCTATAACTCTATGATTTTACATGGATTATACCAACAGAACAAAAATTTAATTTCTTTCTGTGAGCAAAAAGGCATGCTGAGTCAACATTTGTCGATGGGAGCTGAATGTAAGAGAGACATTTGCAATCCTAAGGGACTGATCATTCATAGACAGTATAGCTACAGCTCTCTTCTGGCAGTCCCTGGGCCAAGGACAGATGCTTGCAAGAAGTCTTGTCAGTTCCTTTGTGGAACAGCATCCTGCTGTAAGACCTTGGGAAGCTGAAACTTTAATCTCAACTCTGGCATTGAGTTTCTTTCTGATCAGAGGCAATGTACTTAACCTTTACTTGACTCCATTCCTTCACATTTCTAAAAATGACACTGCACAGCTAGAAACTTAGTGATATTAAAGAAAAAATAATGATCCTAAACTCTATTGAAGTTAAGCTTACCCAAAGGTCTGGAAAAAAAATCTCTTTTATGAGAAAAGCTGTATTTGATTGGAATTAATTTTGCCCCTTCCTACCAGGATGCTGTCAGGCTGCATTGTTTTCTTCTGAGAAGAATTCTTAATCCTTATGCAGATGGGAAGTAACAATAAACACCATCTGCTGTAAATTCGGTTACTCTCTTAGCAACCACTGTGATCAGGCTCTGTCTCAGCCTCTCATTTCTCTATGCTGAAGTATGCACTGGCACTTCAGCTTGTATCAGAGCAAGTGATCGGAAAGAAAGTGGAAATGAGAAATGAAAAATATTTCTTCCTCTCCTCTTTGTGAGATCCTTCCCTTCCTGCCAACCCTGCTATGTCACTGCTCAGGAGCTCTGCTCCTCACCCACCTTCCTCCTCTGGAGGTGGTGAGAGAAGTAGCATCAAATGTTGGCAACCTCTCAGCTGCTTGATGCTGGGAGCCATCCCCAAAAGTAAATAGGATCAGCAGGAAAGGGCTGCTTACGGGAAAGAAGCTTTAAAGCTGCCTGCCGCTGGCAGAGCTGGTGGGGGAGAGGGCCAGCAAGTCACTTGATTGCAGTATGGCTTCCCCCATCCCATCCCATCTCATCCTCACTGTTTGCCTCTCTTGTCAGCCATCAGTCTCCTCTTAGAATCATAGAATCATAGAATGTCTTTGGTTGATCTTCCCTGCTTCACCCAGAGATTGCTCCATGATTACAGCATGCCAAGTTGTTTAGGACAGCAAGCTTATAGACAGACACTTGTTATTCACTTGGTGTGGCACTGCTCCATGTAAGGTGATTTAAAAAAAGAATGATCTTTCCCCCCCCAGTGTTTTACCTGGTGCCTGATTTCAGCACTCTCTGTCAATAATGTCCATGAGGTCTTTACCAGGATTGGGCAGCTGTAAGTTCAAGTTCTGCACCTATCACACACACATACACTCAGAAGACATAAATTCACAGTCTCCACAGTCATTTAAAGCACCCTTCTGATGCAACTATATAAGGAAACCTTATCCTTACCTTGAAATCACCAAAAATATACTTGTAGATAAAGGCCTTGAATTTGACTCACTGTCAGAGGAGTCCTCTTTATACAAATATTTTGGAAAAAACTGTGTCCATCTTGACAGTTTCAAGAACTCCTCATAGAAATATTGTATGTGTCATCCCTTTTTTTTGTATTTGTTATGCTACACTGGTAGGTAGGCCTCAGCACTATTAATCACCAGGGACCAAGCTTTTTAATCTGCCCAGAAAATATTACTAGCTCTGTCCTGGATTTGTCAAATTAACACATATAACACACAGTAAGTTGTGAGACTTAGCTGATTGCAGTGAGTAATGCAGATTGTTCAGTGCAGCTCTCACCTGCCTGTGGGCACATCAGTTGCATGTGCTAACCAGTGGGTGCTCCTGAGAAGTGCAGGATTTATGGGCACAGCCTTGTGCTCATGTGTTGTTCCTGCATCTTGAGCACTATACAGCTGATCTGTTGGCGGTCTGAGGAAATACCCCAGCTTCCCAGACATACATGGCTGGAGCTAGTGAGAAATACTGCCATCTGCCCAGAATTCACAGGCAAATGTGAAAAATCCTCTCATTCTGCCCAGGCAAACTTTTTAAGTGGGAAAAGACCATATTTGAGACATATGGCGGATGAGATGCAGGCTGAGTCACTGTCATCTAATGCTGTGCAGTTAGAGCTGGAAAAAAAAAAAACCAAGCAACAAGGTTATGATATGCAGTCCTCATTCTGTCCTTAGTCAGGTCTCGCTTAGGCTACCAACTAATTTACACCTGGCAATAAATGATCAGACATGACTTCACATTTTCTCTCGATTTCACCATTTTCATCTTGTCCTCTGAAGTATAAATGTAATGAATGGCTCTCAATGGGATGCTTCTGCAGCCAAGTACCTTTTTTAAAAGAAGTTTCCCCTGACCTTAGCTACAGTGCAGAAAGATATTGTAATGAAATTTTCAAGCAATTAGTTGTGTAGTGCTTTTGGCTTAGATAGGCTGTAACACTTCGAAGAGACCACATATTCAGAAGGTTCTTAAGAATCAGATCCTTTCAAGATGGATCGCATTCAGTGTCTGAAGGCAAGGCAGGAAAAATCAAGAGTCATAAAAAAGTAGAACAAGTCTGTGCTTTACCAGAGGTGTAATTATGTACACTAGGATAAGAAAGTTCTTCTGAAGAAGAATTTTTAGCATGCAATCTCCTGAGATATAAGCAAAGAAATTAGCAATAGAAATGACCTATTTGGTCATTAAGTCTGTCCCTTTACAGCAGGATAATTTCTATGCAATGCAGTGCACAAATAGCTCAAATAAGCTTTCATTTCTTGCACAGAAGGCTGACAGCAAGATATTACTTCTTTTTATAGGTTAAAGAGACTTGCTTTGATGAATGGTCAATGTTTGGTATAAAAAAAGTAATTGTGGCAAGATGACAATGCCCACCTTTGATAGTCTCTGAAAAGCAAAAAACATGGTTTTGTCTTTTGTGCTGTCTATGAGTATGAGGTTCCTGTGAGATATGGGAAAAATATGCTATGGAGACCGATAAGAAACAGACATGCTCAGTATTCATTTGCTGTGAAGAATATTTTCCGTTCCTCCCTCACTGATCAGTGAGGGCCATTCTCCACTTTTGGAGCACACATGGATTGTCCTTGCATGTAGACCTTGCATGAATGACACTGAGCGTACTCTGCTGGGGTTCTTGCTCCTTCTGGAAATGTAAAGGTGGAGGGCAGAGTGCAGGGGTGCAGATACACTGCCTGTGGCCCCTACCTGCTGAACTAGCAGGGTGACTGCACCTGAGGCACCCTGAAGTGCAGAGAGGCATCCGTGTCAGCTGCTCTCAGTGTTCCCACTCCCACTGCTTGCTGATGATCTTCACTGTAAGTCTCACAGTACACCACTTGTTTCCTTGGTGCTTTCATTTCTGTTTCACTTTCCCATAGCCAGATGACAGAATGAACAACAGCTGCTGTTCGTTAGCGGGTGAATCCTTGCCGGCATGTACAGGGGCCAAAGGGAAGGCATTTAATGGATGATTAGAGAATTTAGGAGCACTTCTCAGCCTGAAATCAGAGCTTCACACCTCCCAGGCATGGGTGCAGCCCAGAGCAAGACTAACAAGTGTTTTTGACAGGCACTCACAGTTACTGTTTTAAAAGCTGTAGGACTGAGGAAGCCCATACAGAGCATCCTAGCATCTCAACTGAGGAGAGCAAGAGGACAAAATCAGAGGAAGAAAGATACTGAAGGAGATGTAGAACTCTAAACTTACCCAGCAAACCTATATGCAGATACTGCTGGGATGTCCAAGAGTGCTGTGTGAATTGTTTGAAGTAAAGAAACTACAGGAAAGGAACATGGAAGAGTTATGGGCTATTTAGGAATACGGAAAAAAAGTGGATTGAAGACAAGAGAAGGAATAGTCCCTCTCTGAGTCATGGTGAAAACAAGTCTATAATATTCTAAGCCTTTCTGAAGCCCGATTCTAAGTTATTGCCTTCAGAATTCTTGATAGTGCTGAGCTGTATGGTGCTATGCAGTGACACTTTTCCTTGCTAATCACAGCTGGATTCCTCTTGGCCAGGTAGAGTCTCTCTTGATCTATCACCTTTGCTTTTGTATCCATCTGAAGCTTCGTAAGCTGTATTTTACATGTATACTAAATGACACCAGTTGGGTATGTTACCACTCACATTAAAACAATGACAATATTGTTTGAAAGAGAAAGAGAAGAGCCTGGAGGAATTTTCAAGGTTGAGGTGTACTTAGAGTAGCTATAAGTAGATAGACTAAAACCATCATTGTATCTGCTTTTCTTCTCTAACAGACCCCAAGATCACAGGTTCTGAGTGTCATACTCAGCAAGGACAAGAGAAATGCAGAAGAAAGAAAGGAATACTGCTTGCAGTGTAGAAAATGCAAGTTTAAAATTTATTTCTGTCTCACAGGCCCTAAGCCATGACTATTTTGTGCAGGTGGTGAGTTCAGCCATGAAAGCGCATGGGGTCACCTTGCTATGAATATAACTCACTGCTATTTTCTCTCCTTGTCTCACAAAGTATGGCATGGGTGGTTTCAGTTCCACTTTGTTCTCCCAGCTCTCTCCCATGCTGCGACATCTCTTTCCTGAAATGTTTTCTCTATTTCTATTTGTAAATTAAAAATATTTCCAGTTCAGCTTTTCAGTTCTTCTTTTATATATACATATGATAGCAGTTGCTACAGAAACTCTGACTGACAGCTCAGCTGGCCCCACATTCTGTCTTTGATGGTATCTAAAAATAAGGATATTTATTGAATCTCTGAAAAATATTCTACTGAAATTTCTCCCTAGCTAATTCTTGAATTCACTCAGATGCCTCGAAGCAAAATAACAACATGGGATGTCAAAAAAAAAAACCAACCAAAAAGATTTTTGATACAAACAGTGATTGCACTGTCCCCATTAATGAAACAGAAGACCAACACTTGTTCATACACAGTAAGAACCAATGACTGCTATGATCATGTGTCACTCTGCCCAATTCTGCATCCCATCAGGCAAACCTTCTGCAGCAATTGCTTATGCACGGGCAGGATAATTTGATGCCTCTTTTTCAGGAGGAAAAATAGCTTCACGTGCCCTCTGGCACAAGGAATGGTGATGTGGGAGCAATGGATGCATTCTGGTGGGATGTTGTACGTTTGCAGCTCCCAGACCTCTTCTGCAGCACCCCATGCAAAGACTGAGCGATGCCAGGACCTGTGCTGCCCACAAAAGATTTATAGAGAGTTGGGAAGTAGGGTGCAGTGAGAAGTGAGCAATGGAGGTGAGCAGGGAGAGGGTGGGAGAGTTAGGAATGTTGAGGACAGTCATCGGGTAGACACTCATCCCTGGGGAGAAGGTAAATTAACTTATTTTAGAGCTACTGAATCCAAGCTTGGCTGCAGGCCCAGTTTTATTTCAAGCCAATCTTTACAGCACACATTCACTCCTCACCAGGGAAGAAGAGTTTTCTTCACAACATCTGAGCTGACAGGACCAGCTGGAAGCAGAGAGAGTGCAAAAGTGAAGGGGGACTTTCCACTGGTCTTTACCGGCCTGGTTGGTGGCAATAATGTAATTTGTTCCTTCAGCTCAGAAAGCTCTGCAGAGAGCAGTCTCATCAGCATCTTGATTTGTCATTCTGACCCTAGGGCAGAAATCTGTGATGGTGTTTTTTTTGCATTGACCTCTCAGACTGTTATATTTTAACTTTTTTAAGAGAGGACACAAGGTATTCCATGCGCTCTAACAACATTTGCTGTTTATTATCCTCCATCTCATTCAGATTATGGCTTGCAGCTTCTGCACACCAGGGAAGTCTGCATAATAGTTTCAGTTCACTTGTTAACAGTAATTATTTTTTCCTAGCCTCTCATTTGATGTATGCTTAGTAGCTTGGCCTCTAAGAGATGTAATTAGTGATTCCTGCAGTTTGCTATGGAATGGGGCAATTGCATCATTAAATTCAAGATAAGTCTTCACTTTGTGTTTGAGACACTCACATAGCATGTTATGCATCAAGGGAATAAAAGCTATGAGAATCTGCTCTTAGAACTTAGCCCCAGCTATTTCTGCCTCTCCACAGCTGTAACACAGAGTGATAAAACACGGATTTATCAGTGCAGGTGAAGGGATATCAGCTGCCCCCACAGCACCAGCTGGCATGTCACTGGCTGGTGTGACATGGGGGGAGAGAGTGCCGCTCCTTCCACTCCTCTCACCCTTTTGACTATTGAGGTAAGAGAGTCTGGACATAGAAAGTACACTAGCAAAGACAAGAAGTGATATTAACTCAAGAGAAATTAAGAAAATAATCCTAACTTATTTGAAATGAGTCATATCTGGGAAATTCAGGTCAATCAGTCAAGAGATGTATTGTTTACTATTTTCTCTCCAATTGTTCACTGTCTTCTGTGGAAACTCAGTTATCAACAACACTTGTTTTTTTTTTTTTTTTCCTAGCATTTTCTACTGGTGGATATGAAAGCAATGTTATTTAACCATCATCTCATTCCTGGAAAATAACCACAATGTTATTAGTAGGAATGCCTTACCCCATAGGGAAATGAAAGCACAGAAATTGTAACAATACTCATCTATGGCTGTGCATAAGTGGAAGAGTGGAGAACTGACCCCTCACAGCATGCAGCTTTTGCAGTTTCATGCCTTCCTGCTTCATTTCAATTTTGAAAGAACTCAAAAAATCTTTTCACTGGAAAAAAAAAAAAAAAAAAAAAAAAAAAAAGCAGAGTTTTATTTAGTAAAGTTGAAATACACTGTTTAAAATATTTTTTACTATTTTCATTTTATTCGCCTCCCTTCTTTGCAAATAACTAGGGTTGATTTTAAGGTAAAGACTCTGGAAGATTGTTTATGAAATCCTTAAAAATGTCTCTGCTTTGGGACTCTCCTTTCCTCCAACTCGTACGCCCTATGACAAGGTACCATTGTACCTGCACGCACAAGTCCTAACACTGCCTCAATGATTAATAGGACACTGCCACACAGGAGACAGTAGCACGTTTTTAACAAATTGCAACCCTGTCTTAGGATCAGAACTGCATGACACTCAAAAGAAGTGGCAACTGCACCAAAACTTATCACCTTTATTTCTGTCTGCAGTGCCCTGAAAGTTAATACATAGCTGGATGGATGTCTCCAGTCCTTGCTATCAAACCATCATTCTTTCAAGCCACCCAAAACCTATATAGTCATCCTTTGACTGTTCTAAATGCACCAAGATGCTTCCATTTCACAATTGTAAGACAGTTTTACCAGCACTAGTGCCTTATCCCTCTGACATTTTCAGAAAGCAGAGAAATTTGGTAGAAAGATTTGTTTTTTGTGATTTGTTGTCTTTCTCACTGTTTTTTCTGTAGTGTCTCTCTTACCTCCATACACTTTGAAGGAATGAAAGACATTCCTTCGTGCTCTCTTCTCTCCTATCTCTTATCTGTTGTAGCTTTTGCTCTCTTACTCTTTCTTTCATTCCAATTCTTCACTTTGATCTTCCAGCAAGAATAGCCCAGATATTCTGATGGATCCATGTGAATACTGGTACAGATTTAAAATTCGTTTTAACCAAGAGAAATCTCTGTTTCAGCTATAGACAAAAATAGCATAGCAAGAACTGTAGTTTGGCCTATTTGGTGTCTTCTTCAGAAGCACAGATCACACATTGGAATTTGGCAAATCTGTCCCATATGTTATTTTTTTCCCTTTGCAGAGATCCAGTCCTTTGGTAGGCTTTGTGCAAGCTTCCCCATTTCTGAATTAACCACATCTCTTTTAATTTTAACACACAGACTCCCTTATAAATGTTTCATATTGTAGCAATATCAGTATTTCCTTGAAGAAGATACCCATTCGTTTTTTTACTTTCTTTGACAAGCTCTGCCTTGCCTAAAACCTGGAATCATTTTTTGAAGATGTCCTTTTAAGCTCAGTTAATTGGTCTGTCATATTTATATATCAAGCATTTAATTCCTCATTCTTGCTGTACCAAATAGACCTGGAACACAACATTCCTCTAAAGCATGCTACTAAAAAGATCAAGCCCGTCTTCTTAGGCTGATTTATGAGATTTGCAAGACTACTCTCAGGTGGCTGAACCTTTATTTCTCTTCCCATCACTGCCCTTCCCACTGATGGATGCATCTTCCAGGGATCTGTGAAGTGACAATGATTGTGCTGTATAACTCTTCCTATCTCTGGTTCACATTATCCTTCTATTCCATCAAGGTTTGCCAAACAATGTAGAAAAACAACAACAGGTGGAAATCTCTGATTAAGCTAGGAACAGAGGCTGTTCTAGTGACATATGTGGAGAGCAGCTCCCATAGCATTCCCAGGAAGCACAGCTACTGATAAATGTTAATTAGTTCATTAGCATCCGCATTAGTATCTGGCAGAGTTTGATTAAGCTGCACAGAGCACAATGGGAAAGCCAGTCAAAAAGCTATGGGGATCTCAATCCACTCTGTAGAATTCTGCCAGCAACAGAGCATCAGAGGGTTCTACTCAGTGGCAACAACACAAGTTACAGTAACACCACATGAGTGAGAGAAATAGATGTTCTACCTTGTTATCAACATGAGGAAACTTCACCAAGAGCGGTACTGGGAGTGTCCATGGCCCACGTCCAGCCTTTCCCTGCTTTCTTCTTTAGCTAAAGCTTGAGGAGCCTGCAGCTCTGAGCAGTGAAGTGAGGCATAGTGCAGATAGATGTTCAGCAAAGCTGGCCTACATCAGGGCTGGCATGAGAAGATTGTTGCAGGCACAAGAGAATTATGACCATTGTGGTGTTTTGGTTTTCTGATCCTGCCAATGTTGCAAGCTTTTCTACTACCTTAGTATCTGTATATCCTCTGGGACAGATCTCTGTATTCTAATAAACACTTCTGTAAGAAAAACTGGATGGAGAGTTTTTGAAAGCAATGCTGTGGGGATTACTCTTTCCTTCACTGCTAATACAGCACATTCTTACATCTCTATCATTTATTGCATTAGCATAATTTTGTTTCTACAAGAAGTCACTGCCCAGTGCTGTTTCTTCTATTTATTGTTCTCTTTTAATGATTAACTGTGGTGCTGATGGAAAATGTCTCCTTATCTAAGATACAGACTCTGTGTGTTAGCTATCAGTCCTCACAGGAATATCCTTGACCGTCAGACTAGAATAGTCCAGCCTTATTCTTTCTCACAGAGAGGAAAAGGTATTTGATTTCTCACCTTATAGTCCCTCTATTTCCCAGTATCTGCAAAGTTCTTCTCCTTACATGGGAAGAATGGTCACTGAGGCTTTTGAGTGTGCAGGTTGTTCTACCATGAAGGGATGCTCCATTACGCAGGACTTGGCAGTGAAGGTGTGTAGAGGCTGCAGATAAAACAGACGACTCTCTGGTAACAGAAATACCAGCCATGCTCTGACCCTACCAAACAGATTAATCCTTCACAACCACCAGCAAATAGAGCTTATGAAGTTCTACAGCCCAGTTCTGGTTGTCACCATTTCCCACTCTTCAAAGACAGAACATCACATTCCTGGTCAATGCACACGTAAGCCCAAATCAGCTGGGTGGCATACTGAAATCCAGAGTTGCTGCTCCTTGGTGTCACTGTAGGACAATAGAACTGGTAAAATCACTGCCTCCACAGTAGCTGCAGGTTGTTTTGTAGAAGTTATTTAACAGACATCTGGGGAAATAACTTCTCCAGTCACTGAATATTGCAATGACTTTGCAGTTTGTGAGAACCCCGAGCTTTACTGATTTAAATGACTCCTTGCAGTATCCTCACTTCTAAATTATTAATCAAGTGGCTTAAGAAAGTTCTGGTAGCAAACTTATGGCCACTTGTTTCCCTGCTGTGGCTTAGGCACTATTTTTTCTGTAATTTCCCTAGTCTGACGAGAAGCATAAATTGTCAGTTGCATGGTACTGTGCTGGAGACACATCCTTCAGAAATATGAGAAAGAGCCAATTATGACAGAAATTATTTTGGATAGCTAAAGAAAGCTGCCTTCATATGCCAAGCTCAGCTGTCTTGACAAGTCATTAATATTAGGTTGGCAAAAACCTCCTTTTTCCTTTTAATCTATATTTTTTAATTTACTGTCCCCATTGATTTTACAGAAGACTAATATTGAGCCAATACAACCAGTGAAAAATAGGGCACAAAGTTACCCAGAGGAACCAATAACAAGGAGAAGAAACATGAAAAACCAGACCAAGTTCATATCACTGCCTGGAGGTAAGGCTGCCTGACACTTCTCAGGTAGAACTACTCTCTTTGACTGTATTCTATAACTCAATAGATGCTTAGAACAGATCTTGCCTTGCTGAGTGTCTGTCATAAATTGCTGTTGGGTTTTATTATTATTATTTTTTTCTCTTAATGCCAGCTAAATACTCAGTGACAGAAAAGAAAGCATAGGGAAGCTTTTCATGGTATTCACCATCTGGAACAAGAAATTCCAGACTGCAATCCTCTGAAACAGATCTATCCAGAAAAGAATCCTCAATTCATTATGATATATGTTGGCTATTGGATAAACCACAGCAGCCTTATAGATAGAACTGAATAGATTTCAGTTCTCTGGAGTGTTTGTGGGTTGTGTAGGTGTATAAAGGAAACACTGCCTTTGTAAGAGAAGCTCACACTTTGATATTATTAAAAGCAGAAGAAATAAATCACAACACAAATGAACTCACTGGGAATGACTTCTGAAAGTAAAGAGATGCTGAACTTTTCTCTCTTTCTTCTTGCAGACTTGAGGAATTCCTCTGCAACAATTGGAAGCCAAGAAATATTTGGTCTGTCCTCGTATGATATGAAAAGCACTTTCTTTTTGAGTTCTGATGTCCTGATCAATGTCACATTTTTAACATGACACACACCTGTGAAAATATGCTTTACGTACATGACATCGTCACTTCTGCCATGTCAGCTAAGTAAAGCTGAAAAATTTTCTAGTCAGAGCTGGATTGAGAATATGGTTCTCTACATATACCCTGAGCTGAAATTTCTGCAGTTGATGGGAGTGTAAAGAGTTACCAGTTTTTTAATAGTTTTGTAGCCTTTGCCTTCAAATTTTAAGTTGATACTGAACTTTGGGAAATGAAAGTTTTGAAGTAGGTGGCTTAAAAACATTCACCTGCTACCCTGATTGTTTGAATTTACTTTTTCACCTGTTTTTGCATTTTCTCAGACTTTGTTTGTTATTGGGAGCTCAGAATCCTCATTAATTTCCAGCTTCTGGGAGCATGCTCCCAGCAAAAGTTGTGGCTTCTTAACTCTTTGGATGGATGGAAGTGAATTGATTATTGTTTTTATAGGAATGTTGGTGAAATTTCCATTCTTTGCAGTACTTTAGAGAGTCTGATCATTGAGATTCGGTAACAAAGGAGTAGATTAACTTTCCCATCTGTCATGACATGCTCCACCATTCAAAGCTTCATTCTGTGGCCTTTCACTGCATCCTTTGAAAACACACTGTACCAGATAGCTTTGGAAAGTAGAGTCAAAGCTTTCAAGCAGACGGTTCCTCATACTGGGTGAAAGAAGCGCATGCCTGATACTGTGACTAACACTTCCCACCTTATGTCCTGAAATACAGCATCCTGTTTGGATCATCTCTTCCTTCCCTTTTCTTCCCTTCATAGATATGTGAACAGTTTTTGGCTTGTCCCTTATGTTGGCTTTTGGCTTGTTGCATTCAGAGCATGCCCATGACAACATATACATTTAGCTTGTATTTCCTTTTATTGCTGTCTGTTTTCTACACCTGACATGGAGCTGAGCCTATTAGCAAAGCCATTATGCTCTTTTTTTTTCCCCACAAGAAGTCCTCATATTAGCTAATCTCAGTGACATTCATCATGTGACTTGTTTATTTAATGTTTTCCATTTTATTTATAGCTCGCTTGAGATCATCATCAGCTTGCTCCTTGTGCAGCAGAATAATTGATCATGTGGTTCACAAAATTCCCCTGAGCAGGATAGCTTGCACAGGCACTATGTTAATCCAAAGATCTAGTCAACACAGTATATATGAAGAAGAAGTATCCTTCTTGGCTAGAATTTTCTTGAGATGATTCTGCACTGGAAGCAACTTTCTGCATTCCAAATAGTATTGCTATCTGTATAATCACTTCTGTGCTTACTTCTCTTCATTCGGTGCATTCGGTGCATGAAGGCACTTCTGGAAGAAAGTTTTTCTCCAGCCCTTCCTCCTTTATTGCAGGTGGATGCCCATACTGAATGAGAGCAACAACTCCCACAGCTCAGCATCCTGTCTCTGATACTGGCCAATTAGATGCTTAGAAAAAGAAAGTAAGAAAAAGGGCAAATATAAAACAATCTGTCTTCCATTTCTTGCAGCCTCAGCTGTGAACAGCTGGTGATCTGAGATTTTTTTTAATTGCTTTAGAACTGATTTTCTAAATTATCTTTTATTGTCCACAAAAACTTTGTCATCTAGGCATTCATACCCTCCTGTCATCTATATTTCATATTCTCCTGTCATACATTTCTCAAATCCAAGCTTAAAATATTTTGGATTCTTGTTAGTAATTTCCCTTTATTATTAAAAGCAATCATTTGTTTCTATTCTCCCTCTTATGCCAAGTAGTTTTTAATGACAAAAGTTCCTTCTTTCCTAAGTCATGATAACTATATTCCTTTAAAAACTTGCTGTGAAAGAGCTTACTGAAAGCTTAGAAAGGAGTTTTGACCTTTGAGTGCTGAGGATTCAGATTACAGCAGCAAAGCATCTGGGTCAGCCAGAGGGAAGCTAGAGCTACTGAAGGTCACGACAAAACAGCTGGAGAAAACATTGAGGAGACCTAAAATTAGGACTGGCTGAGACAAAACAGGTTGGAGAGGCTAAATGATCAGCTCATGCTAGATCTTGCTCAGAAAGCTAATTCAGATTAAGCTCTGCTATGCTATGTGAGTGCAAAGAATTATATTAAAATCACATCACAGAAAAAGGATTAGATGACTTGACGTAGAGGCTCTGTATCTCATTCCTCTCCGACTGTCAGTTTAAATCCAGATCAGAGTTGTATTGCTCAAGACTTACTAGTATCGTGTGGCCCATCTCTGTACAGTACGATTACATCTGCAAGTTCTAGTAATTCAAATGGAAACAACATAGGAATTTTCCCTGTACGTCTGCTAAACCCTGGTCTGGTTCTCACGATCAAACCTCTTAATATGTATGGGTCACCCTTGGTTCTGAAATGCCATATTAGAAACTGGGAATTAATTCAGAGTGGGTATAGCTTTTCAGACACAGTGAAGGTGGATATATCTTAGTTTCTCCCACAACAAATATTGATGGGTAGGAGCCAAGAGCTCAGTTTCTCATCAGCCTGTTAGTGATGAAGGGTGCCAGCACAGATGCCAAAGACTGACGAAGTAGGCTGGAGGAAATACTGCATTCCCACCTCCAAGTAGGTTCATTTCTGATGGCTGATGATTGAAGACATACACTTCTAGGTGGGAGAGGTCTTTCATTCAACCTATCCTGTTTTCTCTTTATGCTATTGCTTACCTCTGACCTATTTGATTTATGAATGTTACATCATTCTGAGAGAGGCTGAAAATTGTTTTTGAAAATATTCGGAGCTTTTTTCTTCATTCCCTAGCTTTGGCTTTTTGAATATGCTACATGCTCCATCCATCTTTGTAAAACTTAGTGGACTCTTGCTACCAAACTGTCCTACTTAATAAAAAAAGATACTGTATTTAATTGAATTTGTTTTCATTCCCTACACTTCCATTCAGTCAAAAACTACTATTTCTCAAGTGTATTTTTAAAAAACACAGAAATAAAAATACCTAATGATCTATTTGAAACAAAGTAATGGTTGAGAGGGAATTTTAGTTTATATAAAATTATATGTTTTAGTTGACTGAGACAGGGTTCTGATTGCATATGAGAAAATTTCTTCCCTCTTTGTTTTAATGTGACCAACAGAGAAAGGAGTGAGTATTTCTTTGTAGAGTCTTCTCATTTTTCATCACAGACTTGCACCTGGTTTATCATTGAAGAAATGTTTTTTTCTGCATGAAAAGGGACTGTTCATTATGATATATTGTTGTGCTGTGCTAGTGGTGACTTTTCCTATTTTAGTGCACAAGGCCAAAAACTCTTTCAGCCTGGAATGACTTCAATTTAAATTTCATATAACAAACTTCTGTGTCAGATAGTACAATGTGCCTCTCTTCTTTTCGGACTACTGAGAATTTTCTCAGAGGGTTATTAGTTTGATAAGTTAGACACGTGAAGCCATGACTCTTAGCTGTTGTCTTCATGGCCTGTATCTCAAAGACCCTTCACTTTGTACAAGTAGTGAGGTCTTTAAAAGAGAATTCCTTGACTGTCTCTACTTACCACCTCCTGGTTTGATTCACCAAGTGGTGTCTGTGCAGAGCAACTAGATTTGCTAAACTGCAAACTCTATTCCAGCCATGCACCAAATGCTTTCTCACCCCTGATGGGAAACATCAAATTCTGTAGCAGCTACTGGTCCTTGGGACCTGATCAGCTTCACTCACCCCACATTAACTGTTCATGCAGACACCTCCTGGGTACCCCAGTCCTCAGCTGGTCGGTAGTACTGCCAAACTGACAAAACCAAACATCTTCCAAAGATAAATTCCCACAGTCTAAGACTTGGTGGGACAGACAGGAGGAGCAGCTCCTTGTTGCCTTGCTGTTCGGGCAGAGGGTGCCATGCTGGGTGAATGGAGATCAAACAAATCAATCTCAGATTTCCGGGAGCAAGTTGTACTCCGGCTTCCCACATAGTGTCAGGTTGGTTGAAAAAAGTTTCCAGTGAAGCAAGATTGTCAGTACTAAACATGCTTTCAGCTGAAGATGTATTTCTAGGCAAAACTTTTGTCAAGAACATTGTTGTCTCAAACTTTCCAGATTAGTAAAAGAACCTTCAGAAACCTTCTTGACATCTTCTCTGCCTTTCTTGCAACACGTTTGCTGATTACTTTTCATTTGGAACTACACTCCAAGATGGATGAAGCTGAAGACAACCAATTGCCTTCTCATTCACTCTGACTTCTCAGCCAAAAAGAAAAAACTGATAGCTATGTGCTTGTGTGTGTATTAGTGGTGTAGAGAGAGACAAAGTGACATACTGGAATCAGTGGGTATCTGTGGGGCTACTGAAAGGGGAAAAAAAAGCACAAGTTTAGAAACTTGAAAGATGTGGACAGACAAAAACAAAAATTCTAGAACAAAGAGAGAAAAGGAAAAGCATTGTTCAGACAAAAGGAAACAGAAAGACTATCGAGGAATAATGAAAGGAATGAAAACCCAGCAGAAAGGTATTAAAAAACCCTCAGTATTTTCATGATGAGAAAGGAATTTAATTTTATGCCCATGCATCAGTGAATGAAGTTGGCTGCACTGTCAATGAGTTTCCGAAGGCTTACAACTTCTCTTCATTTTTTCAGCAAACTTCTCTCATCTCAGCTGCAGTTTCACTTCATGAACTCAGCTGTAACTCTCTTCTCTCCTACCGGGGCTCCAGGAACCGTGACCGGCCCCTGGCATCTCACTGATCTGTTATGGAAAGCTGTGGGGGCCATCACCATCTAAGTACAAAAGCAGTAGGGATGGCAGCTATTTTTAGGACATC
This sequence comes from Phasianus colchicus, assembly GCF_987193195.1. Taxonomy (NCBI): domain Eukaryota; kingdom Metazoa; phylum Chordata; class Aves; order Galliformes; family Phasianidae; genus Phasianus; species Phasianus colchicus. The sequence goes on along the minus strand of NC_143437.1, from coordinate 40,298,059 downwards.
CTGCAGCATAAAACCCAAACCGGTCAGGGTCTACATTCATATTTGCAACTGCTGACAGGTTTTCAGATGGCATTACTGCAATTCAGGGCTTCAGAAATTATTAATTTGGATGATTTTTCATTCTTGCCTTCTAGCCATTTAAGGTGGAAGTGCACTGTTTGTGGGTTTTTTTTTGTTTTTTTTTTTTTCAGAGGGGTTGATGTGCTTTCTGTAGCATTTTAAATTAGTGGGGAAGACTTTTCAGTGCAAATTAAAGGCATTTTGAAGATGAATTTCAGTTGAACTCCATTTAGACAGTTTATCCCTTCTGTTGTTTCTAGAGGTCACACCAATCTTTCTAAAGGACTTAAAGCCTCCTTAATTCCTTCACACATGATAGAAGATGAAAACGTGCGGTGGGACAACTCCATGAAAATTTCCATCTTGAAAGAATTAATCATGTAAAAGTGTAGGAATTTCCTTGTGCAAGAACACACTTGAAGGAGTTGTTCTCTTTAGTAACTGCAATAGCATTAAAAGCAGTAATAATAAAAATAATGGAAAAATAAGGAAATACATT